>NW_022436981.1:11989633-12149206 GCF_009761245.1 Sapajus apella | reverse complement strand
GGGAAATAGGGGAGGGACGGTGGGGGGTGGTGAGCTGGGGAGAGATAGCAAGGGGAGAGATGCCAGATGTAGGTGATGGGGAGGAAGGCAGCAAATCACACTGCCACGTATGTACCTATGCAACAATTTTGCATGTTCTTCACATGTACCCCAAACCTAAAATGCAATAAAATTAATAAATGGGGGAAAAATTATACTTTACGAAAGACCCATCAGATGTTTTGTCCATTTTCAAAGTTAATATGTTTTTCTTACTGGATTGTAAAAATTATTTATATATTTTAAAAACAAGTCTTTTGTTGGATATATGTATCTGGAAACGTTTTCACTCCATTTGTGGCTTGCCTTTTGTTTTCTTAAAAGCATCTTTCAAAGTGTCTTCAAGCTTTCCTGGACTCAAGCCATCTTTCTTCCTTGGCCTCTCAAAGTGCTGAGATTACAGGCGTAAGCCACTATGCCTGTAAACTATGTTTCAGAATTACTATTTTTTTTTGCCAAAATTGTTTCTGAAACAATATTTTATTTGAATTATGAATGTATATACCATGACGTTATTTTTATTATTGCCATTAAATAGAATTCTACTCAAGAATAAACCTTGGATCCATTTATATGACTCGTTTTCATTTCCTCAATGGACTTTTACACTTGTCTTAATATTGGTTATAGATATTTATTCCGAAATTGATCTCTAGATCTCTAGCTACTTTCTTCTGTTTTAGCGGAAAAGTTATCGGTAATGTAAATGGGATTTTTTTAAATTGTATTTTAAGAACTGATTTTTAATGTATAGTTATTTTATTTCAGATATTTTTAAAACTGTGATGTATATTTTTCCTTTAATTCTTTTAGAATTTCCAAATGTTTTATCAGCTGCAAAAATATTAATGCTCCCCTATCCTCTCAGGATTTAGAGTTTCTATTCTTTATTTTTAAAGATAGCGATTACTTTCAGAATCATGTTAAATAAGTGCATGAAATGAAGCCATGCTATCCAACTCTTGACTTTAATGGGTCAGCTTAAGAGAGTCATATTAAGAGTGAGGCTGCTAGTTGCTTTGAGGTTTATGTTTCATGATTTTTGAAGAATAATTACAAGCATGTCTCTTTTTTTTGCATTTTTAAATTTCATCTAAAAAATGGGATACATGTGCAGAATGTGCAGGTTTGCTATGTAGGCATATGTGCACCGTAGTGGTTTGCTGCACCTATGACCTATCTTCTAAGTTCCCTGCCCTCACCCCTGACCTGCAACATGCCCCAGTGTGTGTTGTTCCCCTCTCTGTGTCCATGTGTTCTCAATGTTCAACTCCCACTTATGAGTGAAAGCATGTGGTGTTTGATGTTCCTTTGTTAGTTTGCTGAGGATGATGGCTTTCAGTTTTATCCATGTCCCTGCAAAGGACATAATCTCATTCCTTTTTATGGTTGCATAGTATTCCATGGGGGTATATGTACCACATTTTCTTTAGCCAGTCTATTATTGATGGGCATTTGGATTGGTTCCACGTCTTTGCTATTGTAAATAGTGCCATAATAAACATACATGTGCATGTGTCTTTATATTAGAATAATTTATATTCATTTAGGTATATATCCAGTAATGGAATTGTTGGGTCAAATGGTATTTCTGGTACTAGATCCTTGAGGAATCGCCATACTGTCTTCCACATGGTTGAACTAATTTACATTCCCACCAACAGTGTAAAACTTTTTCAGTTATCCACAGCCTCACCAGCATCTATTGTTTCCTGACTTTTTATATCATAGCCATTGTGACTGGCATGAGACAGTACCTCATTGTGGTTTCAATTTGCATTTCTCTAATGATCAGTGATATTGAGCTTTTTTCATGTTTGTTAGTCACATAAATGTCTTCTTTTGGTAAGAGTCTGTTTATAGCCATTGCCCACTTTTTGATGAGTTTGTTTGTCCTGTTCTTTTAAATATGTTTAAGTTCTTTGTAAATTCTGGAGATTAGACTTTTGTCAATGGGTAGGCTGCAAAAATGTTCTCCCATTCTGTAGGTTGCCTGTTTACTCTGATGACAGTTTCTTTTGCTGTGCAGAAGCTCTTTAGTGTACAGTAATTAGATCCCATTTGTCAATTTTGGCTTTTGTTGAAATTGCTTTTGGCATTTTTGTCATGAAGTCTTTGCTCACGCCTATGTCCTGAATGGTCCTAGGTATTCTTCTAGGGTTTTTATGGTTTGGAGTTTTACATGTAAGTACTGAATCCATCTTGAGTTAATTTTTGTATAAGGTGTAAGGAAAGGGTCTAATTTCAGTTTTCCATATATGGCTAGCCAGTTTTCCCAGCATCATTTATTAAGTAGGGAATCCATTCCCCATTGCTTGTTTTTGTCAGGTTTGTCTAAGACCAGATGGTTGTAGATGTACGGTGTTATTGCTGAGGTCTTTGTTCTGCTACATTGGTCTGTATGTCTGTTTTGGTACCAGTACCATGCTGTTTTAGTTACTGTAGCTTTGTAATACAGTTTGAAGCCATGTAGTGTTATGCCTCAAGCTTTGTTCTTTTTGCTTAGGATTTTCTTGGCTATATGAGGTTTTCTTTGATTCCATATGAAATTTTATAGACGTTTTTTTCTAATTCTGTGAAGAATGTCAAGGATAGTTTGATGGTAACACCAATGAATCCATAAATTACTTTGAGCAGTATGATCATTTTCACAATATTGATTCTTCCCATCCAAGAGGATGGAATGTTTTTCCATTTGTTTGTGCCCTCTCTTATTTCCTTGACCAGTGGTTTGTAGTTCTGCTTGAAGAGGTCCTTCCCATCCCTGGTTAGCTGTATTCCTAGATATTTTACTATCTTTGAAGCAATTGTGAATGAGAGTTCATTCATGATTTGGCGCTCTGCTTGTTTATTGTTGGTGTTAAGAATTGCTTATGATTTTTACACATTGATTTTGTATCCTGAGACTTTGCGGAATGCACTTGTTGGTTCAAGTGGTTTTTGGGCAGAGATGATGAGGTTTTCTAAATATAAAGTCATGTTGTCTGCAAACAGAGACAACTTGACTTCATCTCTTCCTATTTGAATACGCTTTATTTCTTTCTCTTGTCTGATTGCCCTAGCCAGAACTTTTAATACTGTTGAATAGGAGTGGTGAAAGAGGGCATCCTTGTCTTGTACCGGTATTTAAAAGGAATGTTTCTAGCTTTGGCCCATTCAATATGATAATGGCTGTGAGTTTGTCATAAATAGCTCTTATTAGTTTGAGATATGTTCCATCAATAACTAGTTTATTGAGAGTTTTAACATGAAGGGATGTTGAATTGTATCAAAGGCCTTTTCTGTATCTGTAATCATGTGGGTTTTGTCATTGGTTCTGTTTATGTGATGAATTACATTTATTGATTTGTGTATATTGAATCAACCTTGCATTGCAGGGATGAAAGCAAATTGATCATGATGGATAAATTTTTTGATGTGCTGCTGGATTCAGTGTACCGGTATTTTATTAAGGATTCTTGCATCGATGTTTACCAGGGCTATTGGCCTGAAGTTTTCTGTTTTTGTTGTGTCTGTTCTGGTTTTGGTATCAGGATGATGCTGGCTTCATAAAATGAGTTAGGGAGGAGCCCCTCCTTTTCAATTATTTGAAATAGTTTTGAAAGGAATGGTACCAGCTTCTCTTTGTATTTCTGGTAAAATTTAGCTATGAATCTGTCCAGTCCTGGGCTTTTTTTAGTTAGTAGGCTATTAATTAGTGTCTCAATTTCAGATCTTATTATTGGTCTATTCAGGGATTGGACTTCTTCCTTGGTAGGGTGTATGCATTCAGGAATGTATCAATTCCTTCTAGATTTTCTAGTTTATTTGCCCAGAGGTGTTTATGATACTGTCTGCTGGTGGTTTGTATTTCTGAGGGATCAGTGGTGATATCCTCTTTATAATTTCTTATTGTGCCTATTTGATTCTTCTCTTTCTTATTAGTCTAGCTAGCAGTCTATCTGTTATGTTAATTTTTTTCAAAAAACCAGCTCCTGGATTTTTGTTTGTTTATTTGTTTGTTTTCTGGGTTTTTCATGTATCTATCTCCTTCAGTTCTTCTCTGATCTTAGTTACTGAGTGTCTTCTGCCAGCTTTTGGATTAGTTTACTCTTGCCTCTCTAGCTCTTTTAATTGTGATGTTAGGGTGTTGATTTGAGATATTTCCAACTTTCTGATGTGGGCATTTAGTGTTATAAATTTCTCTCTTAACACCGCTTTAGCTGCATCCCAGAAATTCTGGTTCATTGTCTCTTTGTTCTCATTGGTTTCAAATAACTTCTTGACTTCTGTCTTAATTTCATTATTTACCCAGGAGTCATTCCAGAGCAGGTTGTTCAACTGCCACGAAATTGTGTGGTTTTGAGTGAGTTTCTTAATCCTGAGTTCTAATTTGATTGCGCTGTGGTCTGAGATACAGTATGTTATAATTTCAGTTATTTTGCATTTGCTAAGCATTGTTTTCCTTCCAATTACATGGTTAATTTTAGAATAGGTGCCATGTAGCACTGAGAATAATGTGTATTCTGTTGATTTGGGGTAGAGAGTTCTGTAGATATCTATCCAGAGCTGAATTCAAGTTCTAAATACCCCTGTAAATTTTCTGTCTCATTGATCTGTTTACTACTGACAGTGGGATATTAAAGTCTCTCACTATTACTGTGTGGGAGTCTAAGTCTCTTTGTAGGTCTTAAGAACTTGTATTATGAATTTGGGTGCTCTTGTGCATATATATTCAGAATAGTTAACTCTTCCTTTTGAATTGTTCTCTTTATCATCATGTAATGTCCTTCTTTGTCTTTTTTGATCTTTGTTGGTTTAAAGTCTGTTTTGTCAGAGACTAGGAATGCAATCCCTGCTTTTTGTTTTTGCTTTTCACTTTCCTTCATTCCTTTGAGACTATGTAAATCTTTACATGTAAGATGAGTCTCCTGAATACAGCACAGCCATGGGTCTTGACTCCTTATCCAATTTGCCAGTCTGTGTTTTTTTAATTGGGGCATTTATCCCATTTACATTTAATGTTAGTATTGTTATGTGTGAATTTGATCCCGTCATCATGATGCTATTTGCTTGTTTTGCACACGGGTTGATGTGGTTTCTTTGCAGTGTCATTGGCCTTCATGTTTTGGTACATTTTTGCAGTGGCTGGTACCAGTTTTTTCTTTGCATATTTAGTGCTTTTTTTCAGGAGCTCTTGCAGGGCAGGCCTGGTGGTAATGAAATCCCTCAGTATTTCCTTGCCTGAAAAAGATTTTATTTCTCCTTTGCTTATAAAGCTTAGTTTGGCTGGATATAAAATTCTGGGTTGAAAATTCTTTGATTTAAGAATGTTGAATATTGGTCCACAATCTCTTCTAGCTTATAGAGTTTCTGCTGAGAGGTCTGCTATTAGTTTGATGGGTTTCCCTTTGTAGTGACCTGGCCTGTCTCTCTGGCTGCCCTTAACAGTTTTTCCTTCCTTTCAATCTTGGAGAATCTGAAGATTATGAGTCTTGGGGATGGTAATTGCATGGAGTATCTTAATGCTGTTCTCTGTATTTCCTGAATTTGCATGTTGGCCTGTCTTGCTAGGTTGGGGAAGTTCTCCTGAATAACATTCTGAATTATGTTTTCCAGCTTGTTTCCATTCTTCCCATCTCCTTCTTCATTCTCCCCATCTCCAAATCACAGATTTGGTCTTTTTATGAAGTTTCACATTTCTTAGAGGCTTTGTTCATTCCTTTTCATTCTCCTTTCTCTGTTCTTGTTTGCATGGCTTATTTCAGTAAGGTGGTATTTGAACTCTGATATCCTTTCTTCCACTTGGTTAATTTGGCTTCACAAAGTTCTCATGCCATGTTTTTCAGCTCCATCACATCATTTGTGTTCCTCTCTAAACTGGTTATTCTAGTTAGCAAGTCATCTAACCTTTTATCAAGGTTCTTAGCTTCTTTGCATTGGGCTATTACATGCTCCTTCAGCTCATTATAGTTTTTTATTACCCATCTTCTGATGTCTACTTCTGTCAACCTGTCTACCTGATTCTCCGTCCAGTTCTGTGCCCTTCATGGAGAGATACTGTGATTATTTGGAGGAGAACAGGCATTCTGACCTTTTGGGTTTTCAGCATTTTTTCATTGAGTCTTTCTCATTAGTTTGTCTAGTTTCAGTCTTTGAGGCTGCTGATCCTTGGATGAGGTTTTTGTGTGAGCCATTTGTTGTTGTTTTGTTGATGCTGTTGTTGTCCCTGTTTTTCTTTCAATAGCCAGTTCTCTCTTCTGTAGGTCTGCTGCAGTTTGCTGCAGTTCACTTCAGGCCTCATTCATCTGATTTGCTCCAGTGCCTGGAGATGTCACTCAAGGAGGTTGGAGAACAGCAAAGATGGTTCCTGTTACTTCTTCTGGGACTTCTGACCTTGAGGGGTACCAACCTGATGCCAATAGAATCACTCCTGTATAGGGTGTCTGACAATCCTTGTTGGAGGGTCTTGCCCAGTTTGTTGGCACAGGGAACAGAACCCATTTAATGAAGCACTTTGTTCCTTGGTGGAGAGGGTATGTTTTGCTAGGGGGAAACCCACTTGTCTGGGTTGTCTGGATTCCTTAGAAATACCAGGAGGAGAGGCCAAGTCTGATGGTCAGCAGAGACTGCAGCTACCCCCACCCCTAGGGGCTCAGGCCCTGGTAGACCGGAATTCTGCCTCTGAGCCTCTGGCTGGCATTACCGGAGATCCTTTAGGGAAGCCCCAACCACTGAGGAAAGATGGGCCACAGTTAGACCTGAAGGGGTACTCTGGCTGCAGACTGCCACAGCCAGTGTGTTGGGTTGTGGGGACATGCCTTGGGGATAAGCCGTACAGCCTCCCTGGCTCCAGCATTAGAAAAGCTCAACCTGGAGTTATAGAAATGGGTGCCACCCTTCTCCCACCCAGGGAGCTTAGTGTGTTAGGCAATTGCGAGTCCCATACCTGGCTGCTGTCCCTCCCCCAAGGACCTCAACAGCCTTAGACAGCAGGCAGGGGCAGCAAGTGCTGGTCACTTCTTCCACTGGGAATTTGGTAGGCTGAAGCAGCTTCCAGCTGAGAGGCAGTAAGAATCTGAAGGTTTCGGGGTTGAGATACTATGCCCCAGTGTGTGGGATCTTCCGATCCGTGAATTGCACTGTTCTGTGGAAAAAGCACAGTTTCCTTGGCTGGTTAGCAAGCTTAGTCACTGCCTCCCTTAGCTGTGGAGAGTAGTTCCCTTTTTCTGTGTCACTTTCAGATGAGTCGCCACACCACACTGCTCTTCCTTCTCGCTGTGGATCATGCCAGCCTTCTAGTCAATTTTGATGAGAGAATGGTTGCCAGTGAAGGCTTCATATGCTTATTATGGTTTTTCCCGATGGGAACCTCTAAACGGCGCTGCTTCTGGTCGGCCGTCTTGGCCCGCCCCCACCTCTACAGCATGCATCTTTTTTATTTGTATTTTAATAATAAGGTTTTTATTTAGTTTTTTGAGGTATTAGATTTTATCAAAAGTTTTTTGAGGGCTATTGAAATAGCTTTCTCCTCTCATAAACACAGTGCAAGATTTGAACTATAGTATATATTCTTGGAATCAATCTCATTAGGCCATATTGAGCTATTCTTTTATGTATTTCTGGGTTTCATTTGATACTAAAATGCATCATATTTCATTTTAATCAACAATGATATTTATTTTAAGTCAGAATTATAAATCCACGTATTTCAGAGAAAATTAGGTAACACATTTGTGAAAAGGCTGAGTATTATGTAAACAAGAACAGTCAAAGCTGTAATGAACTGAAGACTATTTTTCTTGCCTAAAGACATTATTTCTTTTTGTTTATCTGCTTTGTCCTCTTAAAGTTACACTAAATTAGCTGAGACATGAATTCACCAGATATTCCAGGCTTTTTATTCCTGGCATATAATTTTTCAACATGTATTCACTGAAAAGTCAGGCCACAGAGAATCTAAGGGGAAAAAAGATCTTGCTTTTAAAAAAAAAAAAATTTTTTTTAAGTTTTCTGATGAGGACAAGGAATGAAAGCCCTCTGTTGAGGATTCCTTAAACCTGTTAAAATATTTTAGATCTCTAAGTGGTTCTACACTAAGGAAATCTGTTCATTTCAGTATTTCCCAAGCATCTTGGACCACAGCAATAACTACTAACATACAAATCAAGTATGTATTTAGATAAACAGTCCCCTACTAGGATTGTTCCATCTCTTCATTAAACATTTTCTTAGTGTTATTTAGTACTGAACAAACAAAAGAAAATATTCCTTCTTTTATCTAAAAATTGTAAAAGTGTAAATAGCATTAGAAACATACATGATAGTTGAAATGCTTGAAACATTGAAAATAGTCTCAACAGAATTTATCTGGGCTCAGCATTTGATAGGATAGTGAAGAACAGAAAATGTGGACTGTGGTCCTTTAAAAATGCTGTCAAGAGGGAAGACAAATAAATAAGAAAGAGAAACTTATTCCAAGAAATGCAAAGGACCACAAAAGATTGCTATGTACAATTATATGCCAACAAATTGGATAACCCAGAAGAAAAGGATAAATTCCTCAATAAATATACCCTACCCAGAATTATGAAGACATAGGTAAATCTGAACAGACCAACGGCAAGTAAGGAGATTGAATTAGTAATATTAATAAAAAGTCTCACATTAAAGAAAAGCCTAAGACGTGATGGTTTCACTGCTGAATTCTGCCAAACATCTGAAGAATAACTCATATCAATCTTTTCCTTTTATAAAAGATCAAACAAGAGAGAATATTTTCAAACTTTTTTTTTTTTTTTTTTTTTAATGAGTCCAGCAATGCCCTCATACCAAAGCCAGGCAAGGACATTACAAGAAAAGAAAATTACAGGCCAATATCCTTATTCAATATAGATGCAAAAATCCTCAACAAAATCTAGCAAACTAAATTCAATGCATTAACAGGATCATCCAACATGATCAAGTGGGATTTATCCCTGGGATGCAAGGAGAGTTCCTTGTATTTCCTGTAGTTTTTCATCTGTCTTTCAGTGTGATGCCAAAGGACACATAAATCTTCAGTATTATTCTAATGTTTGCAAAGTTATCTCAGAATTACAAAATAGCTTTATCCTAGTTAATATTTTATCTATTGTATATATTACATGTTATTATATATAAATTTTACTAGTATTTTTTATTTTGTGTGTAGGTTCACTAGGCATTTCTCTTTTTTATTGTCTACATATTTAAATAATTTTCTGTGTCGTATGATTATTATATATAATATACAACAGTGTTTTCATTTTTAAAGCCAACTAAGTTCTTTCGCATGGCCATTCTGTTATATTTATTGTTATAACAGATGTAATTGGTATATTATCATTTATTTCAAACTTTTTGCTAAATGTTTCCTTGATTTCTTTTTGTCTTGCTTATTTTTTAAAAATCTGATTCATTTTCTTGTTCTCTGAACTTAGACCCTTCAATCCCTGCAATACTCTCAAAGATACATAATCTGTTTAAATTCTACTTCCATTTACTTTTATTTCTTTAAAATAATTACTTAAACACATAAACTACATTTCTCATCATAACAGAATAGCAAGTTACATTTCTCCTGCCTACCACTCTACCAATATTCTGATATTAATTGGTTGTAATTTTTCCCCATTATATTAATAGTGATTATCATTTGATATCATGAGGCTTTCCACAACAAAATTTAGCATTTGTATTCAATGTAATAACCATAATAATTTCATTTATTTATATCTATAATTCAAATGGAGTCAATGCTCACTGATAATTCTTTTGTGCCATAATTTTATTATTCATGAATTTCTCTTTTTAATTCATACTGAATATGAATGACTGATATATCTTACTGAGGTTTTGCTTATTTTTTTAAAAAATTGTTTTTCTTCACTTATGAATGATAATTAGGTGTGTGTGGCAGACATTGTTGGCTACCTAACCATTATCTATTTCATCTTGTAACTTGCTACCAAAATTTCGGTTTTGTTTGGAATGGCAATGCACCCAGGTAAATTTTTTTTTCCAACCTTCCTAGACAATAAAATATTTGTAGTGTTATAAAAGAGTACAGAGGCAGGTTGTTTGCCCTCTCAACCTCCTCTTGAATATGGACACTGCAAGCATATTCAGTACTCTTAGGCCATGAAGCTTATGAGGTTGAAGACAAAAGCTAACAGGCTAGGAATGTTGGAGAGGAAAACATAATGCCGGCTGCTTAGCAGCTGGACCAAGCATCATCACTTGTCTGCCTCTGAAATGCCTGTTACTTGATTTGAGCGGTGTTAGAGGCACATTAATTTGGGTTTTCAATGACCTTGAGCTGAACCAATACAGTTTTACATAGAATATAGCTGGTTTTAACCTTGTCCACTATTAAAGCAAAACTAGTATACACGAAATCTCTAAAGAACAACAATTATTTTCATAGTCTTCAATTTCAAATTTCTAGAGATATTTTCATTATGCTGATGATCATGTAACTCAATCTTCAGTATTATTCTGGGTTACTAATCCTTGCCTGAACATGTGCCCCGTCTTAAAATCCACTGGTCTAGAACTGTGAGGTTGAATATAAGTAGCCACTAGTCTCATATGCCCAATTATGTTTATTAACATTAAATACATTTTTAAAAATTAGTTCCGTTGCGCTGGCTACATTTCAGTTACCACATGTGATTAGAAGTTGCCATATTAGAAAAGCAGATTTAAACATTTTACCACCACACAAAGTTTTATTGGGTAGCACTGCCTTTGTTACACAAAATGTGATCTTAGAACCAGAAGCATCAGTATCACATGGGGCTTGTTAGAAATGTAGAATCTCAAGAACACTTGGGCACAGAGAAGAGAACAACACTCACTGGGCTAGGTAGCGGGGTGGAGGAGAGGGAAGGGAGGAACAGCAGCGGTGGTGGGGAGGATGGGGAGGGACAGCAGGGGTGGTGGGGAGGAGAGGGAGGGATAACACTGGGAGGAATGCCTGATGTAGGTGATGGTGGGTGGGGGGAATGGAGTCAGCAAACCACCATGGCATGTATGTACCTATGCAACAATCCTACAGGATGCAGGATGTGCACATGTACCCCAGAGCCCAAAGTACAATAAAAAACAACAGCAACAACAACAACAAATGTAGAATCTTAGGTCTTACTGCAGACATACTAAGAAAAAATTTGAACTTTGATAAGATTTCCAGGTAACTCATATAAACCCTAATGTTTGATGTGCACTGCCCTATATGATCTGGTCCTGCATATATATTGGTCCCAATATTTAATAATAAGTAACATTTATTGTTATGTTGCAAGTTACTAAGAACTATATTAAGAACTCTACAAAAAGCTCAGTCAGTTCTCACAGTAACCCTATGACATTATGATTATTATTATATCCCTTTACATATTAAACAAAAGGGCACAGAGAAGACATATAATTTTACTTAAATCACTCTGTGAATACATCATGGAGCCAAAATTAACGCTCAGTCATTTTGACTAGAAAACTCACAGTGCTGCCCCTCCCTAGAACTCTCTGTTATAATTGTTCTCTTTAAATACTGAGTTTTAGGCTCTCTGAATAAAAGATAATGTCTTTTTATTATTATTAATTTTATGTGTTTTTAGACCGAGTCTTGCTCTGTCACCTAGGATAGAGTGCTGTGGAGTAATCATAGTTCACTGCAGCTTCCACTTTCTGAATTCAAGTCATCCTCTCACTTAGCCTTCTAAGTAACTGGGACTACAGATGAACATCATAATTTCCAGTGACAAAGTGATTAATTGATTGACTGACTGACTGACTGTAGACACAGTTCTCACTATGTTGCCCAGGCTGGTCTTGAACTCCTGGGCTCAAGTGATTCTCTCATCTTGGTCTCCCAAAGCATTAGAATTACAAGCATGAGCCACCACTCAGCCATGTCTTATTTATTTCTTGAGTTTAGAACCTAGTAGAATACCTGACATACAAGTGATTCTCAATTTCTATTGACAGAATGAAGCATGCATGAATAAAGGATTATGCATGCATAAGGCTGATTTTGCCTGATGTCAAGTGGAGCTCCTCGTAACTCTGTCACAAGCCCTATCCTTTTTAGTTGAAATGAAGAAGACTTTGTTTAGCTTTGGTAAAGACAGGAATTTGAAACTATTCCGCACAGTTATTACTCTTAAGCAAATAACAGATCCAGCAAACAACACTGTATGGAGTACTATGAAAAGTGAGTGGATAGGATGCCCTTAGTGATGAGCATCCACTAAAGCAGTTACAAAGAGTTTGGAGCATAAAAATATTTTAACGACCAAATCAGAATAATGACAGCTGTAGTAACAGACCCAAATGTCAGGATGTATACTGCTTTAAACATAATAAATGTTTATTTCTTAGTAATGGAACATTCGAAATAGGTATACCTAATGGGTATTTAGTCCTCTCCCAACGGTGTCTTAGGACCAGTTTTCCTTGTCTTTTGAGACTTTGCCATGTTTACCACACAGTTTGCAAGTTCTCTATGCTTATTTTGTTTTGTTCTGTTTTTAAGATGGAGCTCACCGGTTCAGGCTGGTCCTGAACTCTCGGCCTCAAGTGATCTTCCTACTTGGGCCACTTAAAGTGCTGGGATTACAGGCATGAGTCTATGCTTATTTGTAAAAATCCAGAAAAAAAAATGGTTAAAACAAAAGTGTAGAGAAAGCAAACTTTGTTTTTAACTCTGTTGGCTTTAATCCTTGTGGCTCTACCTACACACAAGTTGAGGAAAGTGCTATGAAATTTAATCCCTGGCTGGGCAGCCTTTCCAAATCATATCTTTGTATTATGGTAGAGCCAACACAAATATTTTAAAGGACAAGCATTCCCCTTACTGTATATGCTGAGAGCAAAAAACCACATAATTTATTTTAGTTTAGATTTTCCCAGCTACAAAGCATGAGACGAGGACTTTGATGCAGAAAGTTTAATGGAAAGTGATCCAGCAGCCAAGGTGAGTGAGTAGAGTGAGACAAGAAAGGAAATAAGTGAAGCTACAGAGCTGTTCACTGTGGTACATAATGAGGCAATCTCACTTATGTCTCTGATGAAATGTGTAGAATGCACGTTGTCCCTCTAAAGTACAGAAGACAAGAATGATTAGTCGTTGACTCCCATACCCCATGACATTGCCCCTTCAGATATTAAGTTCTCTATAGTCCCAGGTTATGCTGTATGTTGTGTTAAGCAGTCTTGCCAAGATTTGGAGAAAATCCTGAAGCAGAAAAGGTCAGAGTATGTTCAGAGCTGTCTACTTTTGGAGGCTGGAATAGGTGGGGAAAGGCAATGCAAAATCCTGCATAACAAAAGAGAAAGTACATGCAAAACGCCTTAAAAGGAAAGACTAGTAAACTAAGAATTAGGAGAGAAGGACAAGGAAGAATAAAAAATTTTCATGAAAGTGTCCAAATCTTAATAAAACAATGTCTCTCTAGCCTAAGATACATGATGGACAGAAAGGGAAGTAACATTTGTCAAATACTAACTATATTGAATTTTTACATGCATCATACTATTTAATTCACCCAATAATTGTGAAACATAGGTATTGTTCTCATTCTACAAGGGAGGCATTATGGCTTGGAAAAAATGAGTTAATTGTTAAAGCTTATGTAACTGGCAAGTGCTGGGGTCCTAATTCAATGTCAGTATGGCTCTATGTCAATGATCCTTCCACTGAAACAGCAGAGGATAAAGAAAAGTGACAAATGATCTAGACAGTAAGACTAAGAAAATGACCAAGGCCAGTGCCCCTCATACTGTAATATGCATATTAATCACCTGTAGCATTTTATTAAAATGCAGATCTGATTCACTAGGTCTGAGGTGAAGCTTGAGATTCTCTATTTTTTCATGGACTTCCAGGTGTTGCTGATGGTGCTGGTTTGTGGACCACACTTTAGTTGCTAACGCCTGAAAATTTCTACTGAAGTCTTGAGAAAAGAGAATTGTTAAAATAATATTTTCAATACATATTCATGGCTTTTATAATAAAAAAGAAAAAACTCTCATTAAACTAGGAACAGAGGAAACTTCCTTAAATTGATACAGAGTAGGCACAAAAAATATACAGCTAACATCATACTTAATGGTGAGACACTAGAAGCTTTCCCATAAGATTAGGAAAAAGGCAAAGATGTTTTCTCTCATTACTCCTTTCAACACTGTACTATAAGTCATAGTTAATGAAATAAGAAAGGAAAGAAAATAAAAGATATACAGATTAAGAAAGAAGAAATAATGTGGTCTTTATTCACATATGACATTATTATCTACATAGAAAATCTAAAAGAATTGACCAGAAAACCTCCTGGAAATAAACAGTTAACACAGGTTGTAGGATACAAGGTTAATATACAAAAGTCAATCACTTATGTATACCAGCAATGAACAAGTAGAATTTTAAATAAAAAAAATAATCTTATTTACATTAGTAGATGCAAAAGTAAAATAGGTGTAAATCTAACAAAATACATACAAGATCTACATGAAGAAAACTGAACTAAATGAATGGAGAGATAGTCCATGTTCATGGGTATGGAGTCTCAGTATAGTCAAAATGTCAGTTCTTCCCAATTTGATTTGTAGAGTCAATGTAATCCCAATCAAAATCCCAGCAGTTATATGGGAGATATTGAAAAACTGGTTCTAAAGTTTTTATGGAGAGGCAAGAGACCCAGATTAGCCAGCACACCACAGAAGGAAGAACAAACTTAGTGGGTTGACATTACCCAACTTCCACACTTATTTTAAAGTTCTAATAATAAAGACAGTGTGATATTGGCTAAAGAACAGACAAATAGACCAATGGAACAAAGTAGAAAACACAGAAATAGACCCATATAAGCACAATCAACTGATCTTTGCTGACAACATAATAAAGAAAGCTTTTTACTTTTTTTTCAACCAAAGATACTAGGACAGCTGGACAATCATATTTAAAAAATAAATGTAGACACAGACTTTACACCTTTTACAAAAATTAACTTAAAATGGATCACAGATATAAACATAAAATATAAACCTAAATGATAATATAGGAGAAAATTTAGATAACTTTGGGTATGGAGATGACTTTTTAGACATAACACTAAAGGCATGATTCATAAAAAATCCGATAAGCTAAATTTTAGTAAAATTAAAAATTTATGTTGTATGAAATATACACTGTCAAGAGAATGCAAAAACAAGCCACAGACTGGGAGAAAATATTTTCAGAAGCTATATCTGATAAAGGACTCTTATTCAAAATATCCAAGAACACTTAAACTCAACAATAAGAAAACAAAGAACCTCCTTAAGAAATGGGCAAAAGTTTTATAATTGGGTTTTACATTTAAGTTTTTAACCCATCTTGAGTTAATTTTTGTATAAGTGTAAGAAAGGAATCCAGTTTCAGTTTTCTGCATATAGCTAGCCAGTTTGCCCAGCATAATTTATTAAATAGAAAATCCTTTCTCCATTGCTTGTTTTTGTGAGATTTGTCTGAAATCAGATGGTTGTAGATGTGTGGGGTTATTTTTGAGAACTCTATTCTGTTCCATTGGTCTGGAAGAAAACCTAGGCAATATCATTCAGGATGTAGGCATGGGCAAAGATTTCATAATGAAAATACCAAAAGGAAGTGCAACAAAAGCCAAAATTGACAAATGGTATCTAATTAAACTAAAGAGTTTCTGCACAATTAAACTAAAGAGCTTCTGCACAGCAAAAGAAACTATCATCAAAGTGAACAGGCAATCTACAGAAAAAAATTTCCAATAAAAAAAAAAAAAAAATAAAAAAATGGGCAAAGGTTTTGAACAGACACTTCTCCAAAGAAGACGTTTATGCAACCAACAAACACATGAAAAAAGCTCAACATCACTGATCATCAGAGAAATGCAAATCAAAATCACAATGAGATACTATCTCACTCCAGTCAGAAAGGTGAAAAGTCAAGGAACAATAGATGCTGGCAAGGCTGTGGATAAGTAGGAATGCTTTTACACTGTTGGTGGGAATGTAAATTAGCTCAACCATTGGGGAAGACAGTGTGGTGATTCCTCAAGGATCTAAAACCAGAAGTACCTTTTGACCCAGCAATCTTATTACTGGGCTTATAACCAAAGGAATATAAATCATTCTACCATAAAGACACATGCTCATGTATGTTTATTGCAGCACCATTTACAACAGCAAAGTCGTGAAACCAAATGCCAATTAATGATAGACTGGATAAAGAAAATGTGGTACATATATGCCATGGAATACTGCCTAGCAATGCAGTCATAAAAAGAAATTAGATCATGTCTTTTGCAGGGTCATGGATGGAGCTGGAAGCCATCATGCTCAGGAACAGAAAAGTAAACACTGCATGTTCTCACTTATAAGTGGGAGTTAAACAATGGAAACACAAGGACACAGGGAAGGAGACAACATGAACTGGGGCCTATTGGGGGCTGGAAGGAAAGGGGAGGAACTTAGATGATGGGTCAATTGGTGCAGCAAAACAGCACGGTACACGTATACCTATGTAACAAACCTGCCCATTCTGCACATGTGTCCTGGAACTTTATAAAGTAAGAGAGAGAGTGGAAGAGGCAGACAAAAACAAAAACCAAATAAAAATGGGCAAAAGATTGGAACAGACACCCACCTCAGAAAATATACAGATGGCAAATAAGCACACCAAAGGATGCTGTACATTATATGTCATTAGAAAACTGCAAACTGAATCAGCAATGAGGTATCTATTAAGAAGGCCAAATCAAGAACACTGACATCACCAAATGCTGGTGAGGATGTGGAGTGTTAAGAACTCTCATTTACTACTGGTGGGAATGCAAATGGTACAGCCACTCTGCAAGACAGATTGGCAGTTTCGTACAAAACTAAGTATACTCTTACCATGTGATCCAGCAATCATGCTCCTTGCTAATTATTATTAATAACTTATGCAACAATTTCTTAATGCTAAGAAATATTTACTCAAAAGAGTTGAAAACATATGTTCACATAAAAACCTACACATGAACATTTCTAACAGCTTTTTTTATGTTGCTAAAACATGGAGGCAACCAAGATGTCTTTCAGTAGATCAAAGGGTAAGTGTGGCCCATAAAGACAATGGAATATGATTCAACACTGAAAGAAAATGAGTTATCAAGCCATGAAAAGACATGAAGGAAATGAATGCATATTGCTAAGTAAAAGAAGCCAAGAGGAAAAGACTACATACTGTATGATTCCAACTATGTGACGTTTTGGAAAAGGCAAGACTATAAAGACAGTAAAAAGATAAGTGGTTGCCAGTGGCTAGGGGGTGGAAGGAATGAATAAGTGGAGCACAAAACATTTAAGTGAAACTACTCTGTATCATGTTATAATGGTGAATTCCTGTCCTTATTCATTTTCCCAAACCCATAAAATGCACAACACTAAGTTAACAGGCTCCAGATGGGTATGCAAGGTGGCTTTGGAAAGCTGTAGGGCACTGTGGCCAGGGTTCACATTAGCCAAGTCATCATGTCCATTTTCACCAAACTGCAGAAAAAGGAGCATGTAACTGAAGCCTTATACAGGGCCAAGTTCAAGTTGCCTCACCACCAGATGATTCACATCTCAAAGAAGTGGGGCTTTACCAAGTTCAAGTCAGATGAATTCGAAGTCATGGTGGTTGAGAAGCAGCTCATCCCAGATAGCTGTAGGGTCAAATATAATTGTGATTTTTGCCATTAAAAGTAATTTCTTTTGCACCAACCTCATACATCCCCAATTGCGGCCTCCTGGACAAGTGGCAGGTCCTGCATTCATGAGATTTTCCACTGTGCCCCCTCCTATTCCTGCTCACCAATAAATCCTACTTCTTGTAAATAAATAAGTAAATAAGACTAAAACTTAAGCAAATATGGATCTATTGTTTAGTAGCCTTGTGAAGCTGGGCTTGTGACTTCTTTAAAAGTTTCCAGACTTTTAGCTAAGGTTGGACTAACACCTATCCCAAAAATGTCCGAAGCTAGTGTTTTATGCTAGAGTACTTGGGACAAAAGAAAAGCCAAAACCCTATTATACATTTAATATTGAGCCAAAAAGTAAATCAACAGCTGAAACAGAATTAAGCAAAGCAATTGGGATAGATAACTGCAAGAATTTCAGAACGAGTAAGTGGAAAGTTTACTCTCAGGCCTTGGCTGGCAAAATAAGTATTCCCATTACCATTACAGAGTTGGCTTTATACACTGAGTACCATATTAGTAAGAAAAATGCCTATGGGTGTTAGGAATGTTTATAAGTCTATTAATTTCAGAACTAACACTTTCTGAATTCTTCAAGGTGAAATTCTTCCTGGCATTGATCTGTCCCCACGACTTGCTCTAAAAAAAATCAATGGTAGTTTCTTGCTGGGCTCCATTTGGAAGAAACCAGAAGCAAGTCAAACAGCTTTGGAGTTTATTTTTGTTAAAAGGTGGGCATGTTAGAGGATGCCCTCAACATCTGCATCATCCATGATGAATTATTTATTCCTGATTATTCTGAGCAGACAGACTTGTTTGCAGCAATATGTCACACACATTACAAAAGTTAGAATGCAAATGAAAGAGGATTAATCTTATTTTTAGAACCACAATAATTTCTTAATGTTTAGAAATATTGTCTTTAATGTTAATGTTAAAAAATCTTTTAAATCAATTTTGGCTTCTAATAATACATTACTCCTAGGTTTATATTTCTGTTTTATTTATCAACTTTTTAGTAGTTGTATCATAGAATCATCTTATTGGTATTTTAGAGGATAAATCTTAAATATTATATCTCATTATTAATTTAACTTGAATTGACTTCACTGCTTTCAATAATGGGTTGAACGTAGCAATATAATCAAAACTCATTTTTAAATTAGTTGAAATACATATGCATCACAATTGAGAAACTTGGTAAAAAGAAAATTTTATTATTATTATTTTTTTTTGAGATGGAGTTCCACTCTTGTTGCCCAGGCTAGAGTGCAATGGCATGATCCCAGCTCACTGCAACTTCCTGGGTTCAAGTGATTCTCTTGCCTTAGTCTCCCAAGTAGCTGGGATTATGCATGCACGCCACCACGACCGGCTAATTTTGTATTTTTAGTAGAGACGGGGTTTCTCCATGTTGGTCAGGCTGGCCTCGAACTCCCAACCTTAGGTGATCCACCTGCCTCGGCCTCCCTAAGTGCTAGAATTACAGGCGTGAGCCACCGTGCCCAGCCCCATTTTTTTCTTAAGAATATTAATTTAGTCTCAGTGTGTGCTAAGATTTGTTTTGCAGTTTATTCTAAATAAAAGAATATTCAAGAACTATCTTTTCATTTAACTAAAATGTATGTCATTGCTGACAAATGTGGTACTCAAATAGTCCTTATTTACTTTATAGATAGCTGCTACTGAAGCCATATGTATTATTTGCTAAAAAATTCCACTTCATATTTTATCACCACCAGACTCTCACCAAACTCTTCAATGTCTCCACCATTGTCATCAGCAATCAAGAGTGGGCATACATGCTTGGTCATGGCTTTGCTACCTTGATAATATTTATAAGATTTTATTGGCAGCCTGCTTCAGTGAACTGATGAATAACTATTATAGTAATTCTATGGAAAAACATTGTCTCTACACCTACAATAGATAGACCTCAAGGAACTTGTTAACTGAAATGTTGGTTGATATTATAAAAGTTATTTCTAAATTGGTTTTCTCTCTACTGTATTCCTTTTCAATATTCACTTTTACATGTCCTATTTACAATTTTTATTATTCATAAAGAATTTGGAAAATTCTGATAGTTAACATGGAGAAAACTTTAAACAATATAACACACCACTTTGGAGAACTCTTTACTTATTTTGCCATATTTCCTTCTAAGAATGTTCCTGTCTATATTCGTGTCTTACATACATGTAGTTTTTTTTTAGGGAGCCACTTAACCACATTATTTTTAATCTGAATTTTTTACTCTAACATCTTAAGTATCTTTCCATTTTATTCAATATTCTACCACAACATAATTTTAATGACTACATGGTATTAACTGTATGAATGCACCATAGTTTCTTCTTTATTTTCAAATTTGTCCTGTATTAGAAATTTAGGCTGCTTTTCAGTATTTAGCTTTGGCAGCAATTTTGTGATGAACATCATTGTAGCTATACTCTGTCCACATTCCTTACTATTTCTTTGGGATAAATTCTCAGAATAGCAATTCTTGGGTCAACATATAAAAACCTTTTGGCTGGGCACAGTGGCTCATGCCTGTAATCCCAGCACATAGGGAGGCCAAGGCAGGAGGATCACTTGAACTCAGGAATTCAGGACCAGCCTGGGCAAGATAAAAGAGACTCCATCTCTAGGAAGAAGGCTTAAAAAATAGCCAAGTGTGGTGTTAAGCACCGGTGGTCCCAGCTACTTGGGAGAATGAGGTGGGAGGATCACTTGACCCCAGGAGAGAAAGGCTGTAGTGAGCCATGATTGTGCCACTACACTGCAACCTAGATGATAGAGTGAGACTCTGTAATAACCAAACAAACAACAAATAAGATTTTCAACAGGTACTGACAAATTGTTTTTCAGAAACATATTAGATTCGTGCAAACATAATTGTGGTTACTGTTAACGGCAGAAACTGCAATTACTTTTGCACCAGCTGAAGAGTATCAATTTATACTTCCACCAAGTATGTTTAAGGGTCCTTTTAAATTGAACCCTCATCAAAACCTATGATCCACTATATTCTTCAAAGTATATACTAGAAAATCAAGGGGAAAACATGCACTCAGGGATGGGGAATAGTGAGAGTAGAAACAGAAAGAAAGGGAGGCCATGACCTCCAAATTTTAGATAAATCACAACTCTGAGATCACTGCTGAATGAAGCAAGGGTTTGTTTGGAAGTCTTTGACTTCCAATATAATTTTATTAGATGAGGTCCTAAAAATCTCCTTCAGGACCTCCCATGAAATTTCCCATCATTGTTTTTCTCAGGAACTTTCTGCTATACAAGTTTAGAATGTCAGGGCTAATTTATTCTCTCAAGAACCTAACTATAAAAGCATTTTAAAACCATGAAAATCTATGCAAACATAGAAAAGATAGATAAAAAATGCCTATCGGTGTTAGGAATGCCCATAAGTCTATTAATTTCAGAACACTTTCTGAACTCTTCAGAAAGTCAGAAATTATAATCATTCATACTAATCTCCCAATGAGCTAATCATCCCAAAATATTGCTAGAAATATTAATTATTCATAATGTGTCTCCCATTTAGTGTTTTGGGGTTATATCTTCTCTTACCTGACCACAGCAGAAAAGAGCACACACTTAGCCTATTATTAGTAGATTGCAAAATAATTTATAGAAAAGAGATTAGATGATCTATAAAAACACAGTCACTCATTGCTCAATTTACTGGGCACAGGTTCAAAGCATTCTTCAGTGTCTTTCATTCTCACTGGGTTTCTCTCTTCCATATCCAGCTGGCTGCTTCTCAAAACTCGTACTCACCAAGGTCATTAATATTGTGTGCTAGAATTAAAGTGTGTGTGTGCAGGCACATGTGTATGCGTGTGTATGTGTATGTGGAAGAAGAGACAGAGAGTGCGCAAACATGTGGCAGATATTTGACTTCCCTGTACATCAAATAGAAACTGCTCTCCCAATGCCTGTAAAGGCAAAACAGCTTCTATAATCTGCTTAGGGAATCCTTTAACTACGTATTTTTCCTCTCTTGGATACACCGCATTTCCTCTTTATCTGAAGCTGCTTGTCAAATTTTAATTATCACATCTGATTTTAGCAAATACATGTTTTAATTCTAAAACATTTATATGTCGATCTTAAAATTTTTCCTTCTGGCCTCCAACATTGAGAATTATGAACTCATATCCATAAGACCATTCTGCTTAATTTTCCTTAGGGGAAAACCTTCTGTCATTTAAATCCTTTAAATATATCTTCAGCCTCATTCCATTTGAGGATGACTTGGAAATGCTTTAGTTAGACAGAATGACAAATTATAAAAATTGAGTATCTTTATTTATAAATATATAAAGTTGTATATAACACTTCTGCTTCATAATAGGCTTGTTGAAATGGCTCTACTATGAATTTTATAGCTCAAGTTCATTGGATTGCCTATTTTTTTAATCTAAATAAAATTATGTGCCATTTCTATAGGATGAATGACTCAAAAGACACATTAAACAAATTTTGGCAATTAATGAGTGTCTACATTAAAATTTGTTTTAACCTTTGACATCTATATTCTAATAACTATAACTTGTCAATGTTGATGGAGAAATATATTTAACATTATAAAGTTCCTTTTTCTCATCCTCACAGACTTTTATTTCCTTATTTCTTGTAAATAATTGTTAATGTGTAGCTTTTAGAATCTTTAAAATAAAAGCAGCTAGGTTAATGAAGATGTAAAAGGATTGAACTTCTTTCAGGAGGTCCAAAATTCTTATATGATTTTATTTGTATATCAATAAATTCATTCTTAATTCATTCTGCTTTTTGCAATTATTATTTGAACTATTATCTTATTTATTATTAATTATTGAGACAAAGTCTGGCTCTGTTGCCCAGGCTGGAGTGCAGTGGCATGATCTTGGCTCACTGAAACCTCCACCTCCTGGGTTCAAATGATTCTCATGTCTCAGCCTCCCAAGCAGCTAGGATTACAAGCTTGTGCCACCATGCCCTGCTAAGTTTGTCATTTTTAGTAGAGACGAGGTTTCACCATGTTGGCCAGGCTGGCCTCAAACTCCTGACCTTAGTGATCCATCTGCCTTAGCCTCCCAAAGTGCTGGGATTGCAGGTGTGAGCCACCACGCCTGGCTTGATCTATTATTTTAAATATTCCTGTACAGCTGTCTTCCTTTACCATGGTTTCACTTTCCATGGTTTCAGTCACTCGCTGTCCAAAAGAAAATCAAATGGCAAATTACAGAAATAAACAAGTCCTAAGTTTTAAATCGTGCTACTCTGAGTAACATGATGAAGTTTTGGCCATCCTGCTCACTCCTCCTCTGGACATGAATTACCTGTTTGTTCAGCAGATCCACACTATAGGCTTTCCCTTTCCGTTAGTAACTTAGTCCTTCTCTCAGTCATTAGAACAACTATAATGATAGTTCAGTGCTTGTGTTCAATTAACCCTTATTTTACCTAATGATGGCCACAAAGCACAAAAGTAGTGATGCTGACATATTTTTGTGATCTATTTTATGATGATTGTTGTTAATCTCTTACTGTGCCTAATTTAGAAATTAAATGTTGATGGAACGTATCTCAAAATAATAACAGCCAATATCATACTGAATGGGCAAAAACTGGAAGCATTCCCCTTGAAATCTGGCACTAGACAAGGATGCCCTCTGTCACTACTCCTATTCAATATAGTACCAGATGTTCTAGCCAGATCAATCAGCCAAGAAAAAGAAATAAAGTGTATTCCAATAGAAAAGGAGGAAGTCAAATTGTCTCTATTTGCAGATGACATGATTGTATATCTAGAAGACCCCATTGTCTTAGCCCAAAATCTCCTGAAACTGATAAGCAACTTCAACAAAGTCTTAGGATACAAAATCAATGTGCAAAAATCACATGCATTCCTATACACCAATAACAGACTTAGAGAGCCAAATCAAGAACGAACTGCAATTCACAGTTGCCACAAAGAGAATAAAATGCCTAGGAATACAACTAACAAGCAATGTAAAGGACCTCTTCAAGGAGAACTACAAGCCACTGCTCAACGAAATAAGAGAGGACACAAACAGATGGAGAAACATTCCATGTTCATGGTTAGGAAGAATCAATATCGTGAAAATGGCCATACTGCCCAAAGTAATTTACAGATTCAATGCTATCCCCATCAAGCTACCAATGACCTTCTTCACAGAACTGGAAAAAAACACCTTAAACTTCATATGGAACCAAAAGAGAGCCTGCATAGCTGAGTCAATTCTAAGCAAAAAGAACAAAGCAGGAGGCATCACACTACCAGACTTCAAACTATACTACAAGGCTACAGTAATCAAAACAGCATGGTACTGGTACCGAAACAGAGATATAGACCAATAGAACAGAACAGAGGTCTCGGAGGCAACACAACATATCTACAACCATCCGATCTTTGACAAACCTGACAAAGACAAACAATGGGGAAAGGATCCCCTGTTTAATAAACGATGTTGGGAAAACTGGCTAGCCATCTGCAGAAAGCAGAAACTGGATTCTTTCCTATCACCTTACACGAAAATTAACTCCAGATGGATTAAAGACTTAAACATAAAACCTAACACCATAAAAACCCTAGAAGAAAATCTAGGCAAAACCATTCAGGACATAGGCATAGGCAAGGACTTCATGACCAAAACACCAAAAGCATTGACAACAAAAGCCAAAATAGACAAATGGGACCTAATCAAATTCCACAGCTTCTGCACAGCAAAAGAAACAGTCATTAGAGTGAATCGGCAACCAACAGAATGGGAAAAAATTTTTGCAGTTTACCCATCTGACAAAGGGCTGATATCCAGAATTTACAAAGAACCAAAACAGATTTACAGGTAAAAAACAAACAAGCCCATTCAAAAGTGGGCGAAGGATATGAACAGATGCTTTACAAAAGAAGACATACATGAGGCCAACAAACATATGAAAAAATGCTCATCATCACTGGTCATCAGAGAAATGCAAATCAAAACTACATTGAGATACCATCTCACACCAGTTAGAATGGCTGTCATTAAAAAATCTGGAGACAACAGATGCTGGAGAGGATGTGGAGAAATAGGAACACTTTTATACTGTTCGTGGGAGTGTAAATTAGTTCAACCATTGTGGAAGACAGTGTGGCCATTCCTCAAGGACCTAGACATAGAAATTCCATTTGACCCAGCAATCCCATTACTGGGTATATATCCAAAGGATTACAAATCGTTCTACTATAAGGACAAACACACACGAATGTTCATTGCAGCACTGTTTACAATAGCAAAGACCTGGAACCAACCCAAATGCCCATCGATGATAGACTGGACAGGGAAAATGTGGCACATATACACCATGGAATATTATGCAGCCATCAAAAATGATGAGTTTGTGTCCTTTGTAGGGAGTTGGATGTACCTGGAAACCATCATTCTCAGCAAACTGACAGAAAAGCAGAAGATCAAACACCGCATGCTCTCACTCATAGGTGGGTGTTGAACAATTAGAGCACATGGACACAGGGAGGGGAGCATTACACACTGGGGTCAGTTGGGGGGAAATAGGGAGGGATGGTGGGGGCTGGAGAGTTGGGGAGAGATAGCAAGGGGAGAGATGCCAGATGTAGGTGATGGGGAGGAAGGCAGCAAATCACACTGCCATGTGTGTACCTATGCAACAATCTTGCATGTTCTTCACATGTACCCCCAAACCTAAAATGCAATAAAATAAAAAATTTAAAAAATTAAATGTTATCACAGGTATGTATGAGTAGGAAAAACACATAGCATATATACAGTACAGTACTCTCAGGTTGCAGGTATCCAATGGGGCTCTTGGGATATATTCTCTGCAGATAAGGGGTAACTATTGTATTTCAGTTTGACAAAGAGAAGTCATGTTTTTAAATAAATGTTATCGCTGTATATTTAGTCTGCATTAGAGCTATTAAGATCCATTGGTTTTCTGGGACAGAATGTATCATAACAGCCCCTAGGGATATTAAGTCCTATTCCGTATGTTAGGTTATTTAGCAAAGAAAAATTAAGGTTGTAGATAGACTGGGGTTGCTAATTAGTTGATATTAAAGTAGCAAAATTATCTTAGTTTAGGTGGGCTCACTATAATCACAGGAGTCCTTAAAAGTGGAAGCAGGAAGCAGAGGAGGAAGAATCAGAGATGGCAGCATGAAGACTCTGAGTTGTTGCTGGAGGAAGGGGGACACATACCAAAGAAAGTGGGTGACTTCTAGAAGCTAGAGAAGACAGGAAAATGGACTTTCCTCTCAGGCCTCCAGAAAAATACATGGCCTTACTGACCCCTTGATCATAGCCCAATGAGATCCATGTCAAATTTCTGATATGTAGAATAATAAGATATTAAAACTGTGCTGTTTTAAGTCATTAAATACTTGGTCATTTATTGCATCAGCAAAAGAAAACCAATACAGTTGGTAATTTGGCTAAGTAAATGTTTAAATTTCTACATTATAATTTAAATAGGTTTAAATATACTCTATGTTTCCCCAACTCTGACTTTTGATTCTGTACTTTTTCTCCATTTATATAGTTTTAAGTTCTAGTGAGCATTTATTTATTTTGGAAAAGGCTGTAAACTATCACCCTGTTTCTGCTTATCCCTATATCCAGTGATAGAAAAATCTTCTGAGTTGCAGTTTTCATTTCTTCACCCTATTTCTCAGAACTTGGGAATGATTTCTAAACTTCTTTCTCAATGTAATTGTGATTCTTGATTATGGGTTTTTATTTCTCTACCAACAAACCCCAACTTCTTGGGCAAGTATATGTGCCTTCTCCTCAGGGCTCCAACAATACTTTGTCTATACTTGCATTCCCATCTTTTATTGCACTTTGCTTTTCTTATATGCATTCATCTGCTCCCATTGGATTATCGGCTCTTTGGGAGATTGGTGTAATGTATGGCACGTGGAAGATGATCAATGAATAGTGAATATATGAATAATTTCTACCAGGATACTTTCTAGCATCACAGATACATAAGCTGTGCTTTTTATTGTTTCTAATTTCCTGTATATTCCACTGACCCTGCACTACACAGGAGGTACCTTCTCATTTGCTTGCTTTTAGACAAATGAATTCTTTTAATACTGGTCTCTCTTTATTCCAGAAAACATCCATTGCAAATCTCCATGTACACTGATGATTTCAGGTGTTACTTTAATATCACATTTTAGTGATTTTTGGTTCTGTGTATTTTGGCAGTGGAAAGTGCTAACTGCATTTTTATATGACTCTGAGATTCTCTTTTTTCTGCCTACTTGCCATCTCACTCATTTTGTTCAGCCTAGGGACGATGGTGAAAGGAAAGGAACTGTCTCCTCCAGATTATTGACTTCACAAACTGGCATATCCAGGAAGGATACCAGGCTGTACGATTTTGAAACGGTGTTATATTAGAAAAGATACTATGTTTATTTAGCTTGAAGTTAAGACAAAGAAGAAATCTATTTATCTACTCATCCTGAGATTGAAAGGCTACCATATAAAAGAAGGAGTATATTTATTTTCTATTCATTGTCGTTTCAGGCATTAGAACTTGGATCGATAAAAGGGAACTACAGGGAGAATCTAGCTTACACTACAAACAATTAAATATGTCAGTTCCTTTCATTTTTTTAATTTAATTTTATTTTTTTCAGAGATTAGGATCTTGCTCTGTTACCCAGGCTGGAGTGCAGTGGGACAATCACAGCTCACTGGAACCTCAAACTCCTAGGTTCAAGCAATCCTTCTGCCTCAGTCTCCCAAGTAGCTGGGATTACAGGTATGCACTACCATATTCCACTCATTTTATTTTCTATTTTTGTAGAGATAGAATCTTGCTATGTTACCCAGGCTGGTCTCAAACTCATGGCCCTAAGCAATCCTCCCACATTGGCCTCCTAAAGTGTTGGGATTACAGGTGTGAGCCACCATGCCTGGCCTATGTCAGTCTTATGTGACTACGTAGACACTGGTGTCCCGCATATTTTCTAACAAACGTTGTGCTATCATCCAAATAAAGAAGACACATCTTTGGGGTGAGGACAGAATACCTCTTAATTGCATCTTATAAATAAACTATGATTTTATTTTTTATTCACCCTCACTACAAGATAGATGTTTAGAAAATAACTCTTGAGTTGAACTGCTTAGTTTTCATCCTGGCTCCCAAACTGCCTTGTTGTTTGAACACACAAACTTTTAAATTATTGTGTGGCTCATTTTTCATCTCTGAAATCTGGGGCGTTTACTTCCAGTGCTATTGTTAGGAGTAATGAGATTAGTTAAGCATGTAAAACACTGGAAAAGAGTGCTTCACAATTAGATATCAATAAATGTTAGCTAACATTATTCTAAACACTACTGCATTAGTTAGGAATGAAGTTCATTTCCCAATAACTAAAATATTTGTTTTAATTTTATAATTATAAATGTAAAACAGATTTTTATAAAAATTAGTAATACAGTAATATATTCCCCTCAAATCCCAACAGTAATATAAATTACTATTCCCAGTCTAACATAGATCATACCAGAATTTTATACATATATTTATGACACCTATGTACTGTAACACGTTTCCTTGCCTTAATTATTGTATATGTATCTCCATTTGTGTATATAAGGAACACATGTACCTTATTTTTTCACAGCTAAAGACTAGCTTATATTAAGGATGTACTGTACATTTTTAATTCTTCATAGATTAATATTTAAATTTTTAAACTATTGCTATCAGTGTTATGATGAATAGTCCTGAATATCTTCAACATATTCTATTAGTATCTCTTTAAGAAATTCCTAGATGTTTATAGTGGCACTGTTGACAATAGCAAAGACTTGAAACCAACCCAATGCCCATAAATGATAGACTGGATAAAGAAAATGTGGCACATATACACCATGGAATACTATGCAGCCATAAAAAACGATGAGGTCATGTCCTTTGCAGGGACATGGATGAATCTGAAAACCATCATTCTCAGCAAACTGACATAAGAACAGAAAACTAAACATCGCATGTTCTCACTCATAAGTGGGTGTTGAATAATGAGAACACATGGACACAGGGAGGAGAACATCACACACTGAGGCCTGTCGGGGGCTGGGGTCTAGGGGAGGGATAGCAGCGGGTGGGGGGATTGGGAAGGGTTAACATTAGGAGAAATATGTAATGTAGATGATAGGGGGATGGACGCAGCAAATCACCATGGCATGTGTATACCTATGTAACAAACCTGTATGTTCTGCACATGTACCTCAGAACTTAAAGTCTAATTTTAAAAAAAGAAATTTCTAGATCTATATTAGTCACATTTACATTTGCTACACATATCAAAATTGTCCTTCTGTAATTTTTAGCCAATTTTTACTCCCAACCCAACTGTATGAGCGCCTGTTTTCTATCACCTTTAATAACAGTAGGCATGAAAAAGATTTTCAATTTTATCCATTTTAAAGTCATATTTTCTTATTTTGATTTACATTCCTATAGTTAATAGCAACTCTTCGTCTGCTTTGATATTTATATTTACTTCTGTTATTTACTTGTTTGTAGAAAAAAAGAACAAACTTCTTCCCAAAATTAAATTGTCTGTTTTGCTTTTGGGCTATTTGTCATTTTTTTTTTTTGAGACGGAGTTTCACTCATGTTACCCAGGCTGGAGTGCAATGGCGCTATCTTGGCTCACCACAACCTCCGCCTCCTGGGTTCAGGCAATTCTCCTGCCTCAGCCTCCTGAGTAGCTGGGATTACAGGCATGCACCACCATGCCCAGCTAATTTTTTTGTATTTTTAGTAGAGACGTGGTTTCACCATGTTGACCAGGATGGTCTCAATCTCTTGACCTCGTGATCCACCCACCTCGGCCTCTTCATATTCTAAGGAGATTCACATTTTGTTACACTTAAAAAAATACATATTTTCACTTCTTGAGTTTTCAACTTTATGTCTCCTGAAAAACATAATTTTAAAATATGAACCAAATACAGCATTAAAAAAAAATACACACCATTAAGTCAGAACAAAAAGGCTATTTCTAACCTACGATTATAAACATATTCTTGAACATTTACAGTTCAAGTACATGACATTTACAATTCTACTATTTCTCCAAATTTTCAATTGATCTGAAATTAATGTTTGCTGTATTTGTAAAAGAGACTTTTTTTTTTCTCTGTGGATGTCAAATATCCTCAAACCATTTATTCAGTAATCCATTTTTATTCCACTTATTAGTAATGTCAGATATATCTAATATTAAATTCTCACATCTATATTGAACCTATTTCTGGACTTTAGATTTTGTTTGCTAGTGTGTTTCTATTTCTATGTTAATATACCACAGTGACTAATTTGCTAGCACCTTATAATATTTATTGATATCTTTTTACAATTAACTTTGTTACTCAACAAATGTCTTCACCTAAATAATCACTTCGTCAAATTCCTTACCCCAAAAGAAGAAAGAGAAAAATTACAAAAAATAGAAGAAGAAAGATGGAAGAGGAACTCATATCTACTGCTATTTTTGAAGAAATTCATTTGCTTTACCTTTGGAAACAATGTCCATATTAAGGTATTGAAGCTTCTCAACCTGAAACATTAATTCCCTTTTATGACTCTGCTATCTCTCTCTCTCTTTTTTCTATATTTGTATTAGTATTCTAGTAAAATTATAGCTTAATTGGACAAAAATTGATGGCTTACTCAATGCTTACCTTAGTATTTGTATGTTTTTTCTCTTTAAAACTAATGTTTTTGAACACTATGCTTTTCCAGAGAAATTGATTTTTAAAAATATCAGCCTAGCTCATTTCTTGTTGTCTTTATTCCTAGGCATCTGATTGTTATGACTGTTATTCTTTTTCTTTTTTACATTATTATTTGCTTTTGTAATTAGTTTTTTCTATTACATATCTATTTTATTTTTAAAATTAATTTTCTAAGTTGCTGGTATTGCTTGTTTCATTGTTATTGTTTGGTATTGTATTATTTCTTCAATTTGGCCATTTTTTAATTTAATTTTCACTTTCAAATAGAATGCTGCTGCTGACACCTAACTTTGTAGATCAGATAGTGGTCCCATTTAGTGATGTGACCACTTGACATGGTCAGGCATTTGGCTTCTGTCAGGAATCAATGTCAAGCTAGGAACTCTTTCTGAAAACTGAATAGTCATCTGCAAAAGGGGTTATGGCTTTTTATTTCATTATCCTGTGTGTTGCCCTATAATTCTCCTATTGGGGCTTGCCACACTTGAGCTGTATTTAGTGCAGGCCACCACTGAATGCAGACTTTAGTCAACCAAAAAGCATATGAAGCCATTCTCAGTCACTTGGGATAGTACAACAAATCCATCATCGCTATGGCATGTGCTCTCATATTAACAAATTCAACTTAATTGAAACCTGTGTTTGTTTTTCATAGGTCTGGAACTTGTCAAATCAATTCTTAAATTTCTCAAGTTTCTACTGACACAATTTAGAAAAATCTTGTAATTATTTTGGGTCAAACCTTGTATTTGGCCTTCAGGTTCAAGGAGGAAGAGGAGCATGTTGGAGGCAATGAGTGGAAAGACATGGGTCTGAGGAAAGTTCGTGTCTCCTGAAGGAAACATATTAGTTGATGTCACTGAAGAGTCTTCATGCAGGTAGGACTAGCACATCAAGACAAGAAGAAAAAAAAAAACTCTTGCTAGCAAGGAGGACTCAATAGGACATTTGGGTTCACAGTGCTCAGACTTATTTAAATTTATCAAAAAACTCAAATTCGCTTTCTTAATATTTCTATTCAATCAATATCTAAAAATTCACATAAAAGATCTAGTGAAGCTACGAATTCAATTTAAATCATGTTTCATTAATCCATTGTATCTGACTCTGTCTCATTTTCAGAAATATTAGCTGTGAGATTCCTTTAGACCATTGATAGAAAATTCCTAGTCCTCCAATTATGCATAAAGAATTTATTTTTCTTTTCATTTTCTAAATATACTCAATTTTTTTAGAGAAGTTTTAAGTTCACAGCAAAATTGAGCAGAAAGTAAACAGAGTTCCCTATGCTCCCCTATCCTCACAGGTGTATAGGTTTCCCACTGTGGACATCTTAAACCAGAGCGTTACATTGGTTAAATCTGGTGAACCTACACTGGCACATCATTATCACTCAAAGGTCATAGTTTACACTACAGTTCATTCTTAGGGATGTACATTCTGCGGCTTTGGAAAAATATATACGAACATGTATCCACCATGTCAGTATCTACAGAATACTTCACTGTTCCAAAAAATTTCTGTTCTCTGCTATTCATCCCTCCCTCCTCCCTAACCGCTGGCAACTGCTTATCTTTTCATCTTAATAGCTTTGCATTCTCCAAAATGACATATAGCTGGAATCATATAGTATGTGTTCAGATTGGCTTCTTCACTTAGTAACAGGCATTTAAGTTTCTTCCATGTTCTTTCACAACATAACTCATTTTTTAATTTTTAGCATGGAATATTCTTCCATTATCTGGAATACCACTGTTTGTTTAGTCACTCATCTACAGAGGGAAATATTGGTTGCTTCCAAGTTTTGGCAATTATGAAAAAAGCTGCTATTAACATGTATGCACAGTTTCTTGTGTGGATGTATGTTTTCAACTCCTTTGGGTAAATACTAAGAAACATGATTTCTGGATCATACGGTAAGAATATATTTAGCTTTGTAAGAAACTGCCAAAGTGTCTTCCAAAGTAGTTGTACCATTTGTATTCCCACTAGTAACAAATGAGAGTTCCTGTTGCTCTACATCCTCACAAGCATTTGGTGGTGTCAGTATTCTAGATTTTGGCCATTCTAATAGGTACAGAGTGGTATATCATGCTGACTAACTTGCAGTTTTCTGAAGACATATGCTATACAGCATCTTTTGATGTGCTTATTTGCAATCTATATATTTTCTTTGGTGAGATGAGTGTCTGTTCAGATCGTTTGCATATTTTTTTTAGCATGTTATTTCCTTACTGTTTAATGTTCTTGTAGTTTAAATGTTCTTGGATATTTTGGATGACAGTCTTTTATCAGATAAAAATTTTTAAATATATTCTCCCAGTCTGTGACTTTTCTTCTCATCCCCTTTAAATAATTTATTTTATAGTATTTTTTTTTGAAATTTTACCAGTGTTGTGAGAACTAATCTACCCACTCCATAGTACCTGTGATTCCCATTTACACTGTCCTGTTTTTTCCCCACACTTAACCTGCCTTCCTTGGGAATGTTCTTACAGGTAATCACTAACAATAATTTAAGTAACTTTTTTGCCTTTGTGTGCTATGGACCAATATTTCATTTTCCAACTGTAAGCAGATTATCATTGCCTTCAGCTCCCACCAGGTTAGATACCAGTTTCAGATGTCCTTCCCTACAGGTCTATTGCATGAAGACATTCATGGTGTCTAACATGGTATTAGTCAAGTTCCAACTCAAGAAACACAAATGACACTAATTTCTTTTTAAGAACAAAGGAATTTAGTGCAAACAGGTGATATCATTTGAAGAGCTAGAGATGTAGCAATCAGGAGGCTACCACTGTAATTACTGAATTCAAGGGTATGCCATTGTTGCAACAATGCAGGTACCAAAGAAAAAACTATTATGAATATCCATATCACTACAACATGGTTTGTCTGTAGAAGCAGCAGCAAAAATAGAGCTTTGGTTTTATTTTGCTTTCAAAATCTCATATGAATACATCTAATTGGTAGAAACTAGCTTTTATCCAAAACCATGGCTTGAGAGTATAGGAAATGTATTTTAGTGTTGTAGACTTCATAGCACAGAAAGACACACAAAAGAGTATAAATGCTAACCATATCAGTCTTAGTCATACTGTGTAATTAGTTATCACCCACATGCTGTATTAAAATCTATAATTTTGTACTAGGACAGTACTTGACCCATAGTAATAGCTACATAAGGGTTAGCTATGATGATGATCATATTTAACATCCCTTTCTAGACCAAAATTGATATGAATTCTTATTAACACATAGGAGTGCCTTCATCATGTCCTTATGTCCTTGTAAATTCTTAAAGGACTATGGAGGTCTAGAAGAGATTGCCAACAGGCAAACAGGCGGCAGTGAAGGTTCATGACCAAGACCCAGACAAGGAGACAAGGCAGGCAGTGAGGAGGTAGATGGGCTCCCCACTCCTCACCTGCTCTGGCTCCAGAGAAGCCCTCAGTTCCTTTACGTCTTATGTTGTTGTGTTAAAGTTCAGCTGAGCATTCTCACAGGGAGTTGTAAAAGAGAAGGAATGTATATGTGCCCTTAGATTTTTATATTAATCTTCCATCTCCAGAGAGAAACAGAGCTTGAATTCAGTCAGTGCGAGTGGGGGCAGTGGAACATGGGAGTTGGGAGACAAAAGTACTATGCTTGTTTTGTTGATGCTATCTTAATTTTTCTGTCAAGTCTGTATTTTTGTTTTAAATTGTAATAGTAGAGATTAGGATTGAGCCAGTAGGCTTCAACATAGACTATTGTAAGGAATTTGTATGAAACCTTATTTTCATAATCTAGACCAGAATTAACTGCAATTAGGTAAAAATGAATTGCTTTAAGATTCAGATTACAGAATATAAACCATGATTCTCACATCTTTATTTTTCAATTCCATCTTAAAAATATTATGCTTCTGCAACACATTCAAAGGCTCTTCTACTTCCTTATAATTTCATTTCAATTATTCTAATAGAGATATTTCAAGAGTCAAAAGAGTGGATGCTAAACAAGTAGCTAACATTGATTGCTAAAAAAATGAGAAATGAGAACATTCCCCTAAAACTACAATATATCCTGGTTCTCTGTGAAATTAAATTAGCATTTTTTTTCTTCATGTTATCTCTCTTGCATCAGGCCTACTGAAAGTTAATATGGCAAAAATAGAGAAATCCATGTATTATCTATTGAAATTCATTAGAGAATGTTCTCCCCAATAAATTCTGCTCCATTAAACACTATATCCAAATTATCAACCAAAACATATTTATGTTTGATAAGCTCCCCGAGAAGGAAACTCCATCCTGAGGATTCTCATCAGCTTTTCCTCTTTAACCTGCTCTCCCAAGAGACCCTGCACTCTGATTGCTAATCTTCCTACGGAAAAAAAAGGGAATGAGATTTCCTTAGAGACACCCTTGCCTGTTAGGTAAGAATGGGTGAAGATTACTAATCAGAATGGCAGGAGATACAGAGTTTGAAAATTTTGATTCAATTCCTCTTCAGATTTCTTTATAAGTTGCTACAAAAAATGAAGAAAAACTAGATCTCAACCTCTTGGACAAACTATACTACTCACCCACTCTATAACTATTAAGACAGAAGAAGTTTCTAAAAATTTATTTCAGACCCTCTCTATAAAAATGCCTGTGAGCTGACCCTTCAATATATTTTTCTTAGAAGCATTAATCACTCATTTTCAGGAACATTTTTTCTTTCTCCAGGGAACTTAAATAGAGTGTATAAGTCTAGAAGTTTAATGTAAATATAACTTTTTAATTTTCTTCTCCAGATTATTATTGACTGAAATAGCAAAAGAAATAACTTTCAGAAATTATATTATACCTTATCACGGGACGTAGATATGTTCATAAGAATGATACATATCGTGCAGAGTCTGTCAGTGTTGGAAGTTCAGGACTAAAGACACTTTTTCAATTATTTATGGAGGAGAAAAAAATATTTGTAAAAATATTGCTCTATTAAAACTTGTGGCCTTTCTGCAAAAGGGCAGGTAGACGCCTCCCATTCAAGGCTTTTTTTTTTCCTTTTCATTATCATGTATTTACTTCTCAATATAGAATCACTTGATGCTATTCAATATATGAAATTTTACCTGAGAGCAGGATCTCAGCTTATAGTGCAGGGAGTACAATATGGCCCCAAAGGTACAGAAATGCTGTCCTTACAGCCAGGATGCTTCTCTAGTAAAGTGGGTAATAGATAATATAACCAAGTGACATCTGTTCCAGGGATTCCTACACGGTTTTAGATAAATCTTTTTGAAAAGAGTTTATTGAATGTAAATGTAGCATACATATCTAACAAAAATGATTCACTTTACCAAGCACCATATTAGGCACTAAGCAAACATAAGGAGGTGTCATTGTATTAAAGTAATGATGTAATATGCTTTGGGATCCAACAGACTTGGATTTAATTCTTGCTTAATCACTTCCTTGTTGTTTGTCTTAATCTGTTTCAAGCTGGCTTGAGAAAAAGAAATTTACTGAGATGTCCACGTTTCTAGACTCTGCTTCTCTTCTCCTTCTAGGCTTTATTCAGGCTTGTGCCACATGGCTGAAAACACTGCTGCTAGACATGACTTTGCCTCATTATCTCTGGCCTCAATTTTGAATCCTATAAAATGGTTTATAACTGTCTGATTTAAGTTAAGTACTAACCTTAGAGATAACAGTCTGTGTCTGGGAGCAGTCAGATGGTCTGAAATGGTATTAATAAGAATATGGAATTTTCAATTTGTGCCATGCGGTTGCAATGATTTCTATATTAGAGAATGGTCTGGTGGATTCATGTCTAAATCCATTTCAGAAGGCCTCCTTTAGAGAAATTCAGACTTAAGTGGCTTAGACAAAAGGTATTTATTGTCCAGCATTACAGAAAAGTCCAGCTTTAGATTGAGCTGTACAAAGGTGTTAACATGGTATCATCAGTTCGCAGTGTTTTCTCTCTCTCTTTCTCTCCATTTCTTGGCTTCACTTCATTTTGGGCTTTTCTCTTAAACAAAAATTTTCATTTTGGTGCCAAAATGGCTGCAGAAGCTCCAGATTTTAAAATTTAAATCCACTGGAAATGGCAAGCCTCTTTCCTAGTAGCTCCCATGTAAATATGAAGGTTCATTCCAGTTAGATTGCCTTAAGTCACATTTCAACAAGTGAAACTGATAGTGTGACTACATAATGCTGGATAGTTTCAATTGGCTTTGGCTTGACTCAGGTGCTCAAGCAGGTAGCAGAGGTGTGGAGTCCCACAAAGAATGTATTCAAATATTGAAAATTTTTTGAATAATTGACGCCCACCTAAAAACTGGTGGTGTTGGCATAAAATTGTGGAACAGAGGCTGGAAAAGCAAAGACAAAAGTCTATAAATAATGCCTTATGGAGAAGAAGTAATAAGCAGAAGGTGGAGTAATAGTGTTAAGAGGACACTTTCTCAAAAGTAAAAGCCGTTCTACTTGTGTGTCAAAAGTAACAAGGTAGTTCATAACAGGTAGAGTAAATCGTATTCTCCACTCATCTTCTCAGAATACCAGTTAGCTTCAGTACATTGAGAGATAGGATGTGTAGTTTAGGTATCTAGTTTGAGTAGAGCCAGGAAATAAAGTGTTCCGGAAGCACCAGTAGTGGGAAGGTGCCCCTAAAAAGCTTCACAAAGAATAACAAAGAACACAAGAGGACTATTCAAAAACTAATGAGTCACCTTGGGTATACATAGAAATGTGTGACATCAATTTGATGATGATAAGAGCCAATGAAAAGTGATTATCAAGTTGTTTCACAGGTTGTATTCATAGACTGGTGAACCCTCAGGAAACTTTAAAGTTTTGAATGATAGTTTTGAACCCAAAAAACCTCCAAACAGTAAATGCACTAGGAATAGAGGAAAAAATTTCAAGGGAAGAGAGAGAAAGCAATAAGAAGGCAAGAAAAAGAGAAAGACAAATTTAGTTAATAAAGTTGTATATTGCAAGGCACAGTGATATGGGAGGGAAGAAAATAAACTTGACCTGAGTCTTGCTCTGGAAGAATCTCTAATCTTGGAGTCAATATAGGACATTTACCTAAATAACTAAAATATGATGTAAAAAACAACAAAGAGCACTGTATTAATTCATGATCACACTGCTATGAAGAACTAACTGAGACTGGGTACTTTATGAAGAAAAGGGGTTTAACTGACTCATAGTTCCACATGGCTAGGGAAGCCTTAGGAAATGTACAATCATGGTGGAAGCCCTTTCCACCATGGGAGGCAAGCAGGTCTTACAGCAGTGAAACTGGCGAGAGAGACAGCGAAGGGGAAAGTGCCACCTTCAAACCATCTGATCCTCCTGAGAACTCACAATCATAAGAACAGCAAGAGGGAAATCCACACCCGTGATCCAAACACCTCCCACCAGGCCCTTCTTCTGACACTTGAAAACTACAATTCAAGATGAGATTTGGGTAGGGACACACAGACACATCATATCAAGTACCTTGTACTCTTTTGAGAATTTCATGAAATAAAAATGCATGCTGCTTTTAGCATATTGCCTGGCACACAGATGAAGCCTAATTAATATAATAAAGATTTCTTAGAAAAAAAACAACAGTGAAAACATAAACACGTTACATTGAAAATACTATGAAGATTTTAGATGAAGAGTAGATTGAAAGAGGACTTTTCTGGTATAAGAAAACAGCAGAAGTAAAAGTACAATAGCAAAGATTTCAGAGTATTTGTATTATTAAGTTGATCAGTTTAATCAGAGTTGAGGAATGGGTTGGAAGTGCCTGGTTAGCAACTTATAATAAGAGGAGAAGCAGCAAATTAATTTATTGATAGTGGGCTCCCAGAATATAGCAATGTGCATTGTGATGGGTAATACCTGTCCTGGGTAACAAAACTTAGAACTGACAACAGGCATGCCAAGAACATGCCATCCCAGATAGAGAAGAAAAGCAAACAGAGTGGAAACTGAGCCTGAAAAGGAGATATGAGTGAAATGTTAAAAGTGAAAATGCTATGATCAGAAACTTGGTCTTTTTCCCACAAGTGACAGAGAGCTAGCAGAGACTTTTGTGTAAGAAGATGATATTATAAATCTGCTTTAGAAACATAGCCTGGCAGCATGTGAAAGAGGGAAGTACAAATTTATTCAGGAAATTATTCTTATGATCCTGCTGGAAGTAGTGATAAGGCCTCAAATAGGATTATGTCAATAGGAATGAAGAGAGAATTGATAAAAAATGATTCCAAAATACAATGAATAAATCTTATTGCAAGTGAGGAGTAAGTGAGAATATGAGGGAAAAAAAGAAGATTCTGTGGTTTTTAATTTGGATTTCCAGAGGGATATAATAGAAATCATAGGAAGAAAGGAAATATTGGAGAGTAGAAAGAGGAAATTTTGGTTTTGGACTTTTGAGTTAGTGCCAGGAGAACATCCAGTTAAAGTCACTCAGCAGATACTTAAAAATCTGTCTTCAGCCCTATAGAAAGGTGAGATATACAGATTAAAACTTATGAATTTTCTAATTGTCAGTTAAAAACAGGGAATTAATTCTATTTGCTTGTGGACAAAAAGCATTTAAAATTATAGCATTGATTATAGACATGGAAGAAAAGTTAGAGCTGCTATTTCTCAAGGCCCAATAACGAGAGGCAGGTCTGAGTCCTGAAGATCTTCCTCTGGAGCCTCAGGAAGTTTACTTAGTCTAAATGGGTCTAAGTTCTGGGGTGATTACCCTTATCTTGTCTCCTACCAAATCATAAAGGTTTCTGGAGTTTCTTTAGAGCACAATCAACTTGTTTGTGGAGACCTGGGGAGTTTCTTCAGATCCCCAATAAAATTTGTTTATTCCTTAAAGGGTTCTGTTAAGAATTCCTTTGTTTTCTTGTCATGCTTCAAGGCCCAGGAAAAGCCTAAGCAAAACTTGTGGTGGGCTCTTTGTTACATTCCAGCCTTTGTATAAGGGTACTGGCTCAATCAGCTTTTAATGTTTAACCTAGCTACTCAGTCACTTCTGGGACAATTGTAATGGGGGCCTGCATTAGTTAGACCCGGCCTGCTACATAAGGTGTCAAAAGCCTTAGTAAATCACTCTTTTGCCTTTAACAAAGCTAGCCTTCTTTTTCATTACAACACTTAGACATTTAGAAACAAGCACAATTACTAAATTTTTAGACAGTTAATTTAGAAGTATATTTTGTAAAACTCTTTATACTGTGGTACTCTTGTTTCATTCATTTATTTAACCACATTATTCTTTTTATGTTTAAATGTAACACTTATTATAAAAAAAACTCATTCTTATCTCCTAATATTTTCTGTTCCTGCCTTTTTCCAAAACTCTAGAACCTCTTCCCAACTTTTTAAAGGTAGCTTTCCTACATTTTTTTCTCTCTAGAGAGAGACAGCTGATCACTTCCATCCTAATCAGAGAGTAGACATTTAAGTTGTCTTTTTAGCATTCTAAATTAGATTGCTGAATACCAAGCATCCCTGCTGTATTTCCCCTGACATCCACGGTTCTTCCCCTTCTTCTTGGCAAAAAAGCAGAAGACAAAAATTATGCAGCAGCATGAAGCCTCTAGTCTGAATGAAAACTCTATAATTGTCTTTTCCCAACCAACAAGTTCTCTGGCAGACAGCTTCTAAATTGCCTTAAGCTCCCCTCCCAGAAGGTATGCTAGATGCTTACTAATTAATTTGAACTGAATGGGCCCTTAGCAACCCTCATTCACAGAATTAAATCTCAGTGCTTTGTAGATTTGAAAAGACTATACCCTCCAACAAGAGTGTTGCGTGTTCCAACCTGGTTAACATTTACAAGCAGAAGATAGTTTCTATATGCAGCAAGTTAAGCCTAGGTCTTGTGGATCGTATGACAAAGAACAGGATGTGAAAAGCTAGTTCATGGAGAATTTCAGACATTAAACCGAGTCACTTAGCTTTAATTTAACAGATTTTTTAGTGCTGATTATATGTAATAATACAATAAGAAGGTGTGATATTGTGCTGGCCTAGAGCCAGAACCGGAGCAAAACTATTTTATAAAATGCAAAACTGTTTTTAGATAAGTTGAAATGGCTGCCCCATTCTCCTCACAATAACTACTGTCCTTGGCCTCTGTAAATAGAACTGCCAGTTTGTTCTTCAAAACTATGTAAAGCTGCTTACCTTTTCTTATCAGTAACTGCCAAAATTGCTAGCCTTTGCTTACCGGCAATTGCCAGACTAAGCAGCCCAAGCTAGTTCCATCCTGGCTCCTGTGGCTTGTAATAAGTAACTAAGGTCTGTGATTTCCACCTTAACCAGATAATGTGTAAACAAATGTTTATCTTGACTTCTGTAAACCACTTAAGTAACAAACGGAATGACAAAAGTCCCCATCCCTTGGAATGTCCGCAGACCCCCACCCTCATCTCTGCCCAGGAGGTAATTTACAGAATCCACTAGCCCTCGGAATGTCTGAAGCCTTTTCATCCCCATCCCCGCCCCTCACCCCCACTCCCAAGGTGGTTTTTCAGGTATAAAAAATCGTGGCACCCTCCTGTTGCCACCACAGGTTGGAGAGACCTGAGTCCTCTGTGGTCGCCGGCATAATAAATGACCCTGCAATCTGGCATACTTTTGTCTTGTGATAACTTTCTACACTCGGTCAAATACAACAAAGGCATTTGACCATGGTTTATGTATTGTTTCTGAAAGCCTGGAGTATTCATTTATCATTTATTTTTATGTAGCTGATCTTAAAGAGTGGGGAAATAAATCAGAGTCTAAAAGAAGAAAAACTAAAAAATATCATTTTGGATGCCCATAAAAATGTTAGAAATTGTGGTTAGCTAAAAAAGGGCAAAATGATAGTTGCCCAGGAATATTTAGATTAATATCAACTCTGTAATGCTCACTAAAAATAAATTATAGAAAGCATTCACCTATAATTTATCATCATTACAGAATTTTTTTTTTCTTTTTTTTTTTGAGACAGAGTCTCGTTCTGTTGCCCAGGCTGGAGTGCAGTGGAGCAATCTCAGCTCACTGCAACCTCTGCCTCCCAGGTTCAAGCGATTCTCCTGCCTCAGCCTCCTGAGTAGTTGGGATGACAGGCACTTGCCACCACACCCAACTAATTTTTTGTATTTTTAGTAGAAATGGTTTTTCACTGTGTTAGCCAGGATGGTCTTGATCTCCTGACCTTGTGATCCACCTGCCTTGGCCTCCCAAAGTGCCAGGATTACAGGCATGAGCCACTCCACCTGGCCTAAAGAAAAGAATTTTTAGAAGAAAGAATGCCAGTGATAGCATACATTACTGGAGCTGAAGTATCTCCTGGAAATAAAGAAAAATTTTGAGCTCCTTCAAAGGAAATATCAGGCACCTGGCTAGCTCTGAGAAGTAAATGAACAACTTAATAAACAAGAAGGTAACAGTGGCTTAAAACAATAGCCAGGGAAGTTAGAATCAGAAAATTTTGAGCTCCCTGTAGAAAATGAAGATAACATCTTAATACACGTCCCTGAGGTGTTCTTCAGAATCCCAGACCCCACCAAAACAGAAGATCCGCTGGCATATAGATCTCAGATAAGGGGAAACTGAGCACTGAACTCTGACCACTGTTATTTGCAATTTCTTCCCAAGGGGGATAGAGGCGGTCATGACCACAAGCCTGAGCTCACACTTTTTTCTGCTGATCCCAAACTTTAAGCAACTTTACATCCTTAACCAATAGCAAATCAAAAAATCTTTGAATCCGCCTGTGACCCATCCTTCTGCCTTCTCTTCGAGGTGTCTCACCTTTTCATGCCAAACCAATGTATACCTTCCATGCATTGATTTATAATTTTGTCTGTAGCCTCTGCCTCCCTGCCTTTAGAAATCCTTACCAGTAAGCGATCTGGGAGTTCAGATCTGAAGCATGAGCTGTCTGATCCCCCTTGCTTGGTGTCCTGCAATAAATACCTCACTTTCTCTCACTGCTATCTTCATGTCAGCATTTGGCTTTGCTGTGCCAGTGGGAGGACCCCCGTTCAGTTGGCTAAGACTGCGATAACTGTTGGTACTTATTACTTGTAAAGGTATCTTCAAATTTATGTGTGTCGGCACCTTATGGACTTGGCAATGCTAGCACACTCTATACTGGCTGCTTTGCCTCCATGACCCATGAGTTAACTCTAAGTCGTGCCTAAGGCTTTGCAAGATCTGGAAATTCTCAACTCTTGTCCCTCATTAGAATAAAGTATGGAGATTTGTAAGCATACAGAAGCCTTTCTTGCTGAATGAATATCTTCAGGGGAGCTTTTACACCTGTAAATATTTAGAGGGGCACGCATGATTCTGATGTGTAGCTCAGCTTGAGAACTACTGAAGTACAATAACTCTTGAGAATGTACTGAGAACCAAAATAAATGTTTCTCCATGTTAAATTGTATTGGAAATGGGTATACTTTACCACTTCTATGCTAAAAACCACTAGAATGAAGCAAAAATAGTTTAGCTACTTGCTTTAAGGAATATTTGCACTAAGAATATGTTTCTGAACTTAAAAAAAGCTAACTTATTAAGACTAACCGCTTCTACTATTTGATGACTCTTCCCTTACTGTGCCCAGCAGTCCAAGCTATTATGTGATAAAATCTGCTAAATCTTGGTCAGCTCTTGATTTTAAATTGGACTTTAAATTTCTAGCTAAGGCCCTTACATCCTATAAACATCCTTCTGGACCAGTACCCCCCTTTTGAGAGACTTTTAAGACTGTCAAAATGGTGTTTTCCTGACAGTAGTATGAATAAACCTAGCTTTGTTGATCAATCTGTATTTTTGGTAAACTGGAAGTCACTCCATTGCATAAATTATATATTTGATAACAATTACCACATTTTATAAAAATAAAGTATAAATAGAGTTTGATTGAAAGGCACAAACTACCTATACACTGACACCTAGAATTAATTTGGCATTTTTACAAATGCTCTCTTAGTTTTTCCTATCTACAGAAGATTTTTTTCTTACATGAACTCTAGAAATCCTGTAAGCTTTAATATTCCAGAACTTCCTTGTGTAATCCTTTGACCTGAATCAGCTGTCAAAAATCTCTAAGTAGTGTTTTCTCCTGCTTATTATACTTAAAACCTTAAATAATTTAAGCATCTTACTGCTCCCAGGAATCCAGAGTCCCTGATATTTTTCCATGTTGGAGGTCATTCTGTTGCTGCTTTCATCTGTTAATATTTCACAAATAGAATGAAAATATCAGAGAAAACATCATTTTCTATAAAAACATTGTGCTACATCAATCAAGAAAATATTACATATGTCAATTAGGCAATGACAACATTTACTCTAGCCTCATCTTGCTCCTGTCTTTGAAAGAGCCAGTTTCTAATTACTCTATACAAAAATAGCACAATGTTACCTGAACCTTACTTTAGATAAAATTTTTTTAAAAAAAGAAAAAGAACTTGGAAAATACATCTGAACTCATGACCTGAGACACCAAGACAGAAAGTAGCTCAAGATTAAGAACCTCTTCAAAGAAAAAGGAAAAATAATTCAGTAAAAAAAAAAAAGAATCTGAGAGAAACATTGGGGTAAATATAAAAAAATAAATAGGGAAATCCAATGGGATCCATGAGCCTGAATTTTTAAAGGACACTATAAAAGATCATTAGGAAGAAATGTTGACGATAGTGGAATGATGTGAAAGTCCAGAAAGAAATAAATCCAGAATAAAAATCTAGAATAAGATTAATGTTGCCATGCAAAAGAAAAATGTTGTTAAAGTTAAATTTGACAATAATGGCATTTTAAATTATATATATAATATGAAGAAGAAAAGACACTGAACTTGAAAAACTGGATGGGGCAGTTACAAGTCCTCTTGGAAGTATGTGGCTAAAGCTCAAAATCTTTAAAATCTTTTGAATCAACTTCACTAAACCTCAGAGATCTAAATATCTTATTCATAAAGTTTTCCATCATTCTATAGTTAAATAAAGATATACCATAAAAATAAATGTTTATCACGTACATTTGTGACCTACTATTTGAGGCTTTGGGACATATCTGGTTTAAAGCAATGAAGCAAGGAATAAGAAAAAGTCACACACATCTGAGCTTAGGAGGGTATTTACATAGGATCTAAGGTCCTGCAGTCAAGCTGCATATTCAGATAGAAGTATGATACTTGGCACTGTGTATGCTAGGACTCTATGGTATGTTTTAAAAGCAATAAGCATTAATGTATTCATTATTATTATTTATTTCTGATTTTATGATAATTTGAGAATCAGTATTTGTGTAGGGAAAAAATTCTCTCCCACAGTGTTTTCCTCCGTTCTGACACCACCACAACTATCACCAACATAGGAAAAGACTTCTATGAGTAAAGATGTGGGAGATTTTCCCACACACACCACACAGCAGATGCAAGCTGAGTGTTCTTCAATTCAGTTCCAGCACTACCTACTTGAAGATAGTGTAAGATCCCACAGGTTGAGCTCAGCTTCGCAAGAGAACCACTTTCCCCTAGTCACAAGTCTGGGCCTCCAGAACTTCTGACCAACTGCATTCAAGTTGAGGTTCCCACAATCCCATCTTCGGGTCCAATTGATCTGCTAGAGGGGCTCACAGAACTCAGGGGAACACTTGCTTATGTTTACCGTTTATTAAGGAGGATATTTTACAGGATACAAATAAAGACATGTGTAGGGCAAGGTATAGGAAAAGGGGCTTTCATGCTCTCCCCAGCTGCATCACCTTCCAGGAACCTCCACACGTTCAGATATGCTGAAGCTCTCTGAAACCAGTCTCTTGGGTTCTTATGAAGCTTCATAATGTCGGCATTCTTTCCCTAAGTGTAGAGGGCAGGACTCTCTCCGAAGGGTCTTAAGACTCACAATCAGAAAGATGGGGGGAGATTAGAGTCCTGTCATGGAGAAGGTGAGAGAAAAACAGGAGATAAATTCTGTTTCTTGAGGCCTGCCCTTGGGACCTAACACATTCAGCATTATAATAAAAGACTGTAACAAGGGATGTAGCTGTTATGAACCAGGAAACATGGATGAAAACTAATATATATTGTAAAACAGAAGTGGTAAAGGCAGTAAAGGTGTGCAATGAGTTTGGACACCTAAATCCACCAACAGACTTCTGAAGACCTATGTATGGAAAGACACTTCACAAGACTTAGATACAACGCTGACTGGGATAGCAAGAAACAGTATTGTAAAAATGACCGTGCTGTCAAAAGCAATCTACAAATTCAATGCAATTCCCATCAAAAAACCACCATCGTTCTTCACAGAAAGAATGTTTAGAAGAAACAATTTTAAAATTCATATGAAACCAAAAAAGAGCCTGCATAACCAAAGCAAGACAAAGCAAAAAGAACAAATTCACTAAAACAGCATGGTACTGGTATAAAAATAGGCACACAGACCAATGGAACAGAATAGAGAACCCAGAAATAAAGCCATATACTTACAGTTAACTGGTCTTCAACAAAGCAAACAAAACTGTAAAGTGGAGGAAAGGACACTCTTTTCAACAAATGGTGCCGAGTTAATTATCGAGCCACATGTAGGAGAATGAAGCTGGATCCTCAACTCTCACCTTATAGAAAAATGAACTCAACATAGGTCAAAGACTTAAATCAAAGACCTGAAACCATACAAATTCTAGAAGATAACGTTGAAAAAATCCTTGTAGACAAAGATTTGGCTTAGGCAAAGACTTTGTGACCATGAACCCAAAAGTAAATGCAACAAAAGCAAAGAAATAAATGGGACTTAAACTGAAAAGCTTCTGCACAGCAAAAGAAATAATCAGCAGAGTAAACAGACAACCACAGAGTGGGAGAAAATCTTTACAATCTATACATCTGACAAAGGACTAATATCCAGAATCTGCAAAGAATTTAAATCACTGTGAAGAAAGCCAAACAATTCCATCAAAAAGTGGGCTAAGAACATGAATAGACAATTCTCAAAAGGAGATATACAAATGGCCAAAAAACATGAAAAAATACTCAACATCACTAATCATCAGGGAAATACAAATCAAAACCATAATGCGATAGCACCTTACTCCTGCAAGAATGGTCATAATCAAAAAATCAAAAAATAATAGATGTTGGCATGAATGTGGTAATAAGGTAACACTTTTACACTGCTGGTGGGAATGTAAATTAGCACAATCACTATGGAAAACAGTGTGGAGATTCCTTAAAAAACAAAAAAACCTAAAAGTAGATCTACCATTTGATCTAGCAATCCCACTACTAGGTATCTACCCAGAGGAAAAGAAGTTATTATACAAAAAAGATAGTTGCACACGATGTTTATGGAAGTACAATTCACAATTGCAAAAATATGGAACAAGCCCAAATGCCCACCAATCAACAAGGGGATAAAGAAAATGTACTGTGTGTGTGTGTGTGTGTGTGTGTGTGTGTGTGTGTGTGTGTGTATGTGTATGTGAATATATATATATATACACATACATATATACCTCAGCTCTAAAAAAGAAAAAAATAATGACTTTTACAGCAACCTGTGTGCAAGTGGAGACCATTATTCTAAGTCAAGTAACGCAGAAATGGAAAATCAAACATTGTTTGTTCTTACTTAAAGTGAGAGCTAAGCTATGAGGACGCAAAAGCATAAGAATGAGACAATGCATTCTGGGGATTTGGGGGAAAGAGTGGGAAGAGGGTGAGGTATAAAAGACTGCACACTGGGTAGAGTGCACACTTCTTGGATAATGGGTGCAGCAAAATCTCTGAAATCACCACTAAAGAATTTACCCATGTAGCCAAACATCACCTGTTACCCAAAACCTATTCAAATTAAAAAAAAAAGAAAAATTAAAAAGCAAGGAAAAAGAGAATATTAGACTTCTATTGTGTACTTCCTGGACAAGAACTAACCTTTTGAAACCATAGAAAGTAAAATACAGGCAACAATTAGTTAAAATTCAAAATAAGTAAATGATCTATGAAAAAAATCACCAGGAGACCTCTAGTTTCAGCTCTGATCTTAAAATTAAAAAAAGCTAAAAGTTGAAAATCAATAGCTTGTTTTGACCCCATCAGGATACAGAGGTTGCAGGACAAAATCTAAAGAGAGAGGCATACCCAGAGAGACGCTGCAGATATCTGTGTACTTGAAGCAGAAAATCAGGAACTACAAACTGCTGGGAACATTTAAATGGTAATTTTGATAAATTGCCAGGGGCTGAGTTTGACCCAGTGTGACAGTAAGAAACTCCTGGGGCCACAGTTTTAGAGGGACTACAGGTATTGATCGACTTACCACCTATGCAACTTACGACCATTCGACTTTACCATCACAATCGCTAGCCACGACTACTCTGCGTCTGGGAGCGCAAACGTTGCCCAGCTGGGCGTACGACAGTGCGGACCAGCTTCCGGCAGCACTACCATCTCCGCGTGCACCATTTCAACTGTACATATAGCCTACTCAACTTACGATCAAATCGTGTTACGACCGATCCACGGTCCCGACTGTGGTCGTAAGTCGAGCACTAGCTGTACTACACTTTGATGCATTTTACCTCTAGGAAACCCACCAGGTCCTCAGAGCAAAGAACCAGAAAGATTACCTTGAGGCTCTGAGAGAAAGAGAGAGGAAAAGTAATCCTTGTGAAGTGCATTTTGAGAATTCTCCATAATCAAGGTGTATTCTTCATGGAAAAATATCTTCTCAGATCCTTATCTATCTGGAAGAAAGACATTTCCCCTCTTATTGACTCTTTATAAGTTTGTTTTTACAATAAACAGTTGTAAAAGTGGCAACTCATGGACATAGACCCAGAAACAAACTGAGATTTAATTATAAGATTATACTGTAGAATCTTCCCCTTCCCTACACCTTATCACTATATTAAAAGAGCTCCAGTAAAATCACAGTGGATTAAAGCTGAAAGAACTGCAAGACACAGGCTGTATTTAAGAAGAGGCTTTTGGAAATTTCCAAAGACAGGTGGAGAGAAAAAAGCAAGGAAACTAGAGTAATTTGAAAACCTTGGCATGTGCAGCTACAGCAAACATTAAAAACAGTCTAACTCCTAGACAGATCAACTTAAAACCTTACACTAAAGGCTAATTACTCAATTCCTGTTACCTAATACATCATGTGTGGTTATCAGTGAAAAATTAAAAGACACACTAAAAGGCAAGAAAAAACACAGAGAAGACAAAGCAAGCAGAAGAAATCTCAGATATGACACAGATTTTGGAATTATCACACAGGGAGTTAAAAAAATAGTCAATGTATGTGAAGAGATGTGTAATTTCATAGTGAGATGGAAACTAAGAATCAAAAGGAAATACTGGCAATCAAAACACTAAGAAAAATTATGATGTTTTCAGAGGGCTTATCATTAGACTGGATATAGCTATGGAATGAGTGAGGTTAAGGAGAAACCAAATTGAAATGCAAAGAACAACATAAATAAATACCCCAAATATCCAAGAATGAGAGGACAATTACAAAAGGTATAAATACACATAATTGGAATACCAGAAGGAGAGGGAAGAGAACTGATAGAAATATTTGAATATTGAATAATATTTGAATAACAATTTTCCAAAATTAATTACAGATATCAAAGCATAGCTCTTGGAAGCTCCGAGAACATTAAAAAGGATATATACCACACAAATATGTAGGTAGGCATATTATATTCAAACTGCAGTAAGCCAAACACAAAGTATAAAATCTTAAAAGAAGGCAAGAGGAAAACACTTGACTTATAGAGGAACAAGGATAAGGATGACATCAGACACAGGAAGCTTTGAGAGTAATAAGCAAGATAAACACATACCCACAGAAATTACACCTAGGCACATCATGTTAAATTGCAGAAAACTAAAGATAACAGAAAATATTGAAAGAAGCTGGCAATGAGTGGAGTTGAGTGGCGAGGGGGAGACAGCTACTTATGGAAGACTGAAGAAAAGAATTTCAATAGAATTTAATCTGAAGCCATATACACAGGAAGAGAGTAGAATAAAATATTTAAAGTCCTAAGACATGAGGTGAAGGGGGCGGGAGACTACACCAGGATAGGATTCTATATCCAGATAAATTATTTATATGAAGGAGAACTAAAGGCTTTCTCAGAAAACACAAACAAGCATACCAGATCTGCTCTGCAAGAAATGGCAAAAGAAATGATGCTTCAGGGAGAAGGAAGCATACAGGTCAGTAACATGGATCTACATAAAGAAAGGATAAATATTGAAGAAGAATAAACAAACCTAAGAGAAAATATTTTATTTTTCTTATTCTTAGTTGGTCTAAAATACAACTGTTTAAAGGAGTAACAATAATAAAAGTAATACTAATAATGTATTGTGTGATTATGACACATGGTTAAGTAAATTGAATGACAGTAAGGCAAGTAGTGATGAAGAGAAATTGGGAATATTCTGTTGAGGAAATCTGCACTACATGTGAAGCAGAATAGTGGTATTTGAAGGTGGTTAAGATTCGTTCAAAATGTATAATGTATAGCAACCACTAATTTTTTTAAAAGTGGTATATATAACTGATATGCTAAAAGAGAAAATATAATCATATTAAATGCTCACTTAAAAGCAGAGAAAGCAGAAATATAGTAAAAGAAAAAAGAAAACAAATAGAAACAAAACATACAAATGGAAAACAGTCACAAACATAGTAGATGTTAGTCCAACTACATCAATAAATATTATGATTGTGAGTAATCCAAACACACCACTTAAAAAACATAGACTGCCTGAGTGGATTATAAACAAGCAAGCAAACAACAAAAAGACCCAAGTATTTGTTGGCTCCAGGAGACTTACCTTAAATATAATGATACAGATAGATATAGTAAAAATAAAGGTATGAATAAAGATTTACCACTTTAACACTAATCAAAAGAAAGCTGAAGTACTTATATTAATTTCAGACACAGCAGTCTTCAGAACAAGCAAAATTATCAGAAATAAAGAAGGGTATTACATAATAATAAAGGAGTCAATTCTCTAAGAAGACATAGTAATTCTTATTACAAGTACATTTAACAATAGGTCATCAAAATCATGTGTGACAGCAGTGGTGGCATACACCTGAAATCCCGGCTACTCAGGAGTTTAAAGTAGGAGAACTGCTTCAGCTCAAGAGTTTGAAGCCAGCCTGGACAACTTAGTGGGACCTCATCCCCCACTGCAAAAATGTTAGAAAATGGAAAAAAAAAAATGTGACACAACAACTGATAAATATGCAAAGAGAAATCTACAAACCCACTTCTATAGTTGGAAATTTTGAAATTGCTCTTTCAGTAATGGATAAATCAAGTAGGCTGAAATCAGTAAGCATTTATTTGACTTGAACAGAACTGTTAATTGACTTGATCTGACATTTATAGAACATTAGATTCAACAACAGCAGAATACAGATACTTCTCAAACTAGCAGGGAACATGCAACAAGATTAATCAAAATCTGGGCCTTAAAATTCACCTTAACAAATGCAGAAGAGCTGAAATCTTACAAAGTGTGTGTTTCATATCACAATGGAATTAATTCAAAATCAAAGCAAAAGGAAAGCTAGAGTATTCTCCAAATATTTGTAGTGAGGAAAGGGACCCAAGCATCTAGGCTCACCTCCCATTTGACTTCCACACTGCATTTCAATAGAAGAAAAGGCTGGACAACCAGTGCCTCCTTAATTGCCTTCCTATAGGTAGCAGGCATAGTATGGGGGAATATTTCCAGAAGACACAGTTTTTACTTAAACAAGATCAAACCCCTACCCCACACCTACTCCATGGACCAAGACCCTTTCCCATGTAATTTCTAAAACTATAAACCCAAGACCCTTTCACATGTAATTTCTAAGCCTGTAAACCAAAGACCCTTTCACGTGTAATATCTAGAGCTGTAAGCCTATGTAAAGGAAGAGTTTCTCTTTGTTAGAGGAGCTTGGCAATCGGGCAGCTATGTGCCTTGCTCCCGGCCAAAATAAATCACTCTTTCCTTCCGAGTTTGGTGTCTGAGAGGTCTGTTTCTCATGGCTGTTCCTGCTTCATTTTGGTTCCCTCACTGGGAAGCTAGTTTCGGTTGGTAGACAGCTGGCAAAGCCTCTCAGGTGGTCTGCCTAGCCCTTTGGAGCATCCCTGCGTGGGGCTCCTGCCCACAGGGTGATGCAATTCCTGAGAGAGCTCCTGGGCAGGTATTGGCCTGGTGGAAAGCCTCACCAGAGCAGAGCTGGGAAGCCCCCACAGTGTGGAATCACCCAGTGGCTGAATACCGAGAAGGAAAGGGTACTTGGAAGGTCCAGACAACAGAAACATGGTAGGATCGATCCTGGGAAACTTGCCCACTTCCTTTAGGGGGAAGCGTAGCATGATCACCACATGTGCTGGAATTTGGCACTCTTGAGCTTTGCGCTTTCTCTTTCTCTCCTTCTGCCACTAACCTTGGAAGTTTTGCTTTTGGTTTCCATTTGGGTGGAGGGAGGAGAGTGATTGTGTGAGTGAATGGAGGGGTCCAACTGGACTCATCGGCCATGAAATGTGGGAGTGTCAGGCCCGTTAGAGAGGGCCTTACACTCTGAGCGACTTGTGGGGCTGGCTGGAATTACAGACAACCACATAAGGCTAAATGGAGGAGCTCTCGCAATCTAGGCATTGTGAGAGGATTAATGATTTCTCTTAATGCCAAATAGTGTCTGAAATACTTTAGAAAGAAAGGCGATTCTACCAACCTGAAGCAAATGTGAATCAGAGAGTCTGTAGTGCTCCTTGCTGGGTGGGAACTGCTGTGGGTGGAGTAATGCTCTCTTAACTGTGAGGTCTGTTTTTCAGTGTGTAAGCATGGGTCACACTCATAGCAAGCCCACTCCTTGAGGGACCATGCTGAAAAATTTCAAGAAGGGATTTAGTGGGACTAAGGAGTAACTATGACACCAGAAAAGCAAAGGACTTTATGTGGGGTAGACTGGCCCTTAGAGGGGACCCTAGATAGGTCTCTTGTCTCAAAAGTATGGGATGAGTTTATATGCAGTGAGCCAGAACACCTTGATCAATTTCTGTACATAGACTCGTGGTTACAGTTAGTTTTAAACCCTCCGAAGTGGTTAAGAGGACAGGATGCAATTATTTCAGTGGTGAAGTGACCGACAGCTAAGAAAAACATCCCAAACCCCACTCCACCTGCCAAAAGACAAGGACTCCCAAGGTCCTGGCAAATTTGGTAACAGAGATGTGGACTCCCAAGGTCTTGGCAGATTCAGTGGCAGGAAAACAGCCTGCTAAGGTTCTGGCAGATCCAATGGCAGAAGAGTTTTTGCCAATAATGCCCCTCCTCCTCAAGGACTCCCTGCAACTAAAACTGCCTCAGGCAGGGATTATCAAGGCTCCCATAGTCACTTGGGAGGAGGAGTGAAGACCCTCCTAACCAGGGACTGAAAACTGCAGGCCAGTGCAGGGCTTGTATTTGGCTAATCAAGCTGCAGTGACAAACTCTCATTAGGTGCATTATCTCATTACTCTTGCAGGCTGTGGTTAGGGGAGGTGAGAAGGGTAAACTAAAAGCTATTGTGGGGTAAGATAGCCTAGGAGAGAGGCTGTCTGCAGCATTCTATAACACCTGTGGTTCTTCTAAGAATTACTAACCTAGGACACTGAATTTTACCACCCAATTGTTATCAAGGTGTATCTGCATAGAAGAACAGCAGATAAGGTGCCACCAAGTCTGACCACACAAAATGCATCAAGGGGCTTTTATCTCCTGAGCATTGTGGACACAGCAATCAGAGTTACTCCATATTCTGATAACCTAGGCAGAGCCTGTGGCTTTCCGGCTATCTCTGCCCTGCAAGGCCTTCCTGCCTTGCAAACCCCCATCTGCAAAGACACTCCTGAGTATTGTGAACAGAGGTCACATTCCTTCCCAGAGTTCTTGCACAAGCCCTCTTTACAAGACCCTCATGCAGACTCTATGTTGGGAAGTCGTGGGACCAAAGCAGTCTTTCCTGCCTTGCAACCACACCACTGCATTCCATGGTTTTAAAGCGCTCTCAGATGGTCTTTACTATAGGCCTCCTCTTACCGCTTGACTTCTGTTTTTACACGCCTTAAACAATTTTTGTTTTACTGCACCATTGTTTGGAGTTTTAACTCAATATTTGATCCACAGCATGAAGCTCAATGTATAAAATGCAAAGCAAGCTTATAATCATTTAACTAGAAATAACATAGGCCTGCCCCTGGCCATCTCGGCCCACAGATTATGGCTAAATCGAATTTGCAGCCAGCCCTCAGGGAGTATTGGCAGTATCCACAGAAGACCAAGTGAGGCTGTGTAGGTTACTGCCCAGTGCCTTGACCAGCCCTAGACTTCAATGCATATGTTGTTTAGAGAAGCAGCTACTAGTTAAACTAAGGAAGCCTATTTTTTAATTTCTATTGCTATATCAGAAATTACACTTCATTGTTTAAACAATAATCATTCACCATATTCCACAGTTTCTTTAAAAACAAAAAACAACTTTAAGTTCAGGAGTACATGTGCAGATTTGTTACTCAGGTAAAATATGTGTCATGGGGATTTGTCATACAGATTATTTCATCACGAAGGTATTAAGCCTAGTACCTATTAGTATTCTTTTCCAATCCTCTCCCTCCTCCCACACTTCATCCCCCAGTAGGCCCCAGTGTGTTGTTCCCCTCTATGTGTCCATGTATTCTCATCCTTTAGCTCCTACTTATAAATGAGAACATGTGGTATTATTTTTCTGTTCCTGCGTTAGTTTGCTAAGGATGATGGCCTCCAGCTCCATCCAGCCATTCTGACTGGTGTGAGATGGCATCTCATTGTGGTTTTGATTTGCATTTCTCTAAGCAAATCAATTGAGTTGACCTTTTTTTCATAAGATTATTGGCCACATGTATATCTTCTTTTGGTAAGTGTTTGTTCATGTTTGTTACCCACTTTTTAATGGGACTTTTTCTTGAAAATTTAAGTTCCTTATAGATGTTGGATAAGTAGACCTTTGTCAGATGCATAGTTGGCAAAAATTTTCTCCCATTCTGTAGGTTGCCTGTTTACTCTGCTGATATTGTCTTTGGCTGTATAGTTCCTTTTGCTGTGAAGCAGCTCTTTAGTTTAATAAGACCCCAAGTATCGAGTTTTGCTTTTGTTGCAATTGCTTTTGGCATTTTCATCATGAAATTTTTGCCTCTGCCTATGTCCTGAATGATTACTGCATAGGTTGTCTTCTGGGGTTTTTATAGTTCTGGGTTTTACATTAAGTCTTTATCTATCTTGAGTTAATTTTTATGTATAAGGAAGGGGTCCAGTTTCAATCTTCTGCATATGGCTCGTCAGTTATCCCAGCACCATTTATTGAGAAATCCTTTCCCCATTGCTTGTCTTTGCCAGGTTTGTCAAAGATCAGACAGTTATAGGTGTGAAGTCTTATTTCTGGTGTCTCTGTTCTGTTGGTCTATTTTCCTATTCTTGGATCAGTACCATGCTTTTTTTGTTACTGTAGCTCCATAGTATAGTTTGAATTTGGATAGTGTGATGCCCCCAGCTTTGTTCTTTTTCCTTAGGAATGTCTTGGCTATTCAGACTCCTTTTTAGTTACAGATGAATTTTAAAATAGTTCTAGTTCTGTGAAGAATGTCAATGGTAGCTTAATGGGAAGAGCACTGAATCTGTAAATTGCTTTGGGGAGTATGGCCATTTTCACGATACTGATTTTTTTCTAACCATGAGCACAGAATGTTTTTACATTTGTGTCATCTCTGATTCTTTGAGCAGTGGTTTGCAGTTATCTTTGTAGAGAGCTGTTACCTCTTTAGTCAGCTGTATTTCTAGGTATTTTATTCTTTTTTTGCTTCCACAGTTTCTGAGGGTTAGGAATTCAGACAAGGCACAAAAGTGACAACTGCTCATATTGTCTTTCTTAGGGCTCAGATGGAACACTTGTATCCTAGAGACTGAAATTTTATTTTTATTCCCTCAGAGAGAAACATTTAATAGGGACTTAGAACAGAAGTGAGATCTTAGGCCACTGAGAGAAAATGAATCCCTGAACTTGCCCTCCAGAAAGTACCTTTTTTATAGCAAACTTCTTTTGGTAAGACATATGCAGCTGCTCAGGTCTCAGACACTCCTGTGAAACTCTGACCACTGGGGAGGTTGGAGAAGCATTTTTATGAGGGGTTATCTATGCTACAGGTACTGTTTCTTGACATTTCTGTAAGAACATTGGTATGCAGGAGTTATTATGGCAATTTCACTTCAAGATGGTGTTGCTCTTGCCATGCAAGGGACTGCTTGCCTACATGGAGACTGAACCTTCTTAAGACTCCTTTAGTCCTATGACTGGCATCTGATGTTAGCTGTCAGCTAAGGCCCTAGCTGGACTGTCACTTGGAAAACCTATATGTCACCTTTGAAACATGTGCCTTAATTTTTCTCACCACATTGTAGATAGGTTCTATGGGTATACATCAATAGAGAACCAGGAGGAAGCCATCTTGCCTTATATGAACTAGCTGTGGAAGTCATGTGGCATCATCTCCACCACATTCTATAGGTTGAGGTAGTTTCAAATGCATATTCTGGTTAAAGAAAAGGGAACACAGATGACACATTTTGATGGAGGCATGTCAATCTGTCAATGTCATATGTAAGAACATTTTGTGGGATCGGCTATATCTTGGTTAGGCCATTGTTAGAAAATATAATGGGATACAGAGCCAGATACACAAAACCCTGTAACTGTTACTTTTCTCCTCACCCATAAGGTTATAAAAGCTATGCACTTCTTCCTAGCTGCTCAGGAGTCATCTTGCAAAAGTACTGATCATGAAGGGTAGAAGACAAGAAATGTGACAGAATTATTTCTAAGAAAGGCTAGCATTACAAAAAGCTGCCTTTTAAATTATCTAATATGAACTTAGTTCTATACTGGGTAGGATTAACAACTAATTTTTTTACTACCCCACGTGTGGGGATTGGCACAGAAAAGAATAGATTAGTAATACATATAATTTAAAAATTACGTTTTTCTCAATACCTTTATTCTCAATTGAAATTTGTGATTCTGTTTTTACTGAATTGGGTTAAAAAATATTACCACTGGCTTAGGGATAATTCTTGATATTACAAAAAAATGCTTGCTTGCATTTAAAATAGTAAGTTGCCTGATTTGGATTAGATGATAAAATTGTTGACATTCAAAAAGTCTCATCTGGAGTTCAGGCAGACACCTCTGAAATAGGAAAATGATTGTATGTTCATAGGCCTCTATAAATATGCACCTATTAAACAGAAACCTAATCGTTGCTTTTGGAGGAAGTTCTAAACCAATGACTATTGATGCCCCCAGAATAAAACCTGCGTATGTAGAGTTAGGGAAATTTACCATGTGGTATTGACATTAATTTTTGTGATTCATGCATGTGAGAATATTCAGTTAAGAAAATGGGAGTTCTCAGTACCAGTATAGAAAAGTGAGAAAAGGAGGCAAACTTTGGGCATAAGGAGATTAAAAACAAATAGCTCCTCCTTCCTCTGGCCAAGGGATACTTGGAGATTCATTTTTTTAATGTTCCTTTGAGCTGCCAGTCAGGAGTCATGTAGGTGTTATTGTTCTAATCTTTATCTTTTGTTTTTATTCTATTTTCTTGAAGACTTGTATCTTTTATCTCCTATACTAAATTGCTTATTTTGGGTATCATATTTTAATTCTCAAAGAGTTTTCTTTTGTAATTGTTCCTTCTTTATGCCATTAAAAAAAAAAGTAAATGCTATTATTTTCTCTTACCTTTCTAAAGTTAGTATAAATAATTACTTTAACTTACATTTTCTTTGCTTTCCCTATTTTCTGTTTACTTCTTAAGTAGTTATTTTGATGTTAAAGAATTTCCTCATTTGACTGATGATTCTTTTTTTTTTTTTTTTTGACTGATGATTCTTAACTATGCAGATATATTTAAGAGTGAGACACCAAAACAGATGAGTAGCTCCGTCAGTGGGTGTGGCTCTTGGACTAGAAGTCTTCCCTGCAGGGTGATAAGGTGAACAGCTACCTTTACACTACGGATGTTTCACATCAATATCTATTCATCCTGTTCCCTTTGGTTGGTCAGATTTTCCAGAGAACGATCCTCCAGTATTATCACAGGAAGTTATAAAGCCACCTTCTAAAAGAGGAAGTTTTCACACTATTCTCTATGCACACATTTACCTAATCTCTCCATGTCTACTTTGCTCCTTGATTTCCTGCATGCTTGCCTTCTCTATATCTAGAACTTCTCTCGTCAGTTTTCTTCAGAGAATAAACACATAGACTCCTTGGGGTTAAAGAAGGAGAGTCAGCTATATTTGTTTACAGTGAGAACCCAAAGGATATGACTATTCCTAATAAAGTCTTTCATGGAATTTCTTTGTAGTCAGCCCCCTACACATTCACAAATTTTACATTGAATGTTACACAAACTTCCTGGGCCTTTCTGGGGTTCCATAGAGCAGATTCCCATGATTCTCACTGAACCACCACAACAACTGCAAGAACATTGCTAAACATTTATCTTCTACCACCTGCCTTGCATCACCCTGCATTGGGATAAGAGGGTTGTGGAATTCCCCTGGATTAATTGAATTCAAAATTCATATTTCTGTTCTTTGTTCTTTTTTTTGAGATAATTTTTTAAGAAAAAGGGAAAAGATATGTTCACTCTGTCTTTTTGAAATAGTAAGTCTTGTTTTATAATAATGTATTTTTATTACAAAATTAATATGCTTAAGCTAGAAGAGATTTAAATAGAAATGACAACCTAAAAATCATCCTTAATCCTGTCACTCTAAGATAATTGGTATTAAAGTACATATTCTTGACATATTAATTCTCATTCAAAGATGATTGTTAAACCACCCAGATCCTCAAGATTTTTTCTCACAAAATAAAAGTATTAGACTAAATGAACAATAAGGTAAAATACACCTTTCAGAGCCTGTTTACTATTTAATAGAATGAAGCTTTTTATTAGAATTTCAAGTATATTTATTTCTACTTATAATTTCTATTCTGTTACGACTTTTATCAACATTAGGGAGCACCACCTACAGATATGTACTTTAAGACTTGATACTTAATTTCTATACAAAGATATGACTAAATAAGTAAGCCAAGTTAAAAACAAAAACTTTCATACCATAAAGAAAATAAAAGGTGTTAGTCATCAATTGCTCCTCCAGGAAGAAAGAAATTATCTATAGTTTCATTTCTCACAGCTTAGAAACAGTAACACTTGTAAAGCTCACATGAACTACCTAATTAATCAATCATGATTCAAGACATTGAAAAATCCTTTCACAATAGAGGCCATGTCTTATTTGTCCTTATGTCTTTCATGGTGCCTAGATAGCTGCTTCACACATCTTGACTCCTAAGAAAAGGAAATTAAATACCTGAAAAAATAATTCTGAAAAAACTTAATAGACCACGTTTTTACATTCAGGTGAGGTTTCTCCCTTTGCTGAGATTAATTTCAATCTAGCCTAATATATGGGGAGAAATTAATTTATTGTGCAGATGGCATTTGCAAGTTAAAATGTTGTTTGCCTGGCTTTCCTCTGAATGAAGTTTCTTCTCTTTCTCTCTCAAGCAAAGAAAAACATCGTTTCATTAAATATGTATGGAGATGTCTAACTTTCAAATATGCCAAAAGAAAAATGGTATATTTGGAGTATAATGAATTTGATCAATTAAAATTTTTAAGTTTTAATTATGTTTTACTAAACAATCTATATTTATTGCATAAAAATAAAAATACAGATGAGCAAAAACAAATAAATAAAAATATTAGAACCATAATCCCAACAGTTAAACATAGCCACTGTTAATATTTAGCTCTAGTTTTTTATGCTTATCATACTTAAAAGCAAGGAATTGTATGATTTAAACACACACACACACAATAAAACCAAAAACCAAAAGACAAAACAAAAAAAAAAACCAGAAATGAGCCTATTTTTCTCAAAGGTCTCACAGTCAGACGAGGATTAAAGACCTGCCAAAGCCTCTAATATGGCTGATCAAAACAAGTACTCAATGCTCATGCTCAACGCAAAGATCTGTATTATGAATTGAGAGAATGAGGATCCAGTGATCTTACCAACTACTGGTATCCTTTCATCTCTCATCTTGCTTTCATTTTTCTTTGGAATGAATACAACCAGATTAAGGTGAAAAACCAGTGGGTCATCTTGGACCATTACTTGCATATGTCTGAAACTTCTATCTTTTCAGGTTAGAAAAGTCATTCAAACAAGTAGGATATGCAATCATTCTGAACTTGGGCAAATCCATGGTTTAGTACAAGGGTTGGCGAACCAAATTCAGCCCACTGCCTATTTTCTTATGGCCTATGTGCTATAATTATTTTTAAATTTTTAAATGGTTGAGAAAAAAATCAAAAGAAGAATAACACTGTATAGCACATGAAAATTATTTGAAATTCAAACTTCAGTGTCATAAGTAAAGTTTTATTGAAATAGCCATGGACATTCATTTACTTAACATCTGTGGCTTATTTCATGCTACAATAGTGTTAAGTAGTTAAGACAGAAATTGTAGGGCCTACAAATCAGAGCTGACTATTTACAGAAAAAATTTGCTGACTCCTGGTTTAATCTTTTAATTTAATTTTATTTTTTAATATCAACATTAAGGGTTTGTCTTCCTTGGTCCCTCTTCTCTATGACTGATATTTTAGTATGAGAAGGTTAATCTTATTGGGCTCACTCACCTAATACTAACTTATAAAATTATAAGACATCTATTTTTTAAATTTGTTTAGCTGTTGTATCTTGAATAAATTTTAGCAAAACTAAAACAAATATGGAAACATCTACTAATGAGTACATTTTATCTGATGCCTTTACTCAAAAGGGTATATTCCAGCTATATGCGCTACATACTTTCTTATGACCTCTTTATCCGAAGCTAAGATAATCACTGAAATGTCAGTTTTTAAAAGTCCTCTTTTTTGAATTTTAAGTTCTGAGATACATGTGCTAAATGTGCAGGTTTGTTATATAGGTATACATGTGCCGTGGTGAATTGCTGCACCTATCAACCCATCACCTAGGCTTTAAGCCCCACATGAATTAGGTATTTGCCTAATGCTCTTCCTCCTCTTGCCCCCCAAGCTCTGACAGGCCCCAGTGTGTGATTTTCCCCTCCCTGTATCCACGTGTTCTCATTGTTCAACTCCCACTTGTGAGTGAGAACATGCGGCATTTGGTTTTCTGTTCCTGTGTTAGTTTGCTGAGGTTGATGGTTTCTAGCTTCATCCATCTCCCTGCAAAGGATGTAAAGTCATTCTTTTTTATGGCTACGTAGTATTCCATGGTGTATATATAACACATTTTCTTTATCCAGACTATCATTGATGGGCTTTTGGGTTGGTTTCAAGTCTTTGTTATTGTAAATAGTGCTGCAACAAACATACATGTGCATGTGTCTTTATAGTAGAATGATTTATAATCCTTTGGGTATATACCCACTAATGGAATTGCTGGGTCAAATGGCATTTCTGGTTATAGATCCTTGAGGAATCACCACACTGTCTTCCACGTTGTTTTCTGACTTTAATAATCACCATGCTAAGTAGTGTGAGATGGTATCTCATTGTGGTTTTGATGTGCATTTCTTTAATGACCAGTGATAATAAGCTTTTATTTATACGTTTGCTGGCCGCATAAATGTCTTTTTTTGAAAAGTGTCTGCTCATCGTACCTTTTTCCCACTTTTTGATGGGGTTGTTTTCTTTTCTTGTAAGTTTAAGTTCTTTGTAGATTCTAGGTATTAGACCTTTGTCAGATAGGTACCTTGCAAAAATTTTCTCCCATTCTGTAGGTTGCCTATTCACTCTGATGATAGTTCTTTTGCTGTGCAGAAGCTCTTTAGTTTAATTAGATCCCATTTGTCAATTTTGGCTTTTGTTACAATTGTATTTGGTGTTTTAGTCATGAAGTCTTTACCAGTGCCTATGTTCTGAATATTCCCTAGGTTTTCTTCTAGGATGTTTATGATTTGGGGTTTTATGTTTAAGGCTTTAATCCATCATGAGGTACTGTAGACTTTTAGTATAGTTTGAGGCCAGGAAGCATGATGCCTCCAGCTTTGTTATCTTTGCTTAGGATTTTCTTGGTTATACAGGCTCTTTTTGGGTTTCATATGAAATTTAAAGTAGATTTTTCTAATTCTGCTAATAAAGTTACTGGTTGTTTGATGGGAATAGCACTGAATCTATAAATTACTTTGGGCAGTGTGGCCATTTTTGCAATATTGATTCTGTCCATTAGCGTGAAAAAAATTTTTTTTAATTTGCTTGGGTCCTTTTTTTTTTTTTTTTTTTGATCAGTGGCTTATAGTTTCCCTTGAAGAGGTCCTTCACATTCCTTCTAAATGGTATTCCTAGGTATTTTATTCTCTTTCTAGCGATTGTGAATGGCAATTTTCTCATGATTCCCTTTTCTTTGAAGCTCCTAGAACTGATAAATTCAGCAACATTTCCAGATACAAAATTAATGTACACAAATCAGTACCTCTGCTACACACCAACAGTGACAAACCTGAGAATCAAATAAAAAACGTGACTCTTTTATAATAGCTGCCAAAAAATAAATACTTAATAAATACCTAACCAACAAGGTGAAAGACCTCTACAAAGAAACCTACAAAACACTGCTGAAAGAAATCATAGACTTCACAAACAAATGGAAACACCTTCCATTTTCATGGATAAGCAGAAGCGATATTGTGAAAATGACCACATTACCAAAAGTAATCTACAAATTCAATGAAATTCCCATCAAAATAGCACCACCATTTTTCACATAATTAGAAAAAAACAATTCTAAAATTCATATAGAACCAAAAAAGAGCATGCATAGCCAAAGCAAGACTAAGAAAAAAGAACAAATCTGGAGGCATTGCACTACCTGATTTCAAACTATACTGTAAGGCCACAGTCATCAAAATATGGTACTGGTATAAAAATAGACATATAGACCAATGGAACATAATAGAGAACCCAGAAATAAACCCAAATACTTACAGCCAACTGATCTTTGACAAAGCAAAAAAAAAAAAAAAAAAAGTGGGGAAATAACACATCCTGTTTAACAAATGGTGCTGGTATTGTTGGCAAGCCACATATAGGAGAATGAAACTGGATTCTCATCTCTTACCTTGTACAAAAATCAACTCAAGATGGATAAAGGACTTAAATCTGAGACCTGAAACTATAAATTCTAGAAGATAACATGGGAACACCATTCTAGCCATTGACTTAGGTAAGCCTTTCATGCCCAGAAGTAAATGCAATAAAACAAAGATAAGTAGGTGGGACTTAATTAAGCTGAAGAGCTTTTTCACGGAAAAAGGAACAGTCAGCAGAGTGAACAGACAACCCACAGGGCAGGAGAAAATCTTCACAATCTATGTGTCTGACAAAGAACTAATAACCAGAATCTACAATGAACTCAAACAAATTATCAAGAAAAAAAACAATTTTATCAAAAAGTAGGCTAAGAACATGAATAGACAGTTCTCAAAGGAAGATACACAATTGGCCTAAAAACATGAAAAACTTTTCAACATCACTAATCATCAGGGAAGTGCTGGGTGGAAGGATTCCTACTCCATTATCTTTCAGGGGTATTCTTATGAGTGCTCTAATGCCGGAGGAATACACTTGTGTATAACGCTAGCATGCTCTGCAGAATTCCCTAGAAACATCCCTTAAAATTTTAATCCTCTTTAAGTTGAACAGAAAGAACATTCTACAAATCCATAGACATAGGTTGAGAAAAGAATGGCAATGTGATTCCTATAGCAGCAGTGAATATACAGGGAGAATTTCTTCACTGAGTGTATCCAGAGGCTCAATCCTAAACAGACCACTTACATTTCATGGTGGACTTTATCTAGTCATATTCAAACTTGTGGTTTGGTGGATCAGCATGGTCAATGCATGTGTTGGGTCATTTGTGTCTCATGATTAGGCATTTGTTTTCTAGAGGCTTGTGGTAAGTCAAATATTCATCCTCAAAAGGAAAGTGGCATTTTCTGCTGCAAGATGTCTAACTTTGTGTTTAGACTTTAGGGAACACAGCTATACGTCCTTTGGGATTTTACCACTTGGGAATTCAGCTCTATTAGAGATTTCAGGCCTCTGAAAATGAGCGATACATTGGGGAATAAGTGGAAGCACAGTTCACACTTTATTCTGAATCAGCTTAAAATTCTTCAGTGGTTCTATAAAGTATGCACAGTGAAGTACAGGAAACCAGCCAAAATAAATTGTTAAGCAGCAAAGCATATCTAGAAGTCAATTAAATGTTATTCTACCTTCTAGTTTAAAAGGACTAAAAACTATCCTTAACTGTGGAGGAGATTACAATTTATGCTATATCTTTAGACTGATAAAAATTTTACTTAGGTGTATATTCCCATAGGCTTATATCTAACTTCTATTACTCTCGCCTTTTTTTTTTTTTTTTAAGTTTAGAATTCTTACCACTGTCTATTCCATACGGGTAAGCATTCTTGGAGAAGTGTGACATCCTCGGGTAAAGATGTGGTCCACATTGTTCATGACTAATTTATGAGAGAAATCTGCCCTTGCCATATATAGGTGTGATATTTAGTCAGCTTCCATAGAGTCTCTAAGCACCTTTACAAAGATCTAAACTTATGTTAAATTTTGGATAAATTGAAACAATATTCCAGAACTTTCATTATGTTTTACCAAGACGAAACTTAAGAAATAAAAGAGAGCTTATAAAATCACCATAACTGGAAAATATTCACTGGTGATTAAAATGTTAAGAATTTTGAGGGAGAAGAAATATTTTGATTTATAAATTTCACAGATACGAGGAGCACCAATGGTATTGGTCAGCAACATCCTAACTCCATTTGATATTATTTACTGCATAGGTTAGGGAATCACCAGCTTGATTTTATTTTTAATTACTAAATATCCTTTCTAAGTATATACTCCCAACTTTGGGATATGATGACTACATAAAATATGAACCATACATCCCACCTATTGTGAGAAAAGCTCGGTCTCGATTCTTTATTGCTTGACACTATTAGCTTCCAGTGGGCCACTGTGATCAATGTCTGAAAACTTTAAAGATATTATCTGTAGAGTAATCATATTCTCTTATAACTCTTTCACTTTTTGAAAAAGACCAAGTAAATCAGCCAAGGTATGTGTAAAGCCATTATAGCAGTCTTTATCACGGGATCTTTATTTTCTGGCCTTCAATCTTCAGTCTCATTATAACCAAGGATACCAACTATTCTTATCATAATAACAAATTTAGTACTGATTATTCCTAGAAGCTTTTTTAGTATTTTTTACACATTATCTTTATTCTCATGACAACCATATTGGGTAGCATTCTTATCTTCTTTTCACAACTGAAGAATCTGAGGCCCCAAATCCCACAAGTAGAAGGTGGAGCCATACATGCAGCCTGAACCAAGGCTGTGTGTATACACTGCTGGAGTCATGTTCTGTTAGTATGAAAGAAATATGGCTCCCTCTTTTATGAGCCATTGCAATGTCTCTCATACAGCTCAAATAGAATCTTAAGAAGTACTTTTACATTTTCTTTCATGCTTTGTGAGTCATAACCAAATGTCTCCAGCTCTGTCATTCCCCAAAACTGGATTACAATCTCCACTTTTTGCTTTTGCTGATAGGCACTACCTGTGTCTATCAACTCTATAGATATTTCCACCATAATCAACAACGCTCTTATAAGTATAGCCTTTCCTGCAAGTGGAGAATGAACACAAGGCCCATTTAGCTCTTTGGAGTTTTTCCTTTAAAAGCCTCTCCTTCTAGCCACTAACAGGATGGAAACATTGTGTAGGAAACAATGTGGCTTTTGCTGATAGATTCAGTATAAATCTACTATATACTGTAAATCCTTTCTCTCCAAACCATTGAATCTCTTTGCCCAAATTACACCAAATGCTGGCTCTTCACAGTAGTCATTATGAACCAGGACTTAGTATAATTGTACATCATTGTTTAAACCAGCAACCTGTTAAAACTCTTGAGATTTGTCCATTGTGCTTTAATGTGTATTTTCGGTGCATCCAACAAGTAACAACAATAACAACAAAAAAATATAGCATACTCCAAATATGTTCTGTCTCCTGGACAAAGCATTTTTAAAATCCAAGCCCATTTCATCTCTTCTAGCTTCTGTCAATACACTGACAGCTTATACAACCCATCCTGAAAACATTTGCACTCCTGAATATGGTTTTGCATAGTGATTCTAGGGTCAGTGACAAACTTCCACTCTAGTTACTGGATATGTCTCATAACTGGGAATATAATGATATCTGCAAAAAAAAAAAAAAAAAAGAAAGTATGGTAGGAGGAGTTAGGGGGTAAAAAAAAAAAAAAAAAAAAAAAAAGATTAGAAATGTCCTGATGTGTCACACGCCTCAACCATAAAGCTCACTTAACCCTTTTAAAAGTTTATACTTAAGCGAGCAACATTTTAAATTTCCACCAGTCAGCGTCCTAACCATGAAAAGTTAAGGCAACTGGGAATTCAGCTTACCTGCACATGGCCCTCTTTGCACTATGTGAATGCACTGCTTGGAGCATAGCAGTGCCAGGACTAAATTCAAGTTGAAAGTGTTTTCTTCCACAGTGACATGGTTGTACCAGTTAGGATACCTTTGAATACAAAGGGCAGAAACCTAACTAAATAAGCTTCCATAATGGGACTTTGCTTTCTTATACAACCAAGGTCTGGGGTAAAGGAGCTTCCAGTGTTGCTCCAAGAGCGCAGCAGCATTATTGAGGATCGAGGGTCTTCCCGTCTTCCTTTTCTACCATACATAGATGATGCACAACTTCAGGCTGGCCCCTCATGGTTTTAAGATTGTTACTGCAGTTTCAAGCATCATGACAATCAATACAGCATTCAGTCTAAGGAAAGGGGTATTTATTAAGCATTTATATAATTGTGGATGATCAACTTTCCCATAACACAGGCAGACAGCCTTTCACATCCCAAACCAGGCTTTAGCTACGATGGATTAAGATGCCTGGCCATAACCTAGTCACAGATAAATCAGGCAAAATGGTTATCTCACATTTTAATCTTTGGCCAAAAATGTCCTAAAATGTAAAAATGTAAAGGTTGTTTGTTGGGTAATCAGTAAAGCATATTTGACACATTAGTGGTCCTCAATTTTGTTAGCTGTCTACAATTAGAATGTATTCATGTAGGTAACATAGGGTTACCATAAAATCTTAGAGTATTCTGTATCCTGTTACTCTTTCACATTATAATATCTCTCCAAAGCATTCTAATATGGTGTCTATTCTGTGGCTCAAAGCCTTGATTTTGTTGAGTGTGTCCTCCTGAAACAATAGCATCATCAGGTGATAGCCTTACTTATTTACTATCAAAACCTAAATTTTGTGTTTCCATTATTAATGAGAGTACCTCATGTTCCCCATTTTGTTCCATCCAATTCCATGTCACATCTGAAGTCTATTCTTTAAAACCTAACTACCTAACTACCATGTACCAATATGTTGCAAAAAACTGTAAGTGAGAGAAGAGATTAGGGTTTGGTACAGGACAATTGTTATAATAGTGCCCCAAAATGTTTTGTCTCTATGCTGTCATTCTATATTTGGGTTTCAGTTTGGATGAGTAAAATATGCATCAAACTATGCAGGATGAGATCATTGGCTTCTCTTTATTTAGGAAAGATCCTAAAAATGGTAATTTTGTCGCCATTCAATATGGAGACAGATACTGGGCAGAGTATTATCTTTGCCACATCAATGTGGATTGGCCTCTTTCCAGAGCAGACAATGGTGGTTACCTTTGAATCATGAATTTTAATTCAATCAATCAATTGTGGCTAGGCTGTCAGGGTTAGTTTTATTCAACCAACTTAGGTAGCATAATATCAGCAGTTTATTGTTAAAACAGTATTTTTAGAAAAATATAGGGGATTTCAAATGTACTTTAGACTGTATTTCTGAACCAATTGGAAGCACTAAGAGGAGCCGTTTAGCGAATGGTTGTTTTATACTACTCAACATGCTAAGAGTGTCACATAATTAATATCACCACTGTACAGGAGAAGAAACAAAATCAGAGGAAGTGAATTCCCCAGGATCATATAACAGATAAGCCTATCTATACTCACTGAAATCTTTGAGTAGCTTTAAAGAAAACAGTTAAAAAAGAAAGTCCTTTAAATTTAGCTACCCTTCACATCAGAGGCATGTAAAAACAAATACACATAAGGAGGCACCAAAGTATTAACCAGGTAGTAAATGCTTGTGCTTAATATTGTTTCAAGCAGCCTTTAAGTAAAATAAAGTTAAAATAAAATGTGTCTAAACTTTAAGTAATAGTCTCCTTTGTAATAGAATTCTATCTAAAACCTCTGCTTCTTAAACACATTTGGTGGTTGCTTTCGTTTTAGATGATTTTTGTAATGCTTCTTTCTCCATCTGTTATACAAGAAGAAGATTATTCTGTTCTGGCTTCTGCATGATGGGCATGAGGTTAGGTGCTTTACGCATACTGGGCTGCTGAGACTTTTATTTCTCCTATTTGAAATATGCACTTCTCCATTGATTAAAAAGGTGGATTATAATAGCATACACTATATGAAATTCCTTAATACATGCCTTTAAATATTACACAATATAATTTGTCTGAGCCATCTCTGAAACATCTCCTAATCTATAAATTATTATTTTCCTAAGTGATGCAGGTATTTGTCCTTTTTATCATGAGTGTGTACAATTTTTACTCTGATTAAAATCATGTCCTAAATGGAACATTACAAACTAACCTGGATAATGGTTTTGATCTATATTCTGCTGTTGGATACATGCTTCTTATTTTTAATTTGTATTCAGATATGCACATCAGGAGGGAAGAGTCTAATTGATTGTTCTGAAGACACAGTACATACCACATCAAAATAATTGGAAATTTGGAATGCAGCCTTGTATATATAATGCATTTTCCCCTAGTTACTATTTCTTTTGAATCTGAGGTTGTGCAGTCAAAATGCAAACATTTTGAAAATTACTAAACTGAAAATTTATTATGAATGCTCTTTAGTTCATAAACACATGTCTTTGAAGCACCAAAATAGTCAAGTATTAGGGGTTTCCTTTGTGGTACTGAACTAAGCTTTGTGCAAAATTTACATTCTTCTTTATTAGACAGGTTAATGTGGATGAGCCAAGTGCAAATTCTCTCTCTTCTATGTGTTAGTTTAACCTCAAGCTCAAGCTCTTTAAGTCTCTTTTTTTTTAATCTAAAAATGACCCATGATAATTAACCTGTTTAAATGCTATATAAGGAGTGGAGAACCAAGATGGCTGAATAGAAACAGCTCTGGAGTACAGTTTCCAGCGAGAGCAATGCAGAGTGTGAGTGATCACTGCATTTCCAAACAAAGTGAAAGGTGCATCTCAATGAGACTGTTTGCACACTAGGTGTAGCCCAAGAAAGGTGAGCCAAGGCAGGGTAGGGCTCTGCCTCACCTGGGAAGTGCAATTTCCGGAGGACCCCCCTCCCTACACAACGGAGGCCATCAGGGACTTTTCCATCCACTCCAGCACTCCAGTTCAGATACTGCACTTCTCCCACAGTTTTTACTGCCCACAGACCAGAAGATTCCCAGGCTAAAAAGCCCCACCAGTTTTCCAGCATGGCTGTTTCAGTGTTGCGGTTTTCCACACAAAAATTCACACAAATCCGGGTGGCTGTTTCAACTGTTACCTGGAATGCCTGGGAGACAGAGCCACCCATTCAACCGAAAAAGAGGGGGCTAAAAGCAGGGAGCCAGGTGATCTGGCTCAGCAGGTCCCACCCCACAAGGACCAGCAATCTGAAATGCTCTGGACTGAGACTTTCACAGCAAGCACAGCTGGACCTGGGAAGATCCAGCTCTGTGGGGGAGAAGGGTATCTGCCATTACTGAGGCAGTCCACCATTACCAAGACAGTCTGCCATTCCCAAGGCAGTCCACCATTACAGAGGCTGTCTGCCATTCCCAAGGCAGTCCACCATTACCAAGGCAATCCACGATTACTGAGACAGTCCACCATTACTGAGGCAGTTCTAACTCTACCTCTGTAAACAAAAAAGCAAGGAAGTTTATACAGTAGCTAGGCAGAGCCCAAGGGAGCTCAGCAACACCTCTGCTGGCAGACTGTGACTAAACTACCTCCTTGCAGGACAGGGAATCTTAGAAAAAAGGCAGCAGCACATCAGGAACTTATAAAGTCCCACCTTCCCAGGACACAGCACCTGGGAAAAGAGATGGTTATGAGTTCTGCTGCAGCAGACTTAAATATGCCTGCCCAGCAACTCTGAACGGAAGAATGGAGCTCCCACGACAGCACATGAGCTCTGATAAGGGACAGACTGTCTCCTAAAGTGGCTACCCAATCCCTGGATATTCAAAGAGGCACCTCGTAAAGGAGAGCTCAGGCTGACATTGAGCAGGTACTCTTCTGCAATGAAGATAATAGAAGAAATTGGCAACAACCTTCACTGTTTTGTAGCCTCTGTGGGTGATGTCCAGGCAAGCAGGGTCTGGAGTGAACTTCCAGAGTCCTTCAGCAGAGAGACCTGACAGAGGAAAACAAAAAAACAGAAATAGCTACAACATCAACAAAAAGGACATCCACTCAGAGACTCCATCTGAAAGTCATCAACTACAAAGACCACAGGTAGCGAAATCCATGAAGATAGGAAGAAACCAGCACAAAAAGATAAAAAAAAAAAAAAAAAAACCCAGAATGCCTCTCTTCTGCTAAGAGATCATAACTCCTCACCAGCAAGAGAACAAAGCTGGATGGAGAATGAATCTGATGAATTGACAGAAACAGGCTTCAGAAGGTGGATAATAACAAATTTCTCTGAGCTAGAAGAACATGTTATAACCCAATGCAAAGAAACTAAGAATCTTGAAAAAAAGGTTAGACGAAATGCTAACTAGAATACCAGCTTACAGAAGAACATAAGCCACTGGATGGTGCTGAAAAACACAGAATGAGAATGTCACAAAGTATATACAAATTTCAATAGCTGAATCGACCAAGCAGAAGAAAGGACATCAGAGACTGAAGATCAACTCAATGAAATAAAACAAGAAGGCAAGATTAGAGAAAAAAGAGTGAAAAGAAATGAACAAAGGCTCTAAGAAATATGGGATTATGTGAAAAGACCTAATCTACGTTTAATAGGTGTACCTGAATGTGATGGAGAGAATGAATCCAAGCTGGAAAACAGTCTTCAGGATATTATCAAGGAGAACTTCCCCAACCTAGAAAGCAGGCCATCATACAAGTCCAGGAAATACAGAGAACACCACAAAGATATTCCTCAAGAAGAGCAAACCCAAGGCACATAATTGTCAGATTCACCAGGGTTGAATTGAAGGAAAAAATGCTAAGGGAAGCCAGAGAGAAAGGCTAGGTTACCCACAAAGGGAAGCCCATCAGACTCACAGCGGATCTTTCAGCATGAACACTACAAGCCAAAAGAGAGTGGGGACCAATATTCAACACCCTTAAAGAAAATAACTTTCAACCTAGAATTTCATATCCAGCCAAACTAAGCTTCATGAGCAAAGGAGAAATAAAATCCTCTATGAACAAGCAATTACTTGGAGATTTCATCACCACCAGGCATGCTTTACAAGAGCTCCTGAAAGAAGCACTAAACATAGAAAAGAACAACCAGTACCAGTCACTTCAAAAATGTACCAAATGGTTAAGACCATTAGTGTAATGAAGAGACTGCATCAACTAATGGGCAAAACAACCAGCTAGCATCAAAACGGCAGGATCAAATTCACACATAACAATATTAACCCTAAATGTAAATGGGCTAAATGCCCCAATCAAAAGACACAGACTAGCAAATTTGATAAAAAGTCAAAACCTGGCTGGGCACGGTGGCTCACATCTGTAATCCCAGCACTTTGGGAGGCTGAGGCAGGTGGATCACGAGGTCAAGAGATCAAGACCATCCTGGTCAACATGGTGAAACCCTGTCTCTACTAAAAATACAAAAAATTAGCTGGGCAGGGTGGCGCGTGCCTGTAATCCCAGCTACTCAGGAGGCTGAGGCAGGAGAATTGCCAGAACCCAGGTGGCGGAGGTTGCGGTGAGCTGAGATCACGCCATTGCACTCCAGCCTGGGTAACAAGAGTGAAACTCCATCTCAAAAAAAAAAAAAAAAAAAAAAAAAGTCAAAACCCATCAGTATGCTGTATTCAGGAAACCCACCTCACATACAAGGATACATATAGGGTCAAAATAAAGGAATGGAGGAAGATTTACCAAGCAAATGGAGAGCAAAAAAAAAGCAGGAGTTGCCATCCTAGTCTTTGAGAAAATGGACTTTAAACCAACAAAGATCAAAAGAGACAAAGAAGGGCATTACATAATAGTAAAAGGATCAACACAACAAGAAGAGCTAACAATTCTAAATATATATGCACCTAATTCAGGAGCACCCAGATACATAAAGCAAGTTCTTAATGACCTACAAAGAGACTTAGACTCCCACACAGTAATAGTGGGAGACTTTAACACTCCACTGTCAAGATTAGACAGATCAACAAGACAGAAAATTAACAAGGATATCCAGGACTTGAACTCAGACCTGGACCAAGAAGACCTAATAGACATCTATAGAACTCTCTACCCTAAATCCACAGACTATACATTCTTTACAGCACCACATTGCACCTACTCTAAAATCGACCACATAATTGGAAGTAAATAACTCCTCAGCAAATGCAAAAGAATGGAAATCATAGCAAACAGTCTCTCAGACCACAGTGCAATCAAATTAGAACTCAGGATTAAGAAGCTAATTCAGAACTGCACAACTTGATGGAAACTGAACAACTGGCTCCAGGTAACGACTGGATAAACAATGAAATGAAGGCAGAAATAAGGAGGTTTTTCAAAACCAATGGGAACAAAGATGCAATGTACCAGAATCTCTGGGACACATTTAAAGCACTGTCTAGAGGGAAATGTATAGCAATAAATAACCACATGAGAAGTGAGGAAAGATCTAAAATTGACATCCTATTGTCAAAATTGAAAGAGTTAGAGGAGCAAGATTAAAAAAAACAAAAACAAACAAAAAACAAACCTCAAAAGCTAGCAGAAGACAAGAAACAACTAAGATCAGAGCAGAAGTAAAGGAGATATAGACACAAAAAAATCTTCAAAAAATCAATAATACTGGAGCTGGTTTTTTGAAAAGATCAACAAAACAGACCACTAGTCAGACTAATAAGAAAGAAAAGGGAGAAGAATCAAATAGATACAATAAAAAACGGTAAAGGGGATATCACCACAGATTCCACAGAAACACAAACTATCATCAGAGATTACTACAAACAACTCTATGCAAATCAACCAGTAAACTTGGAAGAAATGGATAAATGCCTGGACACTTGCATCCTCCCAAGACTAAACCAGGAAGAAGTTGAAACCCTGAATAGACCAATAACAAGGGCCTAAGTTGAGGCAGGAATTAATAGCCTACCAACCAAAAAATGTCCAGGTCCAGATGGGTTCACAGCCGAATTATACCAGATGTACAAAGAGGAGCTGGTAGCACTCCTTCTGAAACTATTCCAAACAATACAAAAAGAGGGAATCTATCTCAAATAATTTTATGAGACCAACATCATCCTGATACCAAAACCCGGCAGAGACTCAACAGGAAAACAAAACTTCAGACCAATATCCATGATAAACCTAGATGCAAAAATCTTCAATAAAATACCGGCAAACTGATTGCAACACCACATCAAAAAGCTTATCCATCACAATCAAGTAGGCTTCATCCTGGGGATGCAAGGCTGGTTCAACATATGCAAGTCTATAAATGTAATCCACCACATAAACAGAACCAAAGACAAAAACCACATGATTTTCTCAACAGATGCAGAGAATGCTTTCAACAAAATTCAACAGCCCTTTATGCTGAAAACTCTCAATAAACTAGGTATTCATGGAATGTATCTCAAAATAATAAAAGCTATTAATGACAAACCCACAGCCAATATCATACTGAATGGCAAAAACTGTAAGCATTTCCTTTGAAACCTAGCATTAGACAAGGGTGCCCTCTCTCACCACTCCTATTCAATATAGTATTGGAAGTTCTAGCCAGAGCAATCAGGGAAGAAAAATAAATAAAGGGTATTCAATTAGGAAAGGCAGAATTCAAATTGTCTCTATTTGCAAATGACATGATTCTATATTTAGAAGACACCATTGTCTCAGCCCCAAATCTCCTTAAACTAATAAGCAACTTCAGCAAAGAATCAGGATAAAAAAATCAATGTGCAGAAATCACAAGCATTTGTACACACCAATAACAGACTAATAGAGAGCCAAATCATGAATGAACTACCATTCACAATTGCTACAAAGAGGATAAAATACCTAGGAATACAGCTAACAAAGGATGTCAAGGACCTCTTCAAGAACTACAAACCACTGCTCAAAGAAATAAGAAAGGACACAAATGGATGGAAAAACATTCCATGCTCGTGGTTAGGAAAAATCAATATTGTCAAAATGGCCATACTGCCCAAAGTAATTTATACATTCAATGCTATCCCCATAAAACTACCAATGACCGTCTTCACAGAACTGGAAAAAACCACCTTAAACTTCATATGGAACCAAAAGAGCTCCCGCATAGCCAAGACAATTGTAAGCAAAAAGAACAAAGCTGGAGACATCATGCTGCCTGACTTCAAACTATAATACAAGGCTACAGTAATCAAAACAGCATAGTACTGGTACCAAAACAGAGATATAGACCAATGGAACAGAACAGAGGCCCTGGAGGCAATGCCACACATCTACAGCCATCTGATCTTTGACAAACCTGACAAAAACAAGCAATGGGGAAAGGATTCCCTGCTTAATAAATGATGTTGGTAAAACTGGCTAGCCATGTGCAGAAAGCAGAAACTGGGCCCCTTCCTGACATCTTACACTAAAGTTAACACCAGGTGGATTAAAGACTTAAACATAAGACCTAACACCATAAAAACCCTAGAAGAAAACCTAGGCAAAACCATCCAGAACATAGGCATAGGCAAGGATTTCATGTCTAACACACCAAAAGCATTGGCAACAAAAGCCAAAACAGACAAATGGGATCTAATTAAACTCCAGAGCTTCTGCACAGCAAAAGAAACAATGATTAGAGTGAATCAGCAACTGACAGAACGGGAAAAAATTTTGCCATCTACCCATCTGACAAAGGGCTAATATCCACAATCTACAAAGAACTAAAAGAGATTTATCAGAAAAACAAAACAAAACGAAACGAAAAAAACAAACAAAAAAAAAAATTCAAAAGTCTGTGAAGGTTATGAGCAGACACTTTTGAAAAGATGATATATATGAGGCCAAGAAACATGAAAAATGCTTATAACTGGTCTTTAGAGAAATGCAAATCAAAACCAGATTGAGATATCATCTCATGCCAATTAGAGGGGCGATCATTAAAAAATCTGGAGACAACAGATGCTGGAGAGGATGTGGAGAAATAGGAATGCTTTTACACTGTTGGTGGGAGTGTAAATTAGTTCAACCATTGTGGAAGACAGTGTGGTGATTCCTCAACGACCTAGAAATAGAAATTCCATTTGACCCAGCAATCCCATTATGGATTATATACCCAAAGCATTATAAATTCTTCTATTATAAAGACACATGCACACATGTGTTTGTTGTGGCACTGTTTGCAATAGCAAAAACTTTGAACCAACCCAAATGCCCATTGATGATAGACTGGACAAGGAAAATATGGCACATATAACCATGGAATACTATGCAGCCATATAAAATGATGAGTTCATGTACTTTGTAGGGACATGAATGAATCTGGAAACCCTCATTTTCAGCAAACTGACACAAGAACATAAAATCAAATACCACATATTCGCACTCATAGGCGGGTGTTGAACGATGAGAACATGTGGACACAGGAAGGGTAGCATCACAGACTGGGGTGTATTGGGGGGGGCTAGGGAATGGACAGTTTAGGGAGCGATAACATGGGGAGAAATGCCAGATATAAGTTATGCGGGGGATGAATGCAGCAAACCACCTTGCCATGTATGTACCTATGCAACAATCCTACACGATCTACACATGTACCCCAGAACCAAAAGTACAATAAAAAAACACCCAAAAATAAAAAATAAATGAAATACTATACAAACTATTTAAATTACCAAGATCAAGAGAAATTAGAGTTTATGAATAGAACCTAAGAATTTTTTTTTCACACTGAATGTATAAAATGGTAGGCGTGGAGTTTAGAGGAGAATTCTGGTAATCGAGTCACAAGATATAACTGTTCCTCTGCTCTATCCTTCTTTAATCAAGTATTCAAGTCTCTATGGAGTTAGAAGAACTAACGTTTTCCTCTAACCACTGACGACACCTTCCCCAGTAAAAAATGTCCATTCCCAGTTGTTTTTTGATCATCACCTTCAATCTAATGTCCACCTTGCAGCTCAGGTTTTCTTTCTCAACTGAAAATGTGGATGTTCTTGCCCCCACACTTTTCAAACGCTATTCTATTTTCCTTGAATCACCCATTCTCCTACTACGTCATTTCTCTACTTCACATCTCAGCCTAGATAATACGTGATCTAGAAAGCCTTGCCTGAACATCATACCCTTTCTAAACAAAACCAATTTTTTTACAATGTTATGTTCTACTCTTATCACTGGATAAAGTAGGTGCTCAGTAAATAAGAGCATATATGTGGTACTCAATGCTTATTAAATCTATCTCTATAGCACTGTTGACCTCTTCTCCCATCCTCCTTATATGTTCTTAATGAAGGGAATATGCTAAGTCAGCAACGCAAATTGAGAACTTACCAGGATTAATCAGTAATTTTACTAGTTCATCTTTATATTTTGGAGTCTAACTTGCCTCAAATCTATAACACAGATAAGTTCAGAGTAGCCAAAAGAGAAGTTGGAGAGACACCTTGGTCTGCTCATGAGTCTGGGGAGGAAAGAAGACGAAGGAATTGCAAAGGACAATGAACTATTAGAATTTTGCGTCTGAAACTCAGTTCTCATCACACTCCTGATGAGTTATTGGACATCATCCCTTGACATTCACATTAGAATTATATCAAGCAATTCTGATAGAGCAATTTAAAATATTTATCCTCCAGGTCTAATAACAAATACAAAAAGGAAGTCAGAAAATTCCAAAAAATATGAATAGAACTAAATAGTGTGATCACATGAGAAGTAAATACATATTAACTTGCAAAATATGTATAATAGTATCTCACATTTATTCATATTATATTCACAAGCATAAAGAAAACACAGCTCTTTATTTTCAATGTACAGATATGATGTTCACCCATTCCCCCACCTCCGGGGCAGCTAGGAGGGGAGAGTGGTGGAAACAAATAAGAGCAGAGCACATTCATTCCAATGTAACACTGGTCTATTAGAATAAATTGGAATTATTTAAATGTTTCTCCTTTAGGTAATTCAGTTCTCTCAGAATGCTCTGTTCTTTTGCTCCTCTTCAAATTTGGGGGCTCCTCTCCAAACGAGATCTGGAGTGATTGGGAAAATCACATAAGTTTAAGCCTCAGAATCTCTCTTTGCAGGGACTCTGGAATCTCTTCTAGGGATCTGGAATCTATTCACAAGCTGATACAGCTTTATAAAATTTGCAAAATTAATATATATATTAACCTCCACCAATGAAAATGACTGTCTATTTCCATTCTGATTTCCTCTCTGCCATAGTCTCCCTTTTTTTTTTAGTACCACTGGAGTAGCCATGGGAAATTCTGCAATTAGCCTATGGGACATTTAGCTGAGAATATATGCAGTGTAAGTTGGAGTAATATACTTTTGTAGTTTGCAGTCACTGCCATGTAAGTTAAATTATTGCTGGCAGTCTCAAAAGTCTTCTAGGAATAATGTAGTCAGTGTAAAGGGTATTTAAGGAAACTTGAAATGTCCTGAAATTTTAAAGCTCACATAGAACAGAAGCTTCACAGAGGGCTTTCCAGACTTGACAGCAATGGCAAAAATGCACATGGCATTACGAATTATAAGTTGTGAAGCTGAAAGAAACTTTTCCTCAACTAATAGTTTAAGAATTTTAAATTGATAATTTCATTAAAAATTTCTATTAACCATGCCAGAGGAAAGACAGAGTTTCTTTTGTATTATCTCTGCAGAGGGGTATTCCAAAATCATCAAGAGGCAATTAAAATTTTAAAAGCATCCAATAATATAGAGAGAAAATATAATATAGGGTTGAGTCAGGCAACTAACAATTAGCTATATCAGTTCCCCCTCTATTTTCTGAAGCATTTGACAACTTTTGAAACTTAATTTTTTTTGTAAATTATTTTTTTTCATCCTGAATGCTTTCATTTTCATTCCTAATTTTTCACCTCTAATGTTTTTATTTTTCAAAAATGTTCCAAAAATCTTTAAGTTTCAGGCAACACAAAAGTTAAATTTATTCTGGATGTGGCTAATGTGAATTTGTAGCTCTCATTGGAGTGGAGGCCTCAACTCTCTGTGGTGTCTTCAGAGTGCTCTGCCACAGAGCTCCTGGGTGTGCATTGGTGAGAATTGTCCCTGCTGGCCATTGGGAGCAACTTGCCCCCATGCAAGAGTATTTGCTCCTAAATACCGTGGCTGTTTTTCTCTTTTTGCTGCAACCTCAGGCTTCTGCTTCCCCGCCAGCCACCTCTACATCCCTCTACATTTATCAATGGGGTTTGCAGATGCTTTGGGGTCTGCAACACACACAAGCCCTGGGGAAGCAGGAGCAGTGCTCCAGAGTCTTTTGGATAGCTGCCTTCCTCTAATACCACTAAGTTCCTGCGTAGAGACAGGAAGGACTCCCAGCCAGGGCTTTACCTGGAGGTTGTGGCTCCCCATAGGAAAGGCAGAGAAGTGTGCTTTTCAAATCACTCTTAATAATCTCTAAGTTTTTAGAGACCATTATCCTATAATTAGCCCAAAAGGTGATAATCCCAACATTTAATCAATTTTTCTATTTTCTCAACTCATTGAGACCATGATTTTATTTTCTCTTTGACCATAACCTAAATTCACATAAAATTCTATGTTTCAAGTCTGTTTCTTGATATAATAGATGAGAGGTTGTACTCACACAAACGTGGAATGTAAGCCAATTTTCTTGAAGTTTTGAAAATCCCATTTTAGCTGTCTGAAGTTGAATATGAATTCTTTCTCTTTGCATTTTTTCTGCAATAAATTCTAGTTTCCGTCCCCAATCCACTAACCATACAAAATAATCAGTCTCACGCTGATTAAGGAAAAGGCAATGTACACAGTAAAACAAAGAAGCAAAGAAACAAACACAGGCTTTACATGATTTTTCTAGTCTTCTTCCCCTCACTTCACATGGATAGATGCAAAATAAGAAAAATATTTTCAGAAATGAAATCTCAGAGCTAATTGGAAAAAGAAAGTGAGAAAGAAGAAACTAATACATTATAAGCACCAAACTTTGATCATATTTACTCTAAGGGCTTTTAACTGAATTACCCCTTTGATGAGAGAAGGAGGAGGAAGCATATAGCGTTGCCTCAACCGCGGGAGTTGACTTGCCTGACATCCACTGATAGCGCAATGACACTGAGATTCTCTCCCGGGAATGGCAAAGAAGGTGCTCCTCAAAGTTGGGATTTTAATGAGGAGCACAGAAGGTACTCAAGGTTGTTTTTAATGGTGACAAGGCAAAAAAAAATTTTTTTAAATCTCTATGTAGAATAAAACTTTCTACTTAATGATCAATTGATAAAACAATAAAAAATAATTTGATCAAACACAAATAAGAATTGAGTAAAATATATACAAACAAGAGAGCAGAGGCAATAATAAAAATTAAAACATAATTTTTAATCACAAAGATAATTCAAGTCAAGTAACAAACCTGGAAAATATATTTGCAAAAACATTACAAAGATATAATATCTGTAACATTTTTACAAAGGAAAGTAAAACACTCAGGCTCCATTCTGGGTTTAATCATCACGCCCATGGCTCCCCAACACAAAGATATGTTGAAGCCCTAACCCCTATTAACTGATAATGTGACCTTATTTCAAAACAGCATCTTTACAAAGTAATAAAACTAAAATGAGATCATTAGGGTATGCCCTCATCCAATATTACCGGGAAATTTAGATACAGAGACAAACATGTGCACAAGGAAGACTCCGTGTGAACATCTAGGCAAAGATGGAGGAGTGGAGCTTGGTGATGTATCGTCAAGCCAAGGAACACCAAAGATTGCCAACAAATGACTGAAAGCTAGAAGAAGGGTGTGGAAAAAATCATTTTTTCACAGCCCTCAGAAGGAACCATTCCTACTTACACCTCGATCTTGAACTTGAGGCCTTCAGAACTGTGAAACAACTAAGTCCTCCGATTTAGGATATTCAGTCTGTAATAGTTTGTTAGGCAGCCCTAGAAAACTAATAGAGACTCCAAATCATGAATGGGCAAGCAGCAGCTAAATTTTAAAAATAGTTTATACAGTTAATAAATATTCTAAAATTAAAGTTTACTGATAATTTGAAAATGCACATTTAATACAATTTTATTTTTCACAAATTGGCAATTAAAATGTTAATATTGAATGCTCTTGGGTGTGTATGAGGAAACAGCATTTTTCAATGTGAATTAAGAGACTTAACCACATTGCCATGTATGTACCTATGCAACAATCCTCCATGATCCGCACATGTACCCCAGAACCTAAAGTACAATAAAAAATAATAAATTAACTTAAAATGCTCATACATTTGACTATTTTCCATTTCTCTAAATATTCACTTAAGAAAATAGGCAAGCAAAAGTTGATGTACATGACAACACTTATAATAGCAAATAAAAAAAAACTTGAAATTTCCAAAAATAGGAAAAGAGTTAAGTAAATTAAAGTACTTTTTATGAGAGACTAGTTTATAGATAATGAAAATGATATTAGACAAAACTATTTTTACTGCTGGAAGAAGTCCAATTTTTTATTTATTTTACTTTTTTCAATTTTTACTTTGGGGGTACCTGTGCAGGTTTGCTACCTGGGTATATTACAAGATGCTAAGGTTTGGGGCATCAATGATCTGTCACCCAGGTTCTGCGCCTAGCACATAATAGATTTTCAACCCTTGCCCTCCTCCTTCTCTCTATTCTAGTAGTACCTAGGGTCTATTGTTGCAGTCTTCATGTCCACAGTGCCCAATGTTTAGCTCCCACTCTCAAGTGAGAACTTGCAGTATTTGATTTTCTGTTACTGCATTAATTTGCTTAGAATAATGACCTCTACCTACAACTGTGTTGCTGCAAAGGACATGATTTTGTTCTTTTTACTCACTGCACAGTATTTCATTATATATATATATATATATATATCTCACATTTTCTTTAAGTAATCCACCATCAATGAGCACCTAGTTTGATTCCATGTCTTGGTTATTGTGAATAGTGCTGTGATGAACATGTGAATGCATGTGTCTTTTTGGTAGAAATATTTGTTTTCTTTTAGATATATACCCAATAATAGGATTGCTGGTTAAATGGTAGTTCTGTTTTCAGATTGAGAAGTCTCTAGACTGCTTTCATGGCTGAACTAATTCATGTTCCCACCAATGGTGCATGAGCATCCCCTCTTCTCTGAAGCCTCACCAGCACCTGTTTTTTGACTTTTAAACATTAGCCATTCTGACATGATGAATAATAATGTGAAACATTTTTTCGAGTTTGTTGGCCATGTGTATGTCTTTTGCCCATTTTTAATGGGGTTGTTTTTTGCTTACTTGTTTAGGTTCTTTATAAATTCTGGATATTAGGCCTTTGTCAGATGCATGCTTTGAGAATATTTTCTTCTATTCTGTAGGTTGTTTACTCTGTTGATAGTTTTTTGCTGTGCACAAACTCTTTAATTAGGTCCCACTTGTCAATTTTTGTTTTTGTTGCAATTGCTTTTGAAAACAGCCATCAGTTCTTTCCCAAGGCCAATGTCCAGAATGGCGTTTCCCAAGTTTTCTTTTTGGATTCTTATTGTTTGAGATGTTACATTTAAATCTTCAATTCATCTTAATTTTTGTACATGATGAAAGATAGGGGTCAAGTTTCATTCTGCATATGGTTAGCCAGCTATCCCAGCACTATTTTTTTGAATAGAAAGTCTCTCCCCATTGCTTATTTTTATCAACTTTGTCGAACATCAGGTGGTTGTAGCTGTACCATTTTTGGGTTTTCTATTCTGAAAACTAATTTTTTACTAAAGAAAAGAACAATTTATAATTATATCTGAATTCACAATTATAAGCTTGACTTCATCTTAAAGAAAATGGGTGGAGGCCAATTTTAAATGTAAAAATTGGCTGTCTTAAAACATAGGATTATTTCACAGATTTAAAAAGTCCTCAGGTTTTACTGTGACACAAAGAGAGAATCATAGAAAATAAAAAGACAAAATGAAGAGTGTATTCGTTTTCTCAAGCTACCATAACAAATTACCACAAACTAAGCAGTTGAAAACAATAGAAATTTATTTTCTAAAAGTTCCAAAGGCCAGAAGTCCAAAATCAAGCTTTCAGCAGTGCCATGCTCCCTCTGCAGGTATGAGGGGAGGATTCTTTCTTGCCTCTTGAAGCATCTGATGTCTCCTGGCTTTCATTGTTTTATGGTATCACAGCTTTAATCTTTTAAGTTCACATGGGCTTCTTCCCTGTGTCTCTAAGTTTTCTCATCTTTTTCTAAGTAATCCACTCAATAAATTTAGAGTCCTCTCTAAATCCAAGATTTCATCTCACAATGCTTTCAAAATCTGATATTAGTTTCATATATATATGTATATATATACACACACATAAATTTACATATTATATGTAACATATAAGACATATTAATATCTGCAAAGATACTATTTCCAAAATGGTCATTATCTGAAATTCCAGTTAAGCATGAATGTTGGGAGGATACTATTCAAACCATTAGAGGAAAAAAGGTCAAAATGAAAACCCCAGCTATTCATTGTGTTAAGAGTATTTTTTATATGAGATTATCCATTTCATACAGATTCTTTATATCAATTAAAAGCTTATGATTTTCTTTATGCTGTTTCAGAATAAGTATAAATAGGTAAGATCATGAGTCTTAGGCATATTAAAATCACACACATCAAATATTTCATTCGTTGAATAAACCAGTAGTAATATGTTAAAACTGGCTTAAAGATATTTCCAAACAGCAGGACGATGCCCCTGCCTTCAGTATGGCTGAGATGGGGAGAGAAGAGCAGACATAGACGTCAATGCTAAAGTGCTTTGGAGATTTGGAGTCTAAAAGTCATGGGGGCCCCAGTCACTATGCCTTTTCCCTGAAGAGGCTGAGTTCTGAGTGCCTATGTCTAGGAGAAAGCCAAACTACCCTGACTAACAGCCAGCAGGGGAGAAAAACCTGGACAGGGGGAGCTATTTTTCAGGTGATTGCTAACAATCTTGTGCTACAATGGAAAGCTATTCAGCAGGGTTGGCAAACCAAAGCCTGTGGCCCAAATTCAACCTCCTACCTGCCTTCAAAATAAAGTTTTGTTGTAAAACTCACACAAGTGCCTCCCCAACACACACACTAGTCCCCAAAGCATTTGAGATGCTCAATATTAAAAGGCAATATTAGGATAAAATTCCTGATTTGAAAACTAGATCAATTTCAAAAGACTATAAACTCTAAGCTTTGAAATTATTTATTCTACCAGGCAGAAATTATCTGATGTGTACATGATAAAAATCTTGAAGTTAACATGTAATTTCACCAAATCTCAGCCTTTTAATAGTAAACAGTGAATTGAACTAAATATATTTCCCTCACACTCTACAATACTGAAAACAATCAGTTTTATAATGAAAATAAATACAATTTTATTTTTATTTTTTATTATTTTTGAGACAGGACCTCACTATATCACCCAGGCTGGAGTGCAGTGGCCCAATATCAGCTCACTGCAAACTCCACCTCTCAGGTTCAAGTGATTGTCCCACTTTAGCCTTCCGAGTAGCTGGGACTATAGGCATGCAACACCACACCTGACTAATTTGGGTATTTTTAGTAGAGACGGCATTTCAACACATTGCCCAGGCTGGTCTCAAACTCCTGAGCCCAAAGCGATCTGCCCCATCATGGTCTCCCAAAGTGCTGGCATTACAGGCATGAGCCACTGTGCCTGGCCAAGGGATACATTTTTAGAAAGAAAAAATATGTTACTGCGTACCGAAAATTTCAAAAGTTAGTTGTAATTATATTGTCAGAAAAAATAGGCCATAAAATAGTGAGAAGATTGAAAATATTTACCATTGTCAACATAACTCATGATTCCATATGTAATTTCAATAACAAGGATCTTATGTATTATACCAAAATTCTTAAGGTTATTTTGAATAACAAAAAAGTATTATGAATCAATTTCTATTCAACAGAACTAAATTCAAGCTCATTTACACATTAGGGGTTATTGTTTGTCTGAACAGCTCAATTATAACTAAAATTAAATGTCAACTGCATAATCTCTGGGTATGAACCGTATAAAAAATAAAACCATTAACACAATATTCCTTCTCTATATAACATACATACATAAATGTATGTTTTATGTATACATATATAACTGAAACTTTAAATCATACACACAAATACACATGCATAGATACATAACTATATATGTAGCTTTAAAAACTAGTTTTTTATACTTTGTTTTTAAAAAGATGGGACAAAATCTGTCAATGATTAAAAGTTTTCTTCACTCAGTAACCTCAAGTGGAAAGTAGATTTTATTAATAACTCAAAGTAGCCACAGAAATTTTTCAAAATAATCTTAGATGCATACATATGTTACACTATAGGTTATGAGAACCTGCTTAGATTAAAAATGTTTGAATCTTTCGTTCCCCAAAGATAATCCAGGTTTATTTTATGAATGCTTTTTTTCTGCTATACTACAGTTATGTTCACCTACAATGCCAATTTTCGTTGACCAGATTAGAGTGACATATATTACTTGTAACTTCACCACTTCAATATCAAGTATGATTCATAAGTAGAGATCCAGAAAGAAGCCAAAAAAATCTTTTAAATAAACTCACTGGAATATATGTCAAAAACATTATAAAACTTAATATTAACTACTTTATTTAAATACAAGCAAATAATAAAGTACCTTATTTGAGCCTGGTACTTGTTGGATACTTCAGGAGAAACAGAAGTCATACTCACTTTTAGAGCTTTCTGTTTCTGCTACTGTAAAATTCGCTTAGCCTGAAAGACCTGCTAATTATAGTATCTTCTCTGGATACTACCTAGAAAGTTATATTTGTTTTTTGTTAGTGCACAGTATAAGAGCCTGAATGATAGATGGAGATTTGCACATCATCAAGGTTGACATCAAAAAGAAAAAGAAATCCAGCCAGACACGGTGGTTCATACTTCCCAGCACTTTGGGAGGCTGAGGTGAGTGGATCATCTGAGGTCAGGAGTTTGAGACCAACCTGGCCAAAATGGTGAAACCCATCTCTACTAAAAAAAAAAAAAAAAAAAACAAAAAAAATTACCAGGCCATGGCACTCACCTGTAATCCCAGTTACTTGGGAGGTTGAGGCAGGAGAATCGCTTGAACCCAGGAGGCAGAGGTTACAGTGAGCCGAGATCATGCCACTACATTCCAGTCTGGGTGACAAAGTGAGACTTTGTCTTAAAAAAAATAATTCATCCAGTTAGCACGTAATTCATCCAGTTGCCCACACACTGTGTTAGGCAACTGAGATCAACTCCATTGAGTCCTCTCTTTCAGGATGCTGGCTATGTCATTGGAGATAAATATCTATTCATGTAAATCAATTGGAAATCTATAAAAGAGAGCATATAACCATGTACTAAAGCAGTGTTAGGATTTGCAATCTGGTGCCAAAACACTGAAGCCATTTTCGACAACTATATTTTTTTCAAATTCCATATCCAATCATCAGGAAATCCTGCGCACTCTTCTTTCAAAATACCTAAAATCCAAGTGCTTCTTATGACCGCTCTTGTCTGAGCCAGCATCTTCACTAGCCTGGGTACAGCAGTGGGCATCTATCCAGTCACCTAGTCCCCATCTTTGTCTTCCTGCTGCCTATTCTCAGCACAGCTAGGACAGTGATCTGTATAAAATTTAGGGGAGGTCCTCTAATTCTCCCGCTAAAAACCTTCCAATAACTTACCATTTAATTCACAATAAAAGCCTTTTTGTGGCTTTTATTGTGAACTTTTCCCCTAAGAACAATGGTCACAATGGCCTTTAAGGCCCTGTGTGATCTTGCCTTGGCCACCACTCTGCTGTGTCTTTTATGGCTCCCCCACCACTGGGCCAGTCATTCTGTAGTTTGCTATTTTTCAAACATGGCAAACTTACTCTCATATCAAAAAATTTGTATTTGTTCTTTCTGCCTTGAATGCTATTCAGTGAGTGTTCCTGAATGTCTTCCTCTCTTCTTTCTAGGTCTCTACTCACGTATCAGTCTATTACAGACGTCACTAACTACAGTTTATAAAATAATTAAGTACCTCTGCCCTCTTCCACCTTGCCTTGTTTGTTAATTCTTTGCAGATGTCAATGGCTATCGATTGCTCTAGATGTTGACTTATATTTTTGTGGCTTGCAAAAGAGGAAAGAGCACCCTGAAGTAGAAGTATAAAGGCTTTTACTCAGCACCGATATGCGTTCTAGGCCAGTGAAGCTGGAATGCACTGTGTGTGTGTTCACGAGCATGTGAAAAGAGCAAGACCGAGGAAGGGAGAAGGGATAGTTTTAAATGTAAAGAGAAGCACAAGCAGGCATGGTAAAATTTTTAATTTCATTCTCATTGCAATGGGTGTTTTAATTATTTGATTCACAAGGTCTGAATGGCATTTTTTAATTGCATTTTTAAAATGTATATAAAAACGACTGTGGTAGAGTATGTTGGAAAATCCTGGCCTTCCCAATCTACTTTCTCCCTTTATCAGTCCAGGGAGGCTGATCATTACAGACAGTATCAGACACCCTAGACATCTCTCTTCCCATTGAATTTGGCCAATGGAAGAATTGACAGTGTGAAAGGAGAAAGAAACTGAAGAAACTTTTCCCCCAAGAACATATCTGCTGAGCTGAGGTTTGACATTCCTCATGCTCCCCCAACTAAGGCCTTAGATGCTGTCAGTGGCCCAGGTCACTTCATATAGTCACTGCTCATACCAGGTTTTAGTAACTACTTCCTTGCTTTGCTCCATATGGCCTTGGGCTGGCCCAGACATGTTTTCTCATCCCTTGTTAGTTCCTCAACTATGTCCTCAACTGGTGATGTACCATCTATTTCTTACCAGGAGCCTGACAACAAGTAAGTGGAGGCATTATGAAGCAACTGCGGGAGTCCCGAAGAGAGGTGACTTGAGCTAGCATGGTGTCAGCAGAGATAAATAGGTAAGAGATGTATTTTGAAGGTCAAATCAGAGGACTTTGCTATATGATCATCATTAGGAGATAAGAAAAAGGAATACATGAGAATAACTCCTACATTTATGCCTGAGCCACCAGCTAGATCAAGGTTATATGTCAAGAGTCAGAGACGAATAGGGATGTTAGGTAACACTATGGAAGACAAAAGTATCAGGAGTTTTTTTTTTTCTATCTTGATATGTTGAGTTGTAATTGCTTAGTTGGGATAAAACTTGGTTATGAGGTTGGATATCAAGGAGACACCAGGGCTAGTCACAAATGTAGAAGTCATGTGCTTAGAGGCGCTATTTAATATCACATACTGGATGAGGAAATAATGCAGAAAGCAAGCATGAATTTAAATGAAGAAATATCCTTGGCATATCCCTTCCCAAGGTGGGAAACTTAAACATTTAGAAACTTAATAGAGAAGGAGGAGTCAGAAGAAATGACTGGGAAATGTGGAATGTAGCATGTGTGTTCGTAGGGAGGAGAGAATCAGAACAGAGTGTCCCCAAGGCAGGAAGGTGTGATAGTGACTGCCTAGAGAGCAATTTTGGTGTAAGCGTGGGTGGAAGTGGAAGTTAAATGAAACAGAGGTTTTCATTAGAATCCAACCTTGCTCATCAGAGGTCTATTCTGAGGATAAAAGTTAGTACATCAGCTGGTAATAAAATGTTCCTTCATCTTTGTTTTTGACAGCTGAGGATGTATTTTTCTTGGCACCATTTAGATAGACTTTGCTACACAATGGCAGGATTCAGATGATCAGTGCCTTGCCCCAGTTGCTATATGTCTATTCTATTACTATCCAGTCTGAATTATAAAGCTTTACTAACAGGATAATAACAGCAAAACAAATTCGATGTTCAGGTTAGTACAATGAACTGTCATCCAGAATTCTACTTGCAAAATTTTGATCAAAGGCCTTTATTAACATTAAAAGAGAGTTTCAAATTTTAACTTATAAAATAAAACTATACTAATTATATGATTTACTTGATTTTTATTTCTTTATTTATTGAGACAGAGTCTCCCTCTCCCAGGCTAGACTGCAGTGGTGTGATCTCGGCTCACTGCAACCTCTAACTCTGGGTTCAAGAGATTCCCATGCCTCAGTCTCTGAAGTAGCTGGGATTACAGGTGCCTGCCACCATGCCTAGCTAATTTTTGTATTTTTAGGAGAGACGGAGTTTCACCACTTTGGACAGGACGGTTCCAAAGTCATGACCTCAAGTAATCCGCCCACTTCGCCCTCCCAAAATGCTGGGATTACAGGCATGAGCCACCACACTCAGCCATTATTTATTTTATTGATGGGCTCTATGAAATGTACTGATAAGAAGAACAATTCCACTGCTATAAGATGACTATACAGGTAATTTTGAGGGAAAAAAAGCAGTACACTTATTTTTTAAGAACTGTATTTTTTTCATTTTTGAAATTATATTGTTACTCAAAATATTTTTTGCCAACATTAATATTTTTTTCTATTTATCTTTCAAATATAACAGGTAAATAACATACTCCTACCTCAACATTAAGATAGACTTTATATTGACAAAAAAAATGATAAAAGCTTAAAAAAAAACTTGAATTACAGAAAGCATTTTAAACTAGAATTTATTATGAAATGAAATATCCATTCTTCTTACTAGTTATCCAGTTTTTAGATGAGAATTAAGACATGACATTCTATAAAGTACTGTAAATAAATACACAATCATATAAAGTAATCATTAGGCTGACCTCTAATATTTTCATTCTGTATTTTAAGACTTCTAATGTGCCAACTGCCTCATCTTTTAAAAAAGTCAAAAATCGGAATGCAAACTAACCGATTAAGATTTTTAATCTAATATGAAAATGAATATTTCAAACCAAGATACAGACAGATGGGTAATATAGTAATTAATTGAAGCACAGATCTTTGTTTCACAGTTAGCAAACGTGAAACAAATTCAACAAATAACCTTTCATACTTAAAGATAGCTGATTTCCTTAAGTGCCTTCACAGCTTCAAAATTGCATTTAAAAAACCAGAATATAAATAGATTAAAAGTAGATGTCTACAACTGTATATAGTTATTATGATGATTACACCCAAAATAGGATATTGAAATAGAACAAAACTAACTCTCAGAACAAGAAGAAAGGAATAGAAGAACTGGATTTAACACCAAGGTCTATCTACTGGCTCTTGGGAAAGTCCATATTCTCTTATCTGAACTTCTTTATGAATAAAGTGAAGGGAATACTGCTTCTATTTCAGGGGAGTTTTTTTGTGGTGGGCGAGAATAGATGTTTTTTTTTTTTTTTTCTTTTTTTTTAGTTAGGCAAAACTCCTGTGGAAATGAGAGATATAAATACAGCTTAAAGTAGTATTTAAAGTATTGAAAAATACACTTAAAGTGATTACACTTATTTCAATGACTGCCTCCTTAAAGAGTCATCCTTGATGAAAGAGTACATGCCTTAATTTTAACAAGGTATCAGATTTCGGTGCTATGGATCTGGTTTCCCTGTGAAGGAAAAAATTAATAAATGTTTAATAAATCAGTATTATTTAATATAAACCATGTGGATGACTGTTATAGTAGCAACCACTATTTTTGAGCAGGTCATCAATTGTACATAAGTTTACAAAGAGTTTCCAATTTGATATCACTCTAGTGACAACTGTCAGGAATGGCATGTACCTGGTATCTATCTATCTATATATTTTTTTATAATCAACTTTATTTTTGTCTTCTACTGTTTGCTTAAAATGTATTCATTAGAGAAAGTTTCTCTCTGCTGAAAGACTAAACTGACAGGATCTATAACTTTCTAGAGACTTGGAGGTAATAGAAAATTCTGGTTTCTTTGAGTTGTAAACTATCTTGACTCAGAAATTACATTGTCAAGACTAATATATTAAGCAATACTTCAATCTGTGCTCAAAGGATGTACCTTTGCCTACATCTTCACTCAGTCTGCAGTAGGCAGGCTACTTGCTTTCAGGGGAGGACTGTGGAGAAGAGTGCTTTTTTTTTTCTTTTAAGCAAATATCCAATGTACACCAACACTGCAATAGCACAAAAACTTTCCTTATGTCCTTCATTCAGGTTTCACAAATGCAAATATGAATATTTTATCTTTCTCTATCCATATCTACATGATTTATTTCTGAGCTATTGAAACTGACTTGCAGCCATGGTACATCTTTATTCTTAAATTTCTCAGTGTAGTTTTCCTAAAAACAAGGTATTTCTCATATAGTTACAGAATTATTTTCAAAATCAGGATAATACTATTGACACAATCCTATTATCTAACCTGTAAACCTTATTCTGAATTTTCTGATTGTCTCAATAACATCCTTTATAGCGAAAGAAAATATAGGTCCCACATTACATTCAGTTGTCATGTTTCTTTAGACTGCTAAATTAATCTCGAACAGTTCAGCAGTCATTCAGTGTGTTTCAAGACACAGGCCAGTAATTTTGTAGAATGTACTTCAATTTCAATTTGTCTGATGTTTTCTCATGAATAGCATCAGGCATTTGGCAGGTACGCCACAAAAGTGATCTGATGTTCTCAGCGCATGCTATCTAGAGGCAAACGATGTTGATTTATCCCATTTACTGGTGATATTAACTTTGATCACTTGGTAAAGGTAATGTCTGCCAGTTATTTTAACTATAATGGTACTACTATTCCTTTTGTAACTAGTAGGAACCTTGTGGAAAGATACTTTGAGATTATGTAAATCTGTTACTCCTCAAATGTTCAACCTAATTATACCATCTGCTGATGATCCTTGCCTGAATACATTATGATTACATTTGCTAAATGGTGATTTTTAATTCCATACTTTTTCATATTTGTTTATTGCCACTGTACTGTAATGAAGGGTTTTACCTACCTTCACTCCCTCCCTCTCCTCCTCCCTCCCTTCCTTTCTTCTTTCCTCCCTCCCTCCCTTCCATCTATTCTTTTTATCTATATGGACTTACGAATTCTTACTTGGTGAGTTATATTTTAAAAATATTTTATTCTATGCTCAAGTTATCCAAGATTTGGCAAGTGGGAATTCCCTGAAACTGAAACATAAATGATTTTACATCTCTTCATCATTCTTTAAACATTTTGCTATATTCTGGCAAATGAAGAGATTCCACGTTCATCATAAACTTCCCATTCTCCAGTACTAGAATCAGCCATTTCTCCTACAAGCCTCATTTTTTCTTTTTAGTGGAAAATGGTATTTGGAAACCTGGGTCTGAGATCCAGGTAAGTTGTGCTCATTGCTTCTGGAGCATTATTGTTTCTGAATCCTTTCCACAGAACACCTAGAAAACATAGACACACACACACACACACACCAACAGGATACAAACAGACATGCATATCTATATTGTGTTTGTGTTTATGTCCATTAAACACACACAAACAGGATATGTGTTTGTGTCTGTATCTAACAAAAGTTGTATGTGTCTATATTCATTAAAAGTTATGAGTAGATTTTGATATCTCTAATTTTGACCCATTATCACTGGGTTCATTCTATCTTCTTTCCATGTCTGAAAATCCTCTTACCAACAATGAGAAATCTGTCTCCTAGTCTCAAGATAGTCACCTATTTGTTTAATTCTAAAGTATATGGAAAATAGTTCCAGAATTATCAATCCAGGTCACTGCATAAAAAGAAGATTACCAGCTAGACTCCAATAACGGTTTAGAGTTCTTTTTTTCTTTAACCTGAGAGAATATAATCCAAATATTATGTTAAAATTTCCTAAATGATAGGTTTTTTCTTCCGCTTTTCAGCGTCAGTGTGGCTATACTATTCACTTGTTAATACAGCCCAATGCCTTTGTTTCTATTTGCAGAAACAGTTACTATAGCTCAAATGTAATGTAGCCCAGATATAATGACTACTTTACATCCAGCCTAACAACTCAAATGACTTTCAAAGAGATCAAGTGTATCCATCAATAAAGTAAAGGGTTACATATCTGGCCATAAGATGTCCATGCAACCCTTCTTCAAACCTGTAGGATTCTCTTCCCAGTAAGAAAACTTACGCATTTTCTTAACCTGTCTCTGAACCCAGTTCAAATCCTGGATCTCTGGGTGATGTCAAATCTTAGCCCTGAGGCCTAGATATGGTGACCCATGAATTATATATACATTTACTACAAATATCTGTGTGTGTGTGTGTGTGTGTGTGCGCGCGCGCGCACGTGTGTGTGTGCGTGCGCGCATGCATGCGCATGCTTGTATTTTTTTTCTTTGTGTGGTTTCTTAGCTCCACTTTCTGGAAAAATTTTTTTGTTGTTCATTTTTCTCTTTGACAACAATTGTAATCATGACTGGGAATATCACTTTTTTTTTTTTTTTTTTAGATGGAGTTTCACTCTTGCACCCAGGCTGGAGTGAAATAGTACAGTCTCGGCTCACTGCAACCTCCACCTCTCAGGTTCAAGCGATTCTCCTGCTTCAGCCTCCTGAGTAGCTGACATTACAGGTGCCAGCCATCATGCCCGGCTAATTTTTGTAATTTTAGTAGAGACAGAGTTTCACCATGTTGGCCAGGCAAGTCTTGAATTCCTGACCTCAGATGATTCATCCACCTTGGCCTCCCAAAATGCCAGACTTACAGATGTGAGCCACAGTGCCCGGCCAGAAATATGACTTTTTTTATCCTTGCCCATGTAAATGTGAGGGCCTCAGTGTTGATTTTATATTAGAACAGTTAGGGTTTTTTTGTTGTTATTGTCATGTAGTTTGGTTTGGTTGGTGTTTACCTAGGCTTGTGATTTCTTCAGCAAAATGATTCTCTAAAATGTAATAGGCTTTTACTCTATTTGCTTCCAATCAGTTTCTTGTACAAGCAGGAACACTGAAAATATTTTTCTTAGACATGATTCACAAATTTGATTTATTCCTTTGCTTCCTTGCCTCATATCTCTTTTTCTCAATTTAATTATGGCCGCCTTGGGCTGCCACTGTGAAACATGTAACTATTCCACTATTAGATTGCAAACAAGCCACCGACTTTGTGTTTTCTTTTTGCACATGCACTAGCAAATTCTCCCTTCCTTATAGGGATTGTATGGACCACATGTCTATCTCTTGTCTATTTTATTAATGAATTACTATGAGTACCATTGACTGTCACCTGATAAAAGCATTTTTTTTTCTGACAAAATATATAAAGTAGGTCCCCACTCAGTTTTTCCCTTGACTCTGTCTATCTTTATCAGCACTTACCTACTTTGGAGTTTTGGTTATTCGTTTTTAACCCTGCAAGTTTCCCGCTGCCCCCTAGAATGTAAATAGCATGAGCGAAGAGCCAAGCACAATGTCCAGTATATAGGAATCTGTCAATGATTATGAACCAAATTGACTTGCAAATAAGCAAGTGTACACCTCAGTTAAAATGTGTGGTACAACATTTTAGAATTACAGCATTTAATGGCTCTTGAGCCGTTGTCTTTAAATGGTTTCATAAGCACAGTACACACAAAAGTGGAAGAAAATTCTAACCAAACCCACAGTTATACATTTACTTTTTGAGTCATGCCAGAACACTTGACACAGAACAGAGCCCCCTCTCTGTAAGGCATTAAGTTGATGAGTACCTTGCCCCCACACTCTGCCTGCTAAGCCAATTTCAAATGAAGTCCAAGAGTCTCCTTAATTTGCTGATTCTAGTTTACCATCCCTTCCCTGATGTCTAAGGATCTGAAATGGCTCATTCTACTACTGTCAACAATATAAGGAATTCAGGCGTAGTCTTCCTTCATATGAAAAGTTGGCAAAAAAATATGAACTCCTTAGCATCACAGTTTTATATGGTGTTGTCAGAATTATATAATGACCCATACCTAGAAATCCAAAGAAAACAGCAAATCTAAAAAATGTACTTCTGTAAAGATACAAATACATACGTTACACTTTTAGCAAGTTTAGTGGAACAGAAAAGTTGATGTATTATCTAAAGTTCAAGAATACCGATTATGTGACACTCTGTTGTGACACATCTGGTGACCTTAAAATTAACATTTTAAATTTGAATTAGCATAAAAGCAGAAATGAGAGATCCTTCAGATCCTTACTCTTTTTTTTTCAAGACGGGGTTTCACCATGTTGGTCAGGCTGGTGTTTAACTCCCGGCCTCAGGTGATCCACCCACCTTGGCCTCCCAAAGTGCTAGGATTACAGGCATGAGCCACTGTGCCCAGCCAAACAGATGGCCTTTTTTTTTGAAAGGGGAAAGTGGGGGGACACCCCATTGTTTAAAATATTTTACATGCTAATACACTCTTACCCTACAGAGATGACACTGAAATTTTACTGAGCCACGGAATATAGAACTAGTTCAAGGAGGGGCAAGGCTGCTGTTTTCAAAAGGATGCCAATGCTGGGCACGTAGTCAATGTCTGGATGAGTTGTCACAGGGAGCCACCTGGAGTGAGCAGTGGAAACCTGAGAAGGTCCTACTGTGCAGATTTATCTCTATACATGTGTCTATCATCAATCTGGATATCTACATAAAATATGTCAGATATTTTATATAATCATATATTTTAATGTATGCACATATATGAATATATGATTTTTAAGATTTATTAAGGAGTCGAATAACTTCTGAAATGAAGTTTGTCAATCATTCACTCTTTTGTAAGTTATAATATTGTCATTCAATATTTCACAGGAAATGAGAGGATACTTTTATGTGTATGTTTGTGAGGGTCTGTGGATAAGTATTCATGTGTGTTTTTCTAACAAAAGAGCCACTCTCTTATTTAAAAGAAGATATTTCTCAATTTGACCTAACATTTTTATTTTTCCTAATGTCTTGCTAATTGGAAAATGTATCTATGCTTTTCAATGCTCCAGTTCAATACCCCATCCCACAGAGTTCCCAAGATAACGATTAGGATTTAATGAAAGATACAGTTTTTCCTAACAAAACTGGTATTTTCTTCAAACTGGGTTCAGAAGGCAGGTAAGGTCAAGGAGGCAACCAGTACTTAGCTCTAGAACCTCCATCAACCTAATCCATGCATATACGAAAATGTTCATGCTGGCTGGGAGTGGTGGCTCATGCCTGTAATGCTAGCACTTCGGGAGGCTGAGGCAGGTGGATCATTTGAGGTCAGGAATTCAAGGCTAGCCTGACAAATACAGTAAAATAACATCTCTACTAAAAATACAAAATTAGCCAGGAGTGGTAGGGCGCACCTTTAATCCCAGCTATTCAGGAGCTACTGAGGCAGGAGAATCGCTTGAACCCAGGAGGCAGAGGTTGCAGTGAGCTGAGATTATATCACTGCACTCCAGCCTGGGTAACAAAATAAGACTGTCTCAAAAAAAAAAAAAAAAAAAAAAAAAAACACCAAAACAAACAAACGAACACCTCAGGCTGAGAATAAACCGTAGGTAAGTTCAAGACTCTGATAACTGTGGACAAAAATGTTAGAAATTGAAATAAGGTGAGTTCTATGAACATCTTCCAGTTTACATAGAGAAAATGTGATTTGCTATATAATCTATTACAAAATCTTCTTTCTTCCATTCTGCTTATAGCCTAAGGGATGCTGGAATCATGAACTAAAAGAAGCTCACCTCCCAGAGAACTTTGCAGATCAGAGCTCAAATTCTTTCCTTGGATTGTGTTCCTCCACATTTTTATGTGAGAGAAACTTGAACTTTGGATTGAGCCACTGATATTTAGATTTGTATCACCTGGAGAAAAATGTAATTCCAATGGTAACAGCATCCCACTTGGAGTAAAATCCAAAGCCTTACACAGCCCCAGTGACCTGGTTACTAGCTACACAGATGCATGAGTTTCCCCTCTCTGTCTACTCTAATGCTACACAGACAGACACTGCTGGCTCAGGCCTTTAGACACTTCCTCAGCCTCCATTGTTTCTTCCCCAGAGAACTGTATGGCTCTTTCTCTCCCTTAATTGAGTTTTCTCTTCAAACACTGTTTTATTAGAATGGCCCTTCCTTATCTGTATATTAACTCTACCCTCCATCTTTTCCTTTTCCTGCTTTATTGTTCTCCTTAATCCTTATCATCATCTAAAATACTAGTTATTCACATGTTTATGTGTTCATTTTCTGTCTCTCTGCACTAATACGCAAGCTCCATGAATTCAGAGTGCCTTTTTATCCACTGCTGTATCTCCACCACGTTGAATAGTGCCTGGCTTATTGCAGTTCAGTGAATGAATGAATGAATATGAATGCACATCATATAGACCATGAGACTACAAGAGCTAATTGATATTACTATGTGCCTCAGAGCCAAAAAATATTCTAGGGTTTATGGTTTTCAAAAGTTAGAAAGACTTACATGGAAAAAAAAATCAAAACTGTTCCTTCTTTGCTAGAAAACTATGGATATTCAAGCCTATCCTTTTAAACAGTACAGCCAACGTGGAAGAAAATTGATGACTATTAGAAATCCTACAGAATAAAAATGTCATTGCTATGAAGTAAATAGCTTCAGCTGGAAGGAGGCAAAAAAATATTTTCTTGAAAAAACAAACTAGAAATTCAGTATAAGTTTATGAACAGTTAAATAATTCAGTGTAAATTTAGAATTTAATTGTGCAGCATTGCTATAGACTTTTAGAATCAGGGTTAAAATGTCAATTTCACCATGTTTGATAGCAATGTAACAAGGTTTGAAAACAAATTACCACAAAGCTATTAGAGATAGGGAAACCAAATTAGCACATGTAGACCATGTTATTTTATACCTAAAAAGTCTAAGGAAGTAAAATTGGAGCTGAGAAATATGTACTAAAGCAACCGAGAATGAAACGAATGTTAAAAAAAATTAATAGGGTTTAAAAATAGTTGAAGATTGTAAATGTTCCTTTTTTCCTTGTCTAATGTTGAGGTTATCTTTTAAAGGTTATTTATAATAGAAGGATAAAGTAAATATTAGGTAATAACTCATGAAATATAGAGTTGCAATGAAGAAAAGAATCATGTAAAACTCTGCTAAAGCCACAGATGATTAAAAGAAATAGAATATAAATTGCTGGAAGGAAGACAATATTATAAAAATGTTGATTCTTTACAAATTACCTTCTAGTTTAGGTAAATTTAATTCAATTTGATATCCTAATGGGATTTTATTATACAAATATTTTAAGGTTCATTTGGAATAATAGGTATGAATATCTAAAAGTTTATATTTTTTAAAAGTCTAGTACACACACGTTAAAAAGCTAAAAGAGGTCGGGCGCGGTAGTGGTAGCTCACATCTGTAATCCCAGCACTTTCCAGCACTTTGGAAGACTGAGATTGGTTGCGGGGAGCGGAATCACCTGAGGTCAGGAGTTGGAGACCAGTCTGGCCAATATGGCGAAAGCCCCGTCTCTACTAAAAATATAAAAAATTAGCTGGGCATGATATCATGTGCCTATAGTCCCCAGCTACTCAGGAGGCTGGGGCAGAATTGCTTGAACCTGGGTGACGGAGATCGCAGTGAGCCAAACTCACACCACTGCACTCCGGCCTGGGTGAAAGACTGAGACTCTGTCTCCAAAAAAAAAAAAAAAAAAAGGTAAAGGAATATTAAGTGTCATACAAAATAGCAGTCTTTGACAGTTAAGAATCTAGTAATTCTACAAACATAAATCAATATACCATCCCCATCCTGTCATTCAACCTTTTATTAATAGTTCATTTATAATAGTCATAATTAGAGATACAATAAACTTGGTGTTTACATTATCATGAGTAGATAAAATATCGTCTTTATAACTGCTATGCCTAGAATTTCTTTCTACTTCTGATTTTAGTACGTTTAATTATTTCTTTATTTCCCCAGTTGTATACTTTTCTTTTAGCTGTTCTGTGATGTTTCCAAGCTGCTCCATTGGATCTACTACAAAAAGAGTCTCAATTTCTTCAGAATTCTCATATTTATCTTAGAATCTATAAATTCTCTCTTTTGTATTTTCTTGATCCAGGCCTGATGTACAATTCTTTTTCTAAAACTGTTTATTTATTTATTTTTTTAACACTTTCTAGGTTAGAATAAATGTTTTCTGGATCCCATGCTCTCCTCTTTCTCCTTTCTTTATGTTGTGCTACTAAGTTTGCTGGGAGAATCCCCTCACAGCTTCTTAAGAAGAGATCTGAGCTTCCATGCTCTAGGTGGGAAAGAGGGTGTCATCTATTAGTGCAGAATGTGGCTGAGATGCCGCTCCACGGTCAAATGCCTCTGACCAGTTTCCTTTATTTTCTGCCCTGTGTCTCCACCCTACCTTCGCTAAACTAATACATCCAACACTTGAGCATCTCATGAATTTTGCAGAATTAGTTGTCATAGTATTTCGTACCATTCATGTAAGACTGAGATTTTCTGCCTTGCCATACTGATAATCATTTATCTATTCCCTTTGTTTCTTTCACTATTTATGATGTTGTATTCACTTCCATTCCCTTATGATTTTTTTTTCTCTTGGGTTTATATCATTTTTATTCTTTCACAATTATTTTAGTTTGGATCTTAGGAAAGCAAAGTAATAAACTCCAAGTGCTATATTTAAATAAATGTTTAATTATTTGAAAAAGAAGAGGAATAATGAAATTCTACCATAAGACAGGTTAAATACAAGTAAGGTAAATAATTAAGTTGATTGGGTGCTGATTTAGAAGTAAAATGTTATCAGTAGTAAGGAAAAAATATCCAGAAAAACATCTTGGCATATATAGAAATTAAGTGAATATAATGTTAGCATCAGATTAGTAAGGAAAAAACAACAATCTTACAACTGATTAACTATTTGGATAAATGAATGGATAGATTAGATAGATTGATCAGTCATAGATTGATCCATGATTCTTAACTATTTCTGTTCATCTACATTTATCTGTATAACACATTCTACTCAGTAATCACTCTTATAATCTGCTATAATTCACATCAAGAGAAGCATGGCCAACACATTCTCTGAAAGACATGAAAATATCCAGGGAAACGCTAATACAGTTTTTAAAATTTATATTCTCCACCTAACCCAATATGCCCTCCTGTTCTCTACTAGAGGAAAGAGATCTACTTCCTTGCAGATTTCTATTACTGTCCTAAATAAAAATCAAGATATTAAAAACCAGAAGAAAATATGAGAGCTATTTCTCAGATACCTAGTTTGGAAAAATAAAATGGATTTAGAAAAAACTATTTTGGGAAAATTGTGAAGTATTACAACAAAATTAAATTATATAAAACAATATAAAAGATGCTATAAATTAAAAGCTTCTTTCTGTGGGAAAAAAGCCTTAAAAGATAACCAACAAACTTGGAAAATCTATAAAATCTGCAGAATAAACAATAGAAAACAAGGAAAATAAATCTTCCAATAGAAAATGAAGCACAGATATGAGCAGACTGTTTAATGAGGATTCAAAAGATAATATTTGAAAAAATCTTGGCAATAATGAAAAAATAAAATTTAAAATTGAATTATCCAATTTCTAGATCCAGAAAAGTTGGAAAAGGTTCACTTTTCCCTCTTCTCCTTTCTCAACACAAATAAATAACCTGGAAAGCACTCAACTATCACAGTAAGAAGATTCTGAAAGTGAGGGAAACAAAAGTAGACTGGCTAGGGACCTCTTGAAGGAGGACAACATGGTGAATTATTAGGGGAAGGGAGGACTTTTACTAAATTTGCAAGCATTAAAGGTGACGCTTTGTGCTGCAGAGCTCTGTTTTGATAAATGCATAATGTTAATTAAACACAATTATAGTATCCTACACAATAGTTTTACCCTAAAAATTCTTTTCCACAACTTATTAAAACTTCTCCCCCACCACATTCCCTCCCAGTGTCTGGCAATCACTCTTATCCTGTCTGCAAAGCTTTGCTATTTCAAGAATGTCATATAAATAGAATCCTCTACTAAGTAACCTTTTCAGACTACCTTCTCTCAGTAAGTAAAATTCAATTTCTTTTTATTGCTGGATAACATTACATTTTATACAGGTAGTACATGTTTTATTTATTAATTAATCAGCTTTGTTAAGCTATTATTGAAAAATAAAAACCAAATACTTTTAAGGCATCCAATGTGATGATATATGTATACACTGTTATCACAATTAATTAACACAACACATCTATCAGCACAGTTGCCATTTTGTGTGTGTACGTACGTGTGTGTGTGTGTGTGTGGTGAGGGTACTTTAATATCTACTCTTTCGGAAAATTTGAAGTAAATAATGCTGTACTATTAACGATAGTCACCATGCTATACATTAGGTCTCCAGAAGTTATTCGTCTTACAACTGAGTCTGATCCTTTGACTAACATCTTCCCGTTTCCACAATCCTCTAGGTCCAGGCAACCATTTTTATACTCTTTTTTTTTTTTTTTTTGAGTTTGATGATTTTAGATGCTACAGATATACTAGATGATAATTCATGTTTTCAACCACTGTGCTACCCTCAGCTTGTATGAGTTTGAGTGTTTAGATTCTATATGTATGTTAGATAACAGAATGTTAGATAACAGAATATTTATCTGTTTGATTATTTCCTTTAGTACAATGTCCTTCAGTTTCATCTGCATTGTTGCAAATGGCAGAATTTGCTTTTTATTAGGCTGGTAATGTTCAATCTCACACACACACACACACACACACACACACACACACACACATTTTCTTTATCCATTTATCTATGAGCATGAGCTAGGCTGTTTTCATATATTAGCAATTGTGAATAATGTTAAATGAACTTGTGATTGCACATCTCTTCAAGATATAATTTTTTATATCGTGAAGATCCATTTTTTTGAGATATATACATAGAAGTAGGATTGAAGGATTCTATGGTAGTTCTAATTGTGTGTGTGTGTGTGTGTGTGTGTGTGTGTGTGTGTGTGTGTGTGTAACCTCCATACTGTTTTCCATAATGGCTGGACTATTTTATATTCCCCCCAAGAGCCTACAAAGGTTCCCTTATATCCAACCACGTCCTCACCAACTCCTGTTATTCTTGATGATAGCCTGAATGACAGGAGTGAAGTGTTAGTCCATTTGCATTTCCCTGATGATTAGAGATACTGAGCATCTTTTCGTATATAGGCATACCTCATTTTATTGAGGTTTACTTTATTGTGTTTTACAGATATTGCATTTTTATAAATCTAAAGTTTGTGGCAACCCTGCATCAAGCAAGTATATTAGTGCCATTTTTCCAACAGTATATGCTCACATTATATCTCTGTGTCATATTTTGCTAATTCTTGCAACATTTAGAAACCGTGTCTCTACTAAAAATACAAAACCAGGTGGGCATAGTGGCAGAGGTTGCAGTGAGCCAACGTGACACCATTGCACTCCAGTCTGGGCAACAAGAGCAAAACTCCATCTCTAAATAAATAAATAAATAAATAAATAAAAGTGGTAGTGTGAGGGTGACTTTTTATGAAGGTACAATAGTCTTGACTGTGGTAGTGGTTATATAATGAAATTACACGGAGCTACACCCCTCCACACACACTCATAAGTAAGCACATGTATAACTAGCAAAATCAGAATAAATTCTGTGGTGCAGCAAATTCATTTTTCTGATTTTGATGGTGTACTATAATTGCAAAAAATGTTAACATGGGAGTCTGGTGAAGGGTGTTGAGATTTGTGTGTATGTTTTTTTCTGCTTTTGTGAGAAACTGCAATTATTTCAAAATGTCTAAGAAATAAGTTACTGAGTTATAAATCTGATGTTACTAAATTATAAATCTCCCCACATGTCCTACAAAATCAACAAGGAGTATTAAAAGTCACTTACATTTATAATTCCATTACGAGAAAATATATTACAAATTTCCATGTCCATTTGAAGGGTCTTATATTGGAAATTTAAAAGCAGCAGAGCCAGCTCAGGAGCCCATTCAAAGCACAAAATTAGAAGGAAACTACACAGTCAAGAAGAGAATGCAGCAAGAGTCTAGTAGTGGTGAGCTATAAAGATAAAGTCACACTCAGTTTCACAGTGACTGAGGAAAACACTGAGTCACTATCAATCCTAATTGTCTGCCAGCAAATCAAAGGATAGGAGCTTGCATATGTGAGAGTAGAGAAACAGTCTTGGAAAGACATCACCTCTCAGAGGAGAGAGGCAAGTTATAAGGTAAAGGCATCTACTGGGGGCATTATGGAAATGGGAAAGAAAGTATCAAATGGCAGAAATTAAGGGTCCTAATGAAACAAGAGTATCATGGTATTAAAACATTGTCTCTCAAAACAAAGATGCTATCTTTTACTGTAGGAATAGAAACATCACTTTCTAGAAAAAGAAAATGTAAGCCACACAAATAGCTCACACCTTTCCCACCCCATGTAGAAATGCCAGTTATTTCTGGTTCATAAAACAAATACCATTTAAAAATAAGCATAAAACTACAGGAAAATCTATAAAATGCTCCTATTAAAACTATTGAAGTATTGAGAAAACTTTTCAGCTAATTAAAATAATCTCTGCAAAAGCAACCATTAAGGCAAAGGTAGACTATAAAACAAAATATTGACATGATGAAGTGTCATTAAAGAATTTTTACTGAAAAAAATACCTCGAGTAAAAAAATCACTAGCTCAGAGTAGTAATGGACAGAAAATACAGACATGAAATGAGATGAAAATAAATTTGAAGAAAAAGTGAAAGTCAATTCTCAAATTCTAAATATGAATATTAGAAGCATATTATGAAAAAATAGGGGTAAATAATTCCAAAGTGCTACTACAGAGGACATTTGAGCATTAAACAAGAAGGCTGGATAAAACAGCTAGACTTGGAACTAAATCAGGACTCAGAAAATCTATAGAGAAAGCATTTTAGCTCGGAATGACTATAGTCACAGGGGTATGTATGTCCCAGTCTGTGCACTTGGGGAAGGTAGAGATTGCAACTGTGGGACCTTGCATTGTATTACAGGGCTGCTGTGGCACAGCAGAAAGCAGCACAGGGCAGAACTCAGGTGGAACCTAGGGAAGTATTCAGACCTGCTCTAGCAAGAGGGAAACCCCCCATCCCAGCAGTCAGCATTTGAATTTGGGCAAGCTCACCACAATGGGCAAAAGTGTTCTGGGGTCTTAGATAAACCTCAAGGTGATCTAGGCCATAAGGACTGCCAATTCTAGGCAAATTCTAGCCAAAATCAACTTGTGCTCGGTTTGGAGCCACTGGACTTGGGGGCGGGGGCACACATGCCTAGTGAGACATGAGCAGAGGCAGCTAAAGGACTGCTGGCCTCACTCGCTGCCAACCCCAGGCATTGCAGCCTACAGCTCCAAAAGAGACCTCTTCTTTCTGCTTGAGGAGAAGAAAAGGAAGAGTAAATAGGACTTTTTCTTGAAAATTGGATACCAGCTTAATCACAGTAGGGCAGGGCACCAGGGAGAGTCGTGAGTTCCCCATTTCAGTCCCTAGTTCCTGGATGACATTTCTAGACAGACCCTGGGCCAGCAGAGGATCTGTTTCCTTAAAGGGAAGAACCCAGTCTTAGCAGAATTTATCACCTGCTGACACTAAATAATCTGCAGCAGTAAGCAGGTAGGACATACTTCGGGCCTTGGATGAAACTGACTCATGCTGCCTTCAAGTGTGACCCAGCATGGTCCCAGCTGTGATGGCTACAGTGAAAGGCCCCTTCTGCTTGAGAAAAGTAGAGAGAAGTGTCAAGGGCACTTTGTCCTGTAGCATACGTAACCAGCTCTGCCACAGTGGGGAAGAGCACCAAGCAAGTCCTTGAAGTCTCTGATTCTTCCCTTGACTTTTGAACAGAATTTCTGGACCTACTTTCAGCCAGAAAGGAGCACACTGTCTTGAAAGTGAGTCCCAGATGTCGTAGAGTTTACCACAAGTTGACTGAAGAGAGCTTGGGCTCTAAGTGAATGTAAGTGGTACCCTGGCAGTACTCCCGATGGGCCTGTAGTGGTGGCAGATGTGGGGAGAGACTCCTCTGCCTGGGAAAGGGAAGGGAAGAGTAGGAAGGACTTTGTCTTGTGGCTTGGTTACCAGCTCAGCCACTGTAAAATAGATCACCAGGTAGATTTATATGGTTTCTGACTCCTTGTTCTGTTTCCCAGACAGAATTTCTGAACTCATCTGGGAGAAGGGGAACTTGGCACTTTCAAGAGCAAAACACAAGCCTGGCTGGATTTCCCACCTGCTGATTATAGAGCCTTGAGTGAACATAAGCGGTAGCCAGGTAGTGGTCATGGTGAGCCTTGGGCAAAACCCAGTGCTGTGCTAGCATCAGGTCTGACCCAGTGCAGTACCAGTATTGGTGACTACAAGGGTGCTTGTGTCACCATCTCTTAGCTCCAGGCAGCTCAGTATGGAGAGATAAACTCCATTTGTTTGAGAGAAAGTAAGGGAAGAAAACTAGAGTCTCTGCCTGGTAATCCAGAGAATTTTTCCAGATCTTATCTAAGACCACCAAGGCAGTACCTTTGTGAATCTGCAAGAACTATAGCATTATTGGGCTTGGGGTACCCTCTAATGCAGATATAGCTATAGTAACCAAAAACATAGATGCAAATACTCAAGTCCCTTCAAACACCTGGAATGGCTTCCCAAGAAGGACACGTACAAATCCAGACTATGAAGACTATATTAAATGCCTCACTCTTCAATGCCCAGACACCAATGAACATCCACAAACATCCAGAGTATCGAGGAAAACATGACTTCACCTAAGGCACCAGGGACCAATAGAGAGACAGATGTTTCACCTTTCAAACAGAAAATTCCAAACAGTTTTTTTGAGAAAACTTCAAGAAATTCAAGATAATACACAGAAGGAATTCAGGATCTATCAGATAAATTAAGCAAATAAATGGAAATAAACAGAATCAAGTAGAAATTATGGAGCTGAAAATATAATTGACATACTAAAAATGCATTAATGTCTCTTAGTAGCAGAACCGATCAAGCATAAGAAAGAATTAGTGAGCCTGAAGACAGGCTATTTGAAAATAAACAGTCAGAGGAGAAAACAGAACAAAAAAGAATATGGCACATATCTAATATATATTTACAGGACATTTTATCCAACACGTGCAGAATAAACAATTTTCTCCTCGGCACATGAATCATTATCAAGGATCTACCACATGTTAAGCCACAAAACAAGACTTAAACATTTAAAATATTGAAATTAAATCTGATGACAAGGAAATAAAACAACAAATCAGTAACAAGGAATTTTTGGAAACTGTACAAACACATGAAAGTTAAACAATATGCTCCTGAACGATCAGTGGGTCAATGAGAAAAATTAAGGAAATTTAAAAATACTTTGAAATTAATTATGGAAACACAACATATCAAAACCTATGGGATACAGCAAAACAGTACTGAGAGGGTAGTTTACAGTCAAAAGCACCTACATCTGAAAAGAACGTACACTTTACATAAACAACCTAATACGCCTTTTTTTCTAAACAGCATCTCACTATGTCACCAGGCTGGAGTGCAGTGTCGTGATCTCTGCTCACTACAACCTCTGCCTGCTGGGTTCAAGCAATTCTCCTGCCTCAGTAATGAGGCATCTTAAAAAACTAGGAAAGCAAGAACAAACTCAATCCAAATTTAGAAGAATAGACATGGTAAAGATTAGAGCAGAAATAAATTTGAATGAACAATACAAAAGACTAATGAAAGAAAAAGATGCTATTTTAGAAGATAAATTTGACAAACATTTAGACAAAGAATAAAACAAACTTGACAAACATTTAGATAGACTCAAATGATACCAAAAATGAAAAAGGAGACAATATACCCAATACCATAAAAATTCAAAGGATCATTTGAGGCTACCACAAGCAACTCTATGGCAATTAGTTGGAAAACCTAGGAGGAATGGATACATTTCTAGACATATACCATCTAGCAACATTGAACCATGAAGAAATAATAAACCTAAACAGACGAATAACAAGTAATGAGATCAAAGCTGTAAGAAATAGTCTCTAAAGAAAAGTCTGGGACCCAATGGCTTCACTGATGAATTTTGCCAAACATTTAAAAAAGAACTAAGACGATATCACTCAAACTATCCCAAAATATAGAGGAAAAGAGAGTACTTCCAAACTCATTCTACAGGGCGAGTATTATCCTGATACCAAAACTAAAGATAAATCAAATGAAAAAAAAACTACAAGACAGAAATCCCTAATGAACATTAACGTAAAAATCTTCACAAAACACCAGCAAACAAAATTCAACAAAACATTAAAAACATCATTCATCAACATCTTTGGGATTTAACCCAAGGATGCACGGATGGTTCAACATATGCAAATCAATCAATGTGATATATCAACAGAATGAAGGACAAAAGCTATAGAATCATTTCAATTGATGCCGAAAAATAATAAAGTTTAACATTCCCTCTCAATGAATACTCTGAGAAATGGGTATACAAGAAACATTCTTCAACTTAATAAAAGCTATGTATGACAGATCCACAGTAAGTATCATCATGAATAGAAAACAAAAAAACATAACACTGAAAACCTTTCCTTGAAGATTGGAATATGACAAGGACGCCCACTATCACTACTGTTATCTAACATAGTACTGAAAGTTCTAGCTACAGCAAGCAGACAAGAGAAATAAAAGGCATTCAAATTGTTAAGGAAGAAGTCAAATTATCCTTGTTTGCAAATATGATCTCATATTTGGAAAAAAAAAACTAGAAATTTCACAAAAAACTATTAGAACTGATAAAGAAATTCAGTAAAGTTGCAGTATTCAAAAATCAACATAGAAAAATCAAGAGCATTTTTATAGGCCGAAAGCAAATAATCCTAAAAACAAATTTAAAAAGTAATCTCATTTACAATAGCTACAAAGCAAGTTAAATACTTGAAAATTAACCAAAGAAGTGAAAGATCCAATCAAAACTATAAAATATTGATACAAGAAACTGAAGAGGACACAGTACGATGGAAAGGTACTTCATGTTCAGGTATTGGAATAACAATGTTGTCAAAATTTTCATACTACTCAAAGCAGTCTACAGATTTCAATTCAATCCCTGTCAAAATACAATGACATTCTTCATAGAAATAGAAAAAAAAATCCTAAAATTTATATGGAATTACAAAAGACCCAGGATAGTCACAGCTATCTTGAGCAAAAAGAACAAAACTGGAGGAATCACGCTATTTGAGTTTAAATACTACACAGCTATAGTAACCAAAAGAGCATGGCACTGGCATAAAAACAGGCACACAGACCAAAGGAACAGAGCAAAGAGACCAGAAACAAATCTATACCTATACAGTGAACTTATTTTTGACAAAGTTGCCAGAAACATACAGTTGGGGAAGGATAGTTTCTTCAATAAATTGTGCTGGGAAAATTGGATATCCATATGGAGAAGAATGAAATTAGTTCCCTATCTCTCGCCATTTACAAAAATCCAACTAGAGGTCATTACATCAAGTGACAAAAGCCCAGCACAAAAAGACAAACTTTGTATGTTCTCACTTACTTGTGGGAGGTAAAAATTTGAACCATGGAGCTTATGGAGACAGAAGGTAGAATGATGGTTACCAGAGGCTGGGAAGTGTAATTTACAGTCTGGTCGGCAATATAGAGTTGTAAATTGTCAACTAATATGGTACATAAAATGTTATGATGATTATGAATGGGTAGCCACATGAACTCATTGAAGAAATAGCTAACCTATACTTTGGATGTAGAAATAGGGTTATATAAGATTTCATCAGATCCCTGACAGATTATCGGGACCTTTTGAGGAAAAATAAGTCCTTAAAAGGATGCCCTAGGCATTATGGTGCATGGTTAATGAGTTCAATTGGGGACCAGATGAAGATGAAAGGTAAAGGCTAGAGAGAGAGATCCATGAAGGCATTTGAATTTTATCCTAGAGAGAGCATACAGTCCATTAAAAATTTTTAAGCATGGGAGTAATTTGGTTGTCTAACATATAATTACTCGTACAGCAATACAGACAATTAATTGGAGGAAGATAAGACTAGAAGAAGAAAGACTGATGAGAATTGTTTTAATTAACCGTATTACAAATGAAAAGACTTAAGTTAGATGTAATATTAACATATTTCATAGAAATTAAGATAATATGTCAAGTGAAACTAAACAAATATGCACAACTGAAGCCTTACAAATACCAATACACAAAAGTCAGCAAAGAAAATGGAGGGTCTAGATTGGAGAGGACAACACAAAGGTCATGGGAATACTTTGAGACAGCTGTCCATTTAAGCCAAGGGGGAAAAATATTTGAAGACAAAGGTCATAGTAAACTCTTTCAAATGCTGCAGTAAAATAAAACCAGATAAGTTATAAAAGTAACCACTGGATTTTCCTATAATGAGATTTCTGTTGACGTGAGTTGGAGTTTTAGTGGTGTTATGGTAACATTGTGTTACACTGAAAAATAACTACTAAAAAAGTTTTCCACCACCTGGGTCAGAGGAGGGGCACCTGCGGCAGCAGCAGCCAGATACCCAAGATGTGCCGAAGTGGAAGGGCCTCGGCACTGGCACCCTTTACATCACTGAGAGCCACCTGTCTTGGTTAGATGGCTCTGGATTAGGATTGCCACTGAAATATCCCACCATTATTTTACATGCATTGCCAAAGACCAAAGTGATTAAGAGAGCATTTGTATGTTATGGTGAATAACAAACTTGAAAAGTCCTAAGAATCTGTTTCTGATGAAGAAGAGGAAGACAGTGATGATGATGTCAAACCTATTACTGAATTTAGATTTGTACCTAGTAATCAGCATTGGAAGCAGTGTTCACTGCAATGTGTGAATACCAGGACTTGCATCCAGGTCCTGAGGATGAGGATTCAAATAACTACAATGGAGAATATGATGTGGAAGCACATGAATAAGGACAAGATGACATCCCAACATTTTACACCTATGAAGGAGGATTATCCCATCTAACAGCAGAAGACCAAGCTACACTGGAAAGATTAGAAGAAATGCTTTCTCACTCTATGAGCAGCCAGTATAATATAGCTGGGGTTTGGACAGATGATTTCATAAGAGATTATGAAGATGGGATGAAGGGGATACCATGCCAACAGTTGCTGGACAGGTTGAGGATACAGATGTTGATCACTGAAAACAATTTATGCAAGTTTAAGATTCCGCTCCTAACTGTAGGAGACAACTTGGTACTTCTTCCACTCTGGAGTGAAGTTGATGAAAGTCTTTTTCCTTTTCCAAAACCCAAGTTGAATCAGTTCTTTTTGAGGCAGACTATACTGAGACAACAAGTTGTCACCAGCAGAAGACAGATACTATGGCCTCTATTAACTTGATGAATTAACTTAACCAAGAAGGTATTTGTAGTTTATTATTTACCCAAAACTTTCTATGCCTGAATACTCTCTGAGTAGGCCTATAATTCCTGCCTTCACTGTATGCATCTTCTGTAAGCTAACAGACCTATGTGGTGAAAAGGCACAGGAGCTCGGAGGCGTAGGTAGACTGAATGGCAAAGAGAGAGCTCCTTTTGCCATACATTACCAGCCTGCAGTTATAACCTCTTAGGTTATATCCTTTAATTTCCAACCTTTTAGATTAGTTTCTGTAACAGAACAAGTGAATCTGGGATGATGTCCTCAAAGTGCTTCAAATGGTAATTGTTTTGTTTTTATAATAACAAATAAACCTAGGTTTTCTATATTTAAAAAAAAGAAATGTCAAACTCATGTACAAAATAATAACAAAGCTCTTTAGAGAACCATGACTGATGAGGAAATTATGGGAAACTTGAAAGGCTACAAGTGATTAAGAAGTACCCTGAGTTTACGGGAAAAAATACTATGTTTGGAAGATCAATATAGGTAAAACTTGGAAGAAGTTTATAACTCCTACATCCCCTTTGATGCAAAACAAAAAAAGAAATAGGACAAGAGTCAGTGATTAAGTTGCAAGCAGGAAACAAGTTTAAAGTCTTACTCCCATATGATAGCTTTTATTTTCTCAGTGATATAAAGTATGGTATAGCCATCTAGGTAAGACAATATTATACAGGCATCAATGTTTTTGAAGGGTCTAAATAACGTATACCATGGGCACAACACTGTTTACTTCAAGGTAAGAGAGATTATGAGTAAATCGTTTTTCTGCTTTTCACTTTTACATACTTAAAATGTCCTTCACTGAATCTATATATTTTTATTATCATAAATGAGTATTGTGACAAGATAAGCTATCTTCATCCCATTTATAGACAAGAAAATGACAAAAAATAATGAGTGTTTTTCATGTTATATGAAGTTGGGAAGAGAAACAGGTAACTGTCTTTACCATAATTAATTTCAAGAAGCTATGGAAATGCTGACAGAGGTTAACTCAAGGATGTGAGATGCTTTAATTTTTTAAATAAAAATATTTAGAGTCCTCATGAAAGAAAGGCAAGCTACCATCCAGGGTCAAGCTGACATTCTGTAAACACCCTCACTCCCACCTGCATCCTACACAAGGGTCAACAAAATCATGGCTGTGCCAGAGGCTTCAAGGTTTTCATTTCTAAAGAGAATAGGGAAGAGTTGGCAGTCAGGGAATTGGGACATAGGTGGGGGAGTATTTGTGGAGGAAGCAAGGAATAAATGGAAGCAATCAAGAAGGTCTCAGCAATGGGGAAAGGAAACATGTTTTCATTGGAGATGGGGAAATGATCTCTGCCATTTTAGAGAAGTATCTTCAGGAGATAGCCGGATGGCCTTGTTTTTGGTGACTTACCTGGACATAATGTACTATAACTAGAATTTTGCCCAGCATCCTGTTTGACTTTGGTTAAATGAGAAATGGGGAGGCAGATTTTGCATGGATATTAGGGCCTATATTTGTTTTTTAGGGCTGTCATAACGAAACACTGAAAACTTGGTGACCTAACACAATATAAATTTATTCTGAGTTACAGAGATAGAAGTAAAAAAAAATCAAGGTGTGTGGCAGGGCTATCCTTCTTCTGAAGACCCAAGGGAAGAATTCTTCCCTGCCTCCTTCTAGCATTTGGTGGCTCCCAGAAACCCTTCATGTTTCTTGGTTTGTAGCAGCATCCCTCCTATCCCTGCCTGTATGGTTGCATGGCCTTCTTCTCTGTGTATCTTTGTGCCCTCTGTTCTTCATGTAAGGATACCAACATTCATACATTCATTGGTATAGGGCCCACTCTAATATGACATCTTCTTAACCTGATTACATCTAAGAAGAGCCTATTTCCAAATAAGGTTACATTTATAAGCACTAGAAATTAGAACTTGAAGAAATCTAAATTTTTATGGGACAGAATTGAACCCACTATAGACCAGAAAAAGAAACAGGATACGGCCTCTACCAAAAGTTACAGCATCCAAAGTATGAGGATAAAATCAGGTAGCATTAGCAGGAAAATCTACAGTGTTCAGTTTCCATAGCAACATTTTTTTCCTAATTCCTTGATAAAGGTGAATATGGGGCAACAATTTGACTTGTTGTCCACCTGAACATGCTATCAGAAAATCCATAGCCACCTTCTAGAGAATCCTTTAGATCAGTCGTTCTTAAACTTGAGCATGCATTAGAATCACCAGAAGGGCTTATTAAAACACAAATAGTTGGGCCCCACCTCAGAGTTTCTGATTCAGTAGGTCTGTAGTGAGTTCCACAATTTCCATATCTAACAATTTCTTAAGTGATAACGCCACCAGGAACCATATTTTTGGGGCCAGAACTTCCCAAACTTTAAAGTGTATATTATGTGGAATTTATGTTAAAATAATCCTGGTACTGTAAAAATGGGAAATAACTAAAAGGAAGCAATAGGCATAAGATGTGGAAAGCAAAAAGGAAGGAAAGAAGGGAGGAGAAAAGACAATGTCAACCACAGAAAATGTGAATAATTGAATTTTTCCAAAAAAGACAAACGCTTCCTAATGGATGAAAAAAGAACATTCAGCTATTGGTTGCTTACAATAGAAAAAATGAAAATATGGGGGGACGATCCAAGATGGCCGTTTAGGAACAGCTCAGGATTGCAGCTCCCAGTGAAAGCGCAGAGGGTGAGTGGACGCAACGTTTTTATTGCCCACAGACTAGGAAATTCCCGGGCAGAGGTGCTCCACGGTCGCCAGCGCGGCTGTTTCAGCCAGCGCGGCTGCTTTGCCCCGCGCGGCTGCTTTGTCGGCGCCCCGGAGCCGCGGTTCTCCGTACAAAATACACTGGTCTGGGGGCCCTTTAGGCTGGCGATTGGAGCCACGGGAAGTCGCCCATACGCTGGTTCAAAAAGGGGACTGAGCAGAGAACCAGGACAGTAGATTCCAGGGCAAAAAAAAAGAAAAAAAAAGCACCACAAACCTCAGTGCCGCTGTTTAAGCCAGCGCAGTGAGTGGCCGCAGGGGAAACAAACAGACCCCGGCGCCTCTTCAACAGGCGACTGGAACACCAACTTAAAAAAGGCTCTGAGGCAGGGAGCCAGGCGATCAGGCTCGGCTGGTCCCACCCCCACAAAAGAACAGCAACCAGAAAATCTGGATTGAGAGTTTCACAGCAAGCGCAGCTGAACCCGGGATGGTCCAGCTCTGTGGGGGAGGGGCGTCCGCCATTACCGAGGCAGCCCGCCGTTGCCAAGGCAACCCGCCATTGCTGAGGCAGCCCACCGTTGCCAAGGCAACCCGCCACAGCAGAGACTCCACCCCAACAGAGGCGGGCCACCATCGCCAAAGCAGTTCTAACTACACCCATATAAACAGGACTGCAGGGAAGTTCACTCGGCAGCGGGGCGGAGCCCACAGCAGCTCAGCAAAGCTGCTATAGGGCGACAGTGACTACGCTGCCTCCTTGCTGGGCTGGGCAGGTCTGAAGAAAAAAAAAAAAAAAAAAAAAAAGAAGGCGGCAGCATAACGGAAACTCATAAATAAAGCCCTAAATCCCTGGGACAGAGCACCTGGGAACAAAAAGCAGTTTATGAGTTCTGCTACAGCAGACCTAAAAGTACCTGCCCAGCAGCTCTGAATGAACAACAACAGAGCTCGCAGCTCACCATTTGAGCTCCTATAAAGAAGAGACCGTCTCCTCAAGCAGCTCCCTGACCCCTATATATCCAAAAAGACACCTCATAAAAGAGAGATCAGATTGACACTAGGCGGGTATCCTTCTGGGACAAAGATAGCAGAAGAAGAAAACTGGTAACAACCTTTACTGTTCAACAGCTGCTGCAGGTGAACCCCAGGCAAGCAGGGCCTGGAGTGAACCTCAGCAGACCTACAGCAGGGGGGCCAGACTGTCAGAAGGAAAACCAAGAAACAGAAATAACCTCATCATCAACAAACAGAACGTCAATCTGAAAGATTTGAGACCCAATCTGAAAGCCAGCAACTACAAAGTCGACAGGTGGATAAATCCTTAAAGATGGGAAGAAACCAGCGCAAAAAGGATGAAAACACCCGAAACCAGAACACCTCTCCTCCTAAAAGGGATCACAACTCCTCACCAGCAAGGGAACAAAGTTGGAGGGAGAACGAGTGTGATGAAATGACAGAATCAGACTTCAGAAGGTGGGTAGTAAGAAACTTCTGTGAACTTAAAGAACATGTTCTAACCAAATCCCAAGAAACTAAGAACCTTGAAAAAAGATTTGACGAAATGCTAACAAGAATGGACAAAATAGAAAGGAATATAAGTGAATTGATGGAGCTGAAAAACGCAACACGAGAACTTCGTGAAGCATGCACAAGTATCAACAGCCGAACGGACCAAGCAGAAGAAAGGATATCAGAGGTCGAAGATCAACTCAATGAAATAAAACGGGAAGGCAAGACTGGAGAAAAAAGGGTAAAAAGGAATGAACAAAGTATCCAAGAAATGTGGGACTATGTGAAAAGACCTAATCTACGTTTGATAGGCGTACCCGAATGCGACGAAGAGAATGAATCCAAGCTGGAAAATACTCTTCAGGATATTATCCAGGAAAACTTCCCCAACGTAGCAAGGCAGGCAAACATTCAAGTCCAGGAAAGACAGAGAACACCACAAAGATATTGGTCAAGAAGAGCAACCCCAAGGCACATAATCGTCAGATTCACCAGGGTCGAAATGAAGGAGAAAATACTAAGGGCAGCCAGAGAGAAAGGTCGGGTTAACCATAAAGGGAAGCCCATCAGACTCACAGCAGATCTCTCAGCAGAAACCCTACAAGCCAGAAGAGAATGGGGGCCAATATTCAACATCCTTAAAGAAAAGAACTTTCAACCCAGAATCTCCTATCCAGCCAAACTAAGCTTCATAAGTGAAGGAAAAATAAAATCCTTTGGGAACATGCAAGTACTCAGAGATTTCGTCACCACCAGGCCAGCTCTACAAGAGCTCCTGAAAGAGGCTCTACACATATAAAGGAACAACAAGTACCAGCTCAACTAAAGGGCAAACCACCCAGCTAGCACCAAAATGGCAGTATCAAATTCACACATAACAATATTAACCCTAAATGTAAATGGACTAAATGCCCCAATCAAAAGACACAGACTGGCAAATTGGATAAAAAGACAAAACCCATCCGTGTGCTGTATCCAGGAAACCCATCTCACATGCAAGGATACACAAAGGCTCAAAATAAAGGGATGGAGGAAGATTTACCAAGCAAATGGAGAGCAAAAAAAAGCAGGAGTTGCAATTCTCATCTCTGATAAATTAGACTTTAAAGCAACAAAGATCATAAGAGACAAAGAGGGACATTACATAATGGTAAAAGGATCAATGCAACAAGAAGAGCTAATGATCCTAAATATATATGCACCCAATACAGGAGCACCCAGATACATAAGGCAAGTTCTTAATGACTTACAAAGAGACTTAGACTCCCACACAATAATAGTGGGAGACTTTAACACCCCATTGTCAACATTAGACAGATCAACCAGACAGAAAATTAACAAGGATATCCAGGACTTGAACTCAGACCTGGACCAAGCAAACCTAATAGACATTTACAGAACTCTCCACCCCAAATCCACAGAATATACATTCTTCTCAGCACCACATCACACCTACTCTAAAATTGACCACATAATTGGGAGTAAATCACTCCTCAGCAAATGCAAAAGAACGGAAATCGTAACAAACAGTCTCTCAGACCACAGTGCAATCAAGTTAGAACTCAGAATTCAAAAACTAACTCAGAACCGCACAGCTTCATGGAAACTGAACAACTTGCTCTTGAATGTTGACTGGATAAACAATGAAATGAAGGCAGAAATAAAGATGTTCTTCGAAAACAACGAGAATGAAGACACAACATACCAGAATCTCTGGGACACATTTAAAGCAGTCTCTAGAGGAAAATATATAGCAATAAGTGCCCACATGAGAAGTAAGGAGAGATCAAAAATTGACACCCTATCGTCAAAACTGAAAGAGTTAGAGGAGCAAGATCAAAAATCTCAAAGTCTAGCAGAAGACAAGAAATAGCTAAGATCAGAGCAGAACTGAAGGAGATAGAGACACAAAAAACCCTTCAAAAAATCAATAAATCCAGGAGCTGGTTTTTTGAAAAGATCAACAAAATAGACAGACCACTAGCCAGATTAATAAAAAAGAAAAGAGAGAATAACTAAATTGATGCAATAAAAAACGATAAAGGGGATATCACCACAGATTCCACAGAAATTCAAACCATCATCAGAGATTATTACAAACAACTCTACGCACACAAACTAATAAACCTGGAAGAAATGGATAAATTCCTGGACCCTTGCCTCCTGCCAAACCTAAACCAGGAAGAAGCCAAAACCCTGAACAGACCCATAACAAGGTCTGAAGTTGAGGCAGCAATTAAGAGCTTACCACCCAAAAAAAGCCCAGGTCCAGATGGGTTCACAGCTGAATTCTACCAGACATACAAAGAGGAGCTGGTACCATTTCTTCTGAAACTATTCCAAACAATACAAAAAGAGGGAATTCTTCCCAAATCATTTTATGACACCAACATCATCCTGATTCCAAAACCCGACAGAGACTCAACAAGAAAAGAAAACTACAGGCCAATATCCATGATGAACATAGATGCAAAAATCTTCAATAAAATACTGACAAGCCGATTGCAACAGCACATCAAAAAGCTTATCCACCATGATCAAGTAGGCTTCATCCCGGGGATGCAAGGCTGGTTCAACATACATAAGTCTATAAACGTAATTCACCACATAAACAGAACCAAAGACAAAAACCACATGATTATCTCAATGGATGCAGAGAAGGCCTTTTGACAAAATTCAACAGCCCTTTATGCTAAAAACCCTCAATAAGCTAGGTATCGATGGAACGTATCTCAAAATAATAAAAGCTATTTACGACAAACCAACAGCCAATATCATACTGAATGGGCAAAAACTGGAAGCATTTCCCTTGAAATGTGGCACCAGACAAGGATGCCCTCTCTCACCACTGCTATTCAATATAGTATTAGAAGTTCTAGCCAGAGCAATCAGGCAAGAAAAAGAAATAAAGGGTATTCAAATAGGAAAGGAGGAAGTCAAATTGTCTCTATTTGCAGACGACATGATTGTATATCTAGAAGACCCCATCATCTCAGCCCCAAACCTCCTGAAACTGATAAGCAAGTTCGGCAAAGTCTCAGGATACAAAATCAATGTGCAAAAATCACATGCATTCCTATACACCAGTAACAGACTTAAAGAGAGACAAATCAAGAACAAAATTCCATTCACAATTGCCACAAAGAGAATAAAATACCTAGGAATACAACTAACAAGGAATGTAAAGGACCTCTTCAAGGAGAACTACAAGCCACTGCTCAACGAAATAAGAGAGGACACAAACAGATGGAGAAACATTCCATGTTCATGGTTAGGAAGAATCAATATCGTGAAAATGGCCATAGTGCCCAAAGTAATTTACAGATTCAATGCTATCCCCATCAAGCTACCAATGACCTTCTTCGCAGAACTGGAAAAAACCACCTTAAACTTCATATGGAACCAAAAGAGAGCCCGCATAGCCAAGTCAATTCTAAGCAAAAAGAACAAAGCGGGGGGCATCACACTACCAGACTTCAAACTATACTACAAGGCTACAGTAATCAAAACAGCATGGTACTGGTACCAAAACAGAGATATAGACCAATGGAACAGAACAGAGGGCTCGGAGGCAACACAACATATCTACAACCATCTGATCTTTGACAAACCAGACAAAAACAAGCAATGGGGAAAGGATTCCCTGTTCAATAAATGGTGTTGGGAAAGCTGGCTAGCCATGTGCAGAAAGCAGAAACTGGATCCCTTCCTGACACCTTACACGAAAATTAACTCCAGATGGATTAAAGACTTAAACATAAGACCTAACACCATAAAAACCCTAGAGGAAAATCTAGGCAATACCATTCAGGACGTAGGTGTAGGCAAGGACTTCATGACCAAAACACCAAAAGCATTGACAACAAAAGCCAAAATAGACAAATGGGACCTAATCAAACTCCACAGCTTCTGCACAGCAAAAGAAACAATCATTAGAGTGAATCGGCAACCAACAGATTGGGAAAAAATTTTTGCAGTTTACCCATCTGACAAAGGGCTGATATCCAAAATTTACAAAGAACTAAAGCAGATTTACAAGAAAAAAAACTAACAAGCCCATTCAAAAGTGGGCAAAGGATATGAACAGACACTTTACAAAAGAAGACATACGTGAGGCCAACAAACATATGAATAAATGCTCATCATCACTGGTCATCAGAGAAATGCAAATCAAAACTACATTGAGATACCATCTCACGCCGGTAAGAATGGCGAACATTAAAAAATCTGGAGACAGCAGATGCTGGAGAGGATGTGGAGAAGTAGGAACACTTTTACACTGTTGGTGGGAGTGTAAATTAGTTCAACCATTGTGGAAGACAGTGTGGCGATTCCTCAAGGACCTAGAAATAGAAATTCCATTTGACCCAGCAATCCCATTACTGGGTATATGTCCAAAGGATTACAAATTGTTCTACTATAAGGACACGTGTACACGAATGTTCATTGCAGCACTGTTTACAATAGCAAGGACCTGGAACCAACCCAAATGCCCATCGACGATAGACTGGATAGGGAAAATGTGGCACATATACACCATGGAATATTATGCAGCCATCAAAAACGATGAGCTTGGGTCCTTTGTGGGGACATGGATGAACCTGGAAACCATCATTCTCAGCAAACTGACAGAGGAGCAGAAGATCAAACACCGCATGTTCTCACTCATAGGCGGGTGTTGAACGATGAGAGCACATGGACACAGGGAGGGGAGCACTACACACTGGGGTCAGTTGGGGGGAAATTGGGGAGGGACGGTGGGGGGTGGGGAGCTGGGGAGGGATAGCAGGGGGAGAAATGCCAGATGTAGGTGATGGGGAGGAAGGCAGCAAATCACACTGCCACGTGTGTTCCTATGCAACAATTTTGCATGTTCTTCACATGTACCCCAAAACCTAAAATGCAATAAAATAAATAAATGGGAAAAAAAAAAGAAAAAATGAAAATATAATGACATAGAAAAGTTGCAAATTAAAGGATAAACCTATGTTTACCAGGCATATGTTAAGCAAACAAACAAGGAGATATGAAAATGTAAACATCAGGCCTTTAGGCAAGGTTGAATTTAAAGAAGCATTTAAAAAGATAAAAAGAAACATTTTATATTGGTAAAATGTTTAGTCCTCAAATAATATATAATAATGATAATATTTATCTTAATACGTAGAATTCACATAAATATTACTCCTAATACTTCATATTGATACTTCTAAATTTTAGAAACAGAGCCAGATGAAGTTATAGAGTGAAAAATATTAATGCACTTCTCTCAGTATAGAGCTAGACCTCAATAACAAATGACACCAATATCTAACACCTTAGAAAGTTAAAACTCTCATGTAAACTGAAAGTGAGCCGAAATCATAGTTGATGAACCATACACAAAAGTCTACATATGTATTACGGCTGAAATAGTACTCATTAGAAATACTGTAGTCTCAAGGAATTTCATTAGAGAACAAATGGAGGAAATGCATTCACTATGCATTTAACATAATCTTCAATTTAACATAATCTTGAATGCAAACAGTAGAGAGAAAACAACTGTAAAATAAACCAAAGAGGGTAGATATAGATTATAACCTTTATGAGTACAGGGACCTATTTCTCTTATTTATTACTATATCTCCCACATGCAGAACTACGTGTGGCAACACTCAAAATAGATGGAATAATGAAACACACAGGAATTAGCAATTAGTTTTAAAGAGTTTATGGTAATAGAATCAACCAATATAACAAACAATCTTTTTGTCAAGGAAGGTAAGAATTCAAATATCAGAGGTGTAAATAACAATTGAACATATAGATATAAACATATCACGATCAACTTTTAAATTTTAAGAAACAATATGTAAAACAGAGACTGATATATGTAAAGTCAGTTTGTAAAACATCTATATTCAGAATCATGAGGAAAGTTTGTGAATCTCTTCCTTAAGATTCTTATTAATCGGGTGTATGAATAGGATACTGTATTTCAATAAACTTCCTTTCTACCCCAAGAAATTCATATCCACATTTAAGTTTAGAAATCTTTAAATCTGTATGGATGTTGAAAACCTGAAAGGGAGAGGAGCAGCCACCACAAGAACAGAGAATAATCTACTTTGAAGATGTCCAGTCCTAGAGGACTCAACGAATGTCAGCATAGGGCAAAGTATTTCTCACAAAAGGGGAAAGAAAGATACACAAATTGGCTGTAAACATGGAAAGATACTCAACATCGTCAAAAGTCAAAAAAAAAAAAAAAAAAAAAAAGCAAATTGAATCAGTGAAATACTGTCACATGCCAACCAGAATGGCAAAAACTGACAAAACCGTCTTGGTAAATACACAAAATATTTGGAATGTTCATAACATTACTGGTGGGACCATAAATTGTTTATAACCACTTTAGAAAACTGGCAGTATGTAATAAAGTTAAACATATGCCTGCTATATAACTAAAAAAACTTTACAGCAAAGATGTACTCAAAAAAAAAAAAAATGAATCTATGTCCCATAAAAAGCACATTCAAAAATATTCAGTTCCATTCATAACATTCAAATATTGAAAATAGCCATCTAGAAAGAAATGGATAAACTGTGGTATATTTATACAACCAAAAATTACAGAGCAATTTTTAAAAAATGAACAATTGCCGCATTAACAACATGGATGAATCTCAGAGACATAATGTTGAACAAAAGTCACACACAAGAACACGTATGTGAAGTTCAAATACAAGCAAAACTGATCTTTAGCAATCAGTATATTCTCTGGGTATAAAATTTATTGATCTTATATATTGTACTTAAGATTTATATATATATCAATACAGATACGATACACTTCAATGTTTTAATCCTCAAACAATAGTATAAGTAGCAACTAAAATTTCTTGTTAATGTTGTTTTCAGGTACTTAATTTGTATTGCCCTTAAGTAGTTTCTATGTATATTTAACAAACATTGTCAGTTTCTCCTCTTTCTACTCAGATAAGTGTAGGAAACCTACTAATTATCTATTTCAATACCCTGATCTGTTTTCTCTGGGAACCTTTTTCCAATTCTCAGCAGCCTAATGAGCATTTAAAGTTTTAAATAGTCTGAATAAATTTGCCTAAACCAAGGCAACATTTTGAAGCTCAAAAATCCATTGAACAACTAAACATTTCTATGTCATCCGAAAAGTGTAATTTAAATTACAGCAGAAATGGCAATCAAATCCACAGTAAAGCAATGTAACAGAGAGAAAACAAATCTAATATCTTCTCATCACTCTTTCTCTTAGTAGCAGATTAAAGTTATCTTTAATGCCTTCATTACAGAGATGTTCCCATACTCTAAGGAGCTCAGGAAACCAAGGATGTTGGCCTTGGTTATATTTTTGTTATAAATGAGAATTTTGTGTGCCCTTTGCCATTAATTAATTGAGGATAAAAATATAGAAAGTAACAGACTAATTTCATTCAAGATTTCCAAAAATATAATTTGTATGATAGATTACATTATAATATATAGTTTAGGATAAAACAGTTGTTTTACTCTGCTTAGACTAGAATAACAAACTACCATAGACTCAGTGACTTAAACAACAAATTTATTTTTTTCCCGAAGTTCTGGAGGCTGAAAGTTTGAGATGAGAGTGCCAACAAGGTGGGATTTTCTGCTTCCTTGCTGTGTACTCACATAGTCTTTCCTAGATGCATGTGGGGAGAGTTAGCTCTCTTCTCTCCCTCCACCTTCTTAAAAGGGCCACCCATTCTATTAGATTATTACTCCACCCTCCTGACCTCATTTAATCTTAATTACCTCCCCAAAGCCCTGTCTCCAAATATAGTCACATTGGAGATTAATGCTCCAATATTTGAATGGATTTTGAGGAGACATATTTAGCCCATACCAACAGTGTAGTAGTTAAAAGAAGGAGCTCTGGAGTTAATAACCAGATTCAAACCCCCAACCTACCATCTCTTAACTGTATGACCCCAAATTCTCTATGAATTTGTGTCAAGTAACACAGTAGTATGAGCCTTATAGAATTCTTACAATTAAATGAATACGTATATGTCTACATAGTACATTATTTTTATTTTTATTTTTACAAATTTCAAAAGCTTTTGGGATACCAGTGGTTTTTGGTTGCATGGATAAATCATACAGCGGTGAATTCTGAGATTTTGGTGTACTCTTCAGAGTAGTTAGCGTGTGTTGTACCAAATATGTAGTTTTTTTAAATCTCTAACCTCCCTCTCTGTATCCCGAGTCTCTAAAGTTCATTATATTACTCTGCACGCCTTTTCTTGCTCAGAGCTTATCTCTTACTTGTGAGACTAGTTTTTTTTAAATTTTCCTCTCCTATGTTACTTCACTTAGAATCATAGCCTCCAGCTGCAACCAAGTTGCTGCAAAAGACATAATTTCATTCCTTTTAATTGCTGAGTAGTTTTCTATGGTGTATATATGCCACACTTTCTTTATCCATTCATTAGCTGATGGGCACTTAAGTTGGTTCCACATCTTTGCAATTGTGAATTTGTGCTCCAATAAATACACATAGAAGGTGGTAATTTTTAAATACATATTAGCTCCTATTATTATTAGGGTAATTCTACATCATATGGGAAAAATATTTTAAAAATAGATTTGAGTTGTCACACAGACTTTACTCAACTTTACTGTTGAGTAAAACTTTTAAAACTATTACCTTGTAGCAATGCAGTGAAGTTAATATAGCAATACCTCTCATTTTTATGTCAAATCAACAGCATCTACAAATATGTTATAAATGCACATTATTGAGTCCTACCCAGACCTATTTGAGGAGTTCTCTGGGGGCTGATCCCCAACAGTCCACATTTTAACAGGCTCTCTGGGTAACTTTACTGCACACCAATATTTGAGAACCATTGTAAAAACGTGAGGCAGCCATGTAAAGGAGGCAGCCTTCAGAGAGAAGCACAATTTGGTGAATCCTTGGCATAGAACATTGAGCTTGCTATGACTTAGCAACTTGATTTATTATTCAAATTAAAATGAATACAGAAATGATAAACCATAAAATAAATGGAACATAATTTCATGCTACTGATGAATAATAGAAGAAACACAGGCATCTATAGGCAAATAAATAAAGGCTTTTGTTTTGGTTTCCAGCAATTTAAAACTGAACTCTACTTCAGAGATAATAGTGTAAATTCTGGTATCTCCCTCAAATCTTTAGGGTTTTTATTTATTAAAAAAGAAATATCACATGAAAAAACTATACCTCAACAAGATTTTTGCAAGCCATTTATGTTCTAGGCTAACCTTTCACTTAAGGGCAACCTCATTTAATACAGTTGTGCAAAGCCCTTATTTAAAAACAAAAGCCTACTTTTGCATGATCCTATTTTATGTCTGTATTTGGCTTTGTAAATGTGCTTTACTTTGTTTTCAAATGGCATTATGTCATTTTTTCACTTGGAGCCTTGATATTGATTGATGGAGAGCATTACATGAGAAAGACCTGGCTAGACTCCAAGTTATCATCCACAGCAACATCTCCAAGGCATTAAAAAAGTGAATTTTTAAACAAGTCAAAGATGTGAGCCTGTTTCATAGATAAAATGAAATGGATCAAAGATTTCAGTGGCCTATGGCTTGCCGCAATTGAGCATGAAAGTAAAAAAGAAGTAATTCATTGTTCATATTCATCTTATATCGAGTTATTCATCAGAAAGCCTTGTTGTGACCAGCCTATCAAGAGGCTTCATTGTTTTTTTATAGTTTTTCTCACTTAATGTACTGGAGAAAACTCCTCACCATTAATTCAACTTCAAGATTTGTTTCTTAATTATTCAGGTGTAACCTAGGTCCCTGGGAGTAAAAAGACATTTTTTTCAAAATTAGTGGTGGGGATAAATGAGTGGGTGAAAGGTGTAAGAAAAGTAGAGGGGGCAAAAGAAGAGTGAAGGTGGGTGGAAACCTTGATGTGAACCATCATTAATCAATATTTTACAATTCAGGAGAATAATTTATTATGTGTAAATATGATAGAATCTTCCTGCCATAAACTAATATAGACACTAGTTTATGCCCTTTACCCATCCAATGAGTCTATGCCCAAAGAATCCAAATATAGTGAGATGCAAAGAGTGGACATTCAAAAAGGGCTTGGTGATGAATTCAATAAACAGGAGACCAGAAAAAAAACACTCTTTACCATCAAATTTCCTCCTACTTCTGACGTCTGAAGAGATGTCTCAGATATATCTCAATTGGGTTTCCACGGTATTGCAAAAGGTTGCCTAAGTGTTTGAGTTACTGTCTTATTAATACAGAACATTCAGTGGGGTGTTTATAATAACCACTTCATTTATATAGAAAACAAGGTATCCCACAAATTTTTAATTAGAATTTTATTGCAAATGGAGCTGAGGTTAGTGGTCTATCAAAAGTGTATGAAGTCAGTAGTTAACCAAAAATAGATTAAGGCTTTAAACACATGTGAATTACATTAAGACATTTGTACCAGAAGTTTGGAGTTACTTTGTCATGCTATGCGTTTATCATCCTAATCATTCTAATTCTAAAGTCCAGTGGTTAAAACATCAGTTAGATTTTTTAAGTAAAATTTCCTAACCATAAATATCACATATAAATCAAAATGCCTTGCTTTAATTAACAACTTAACACAAAAACATTACTTAGATATTAAACTCTCACAAGAAAGCAATTTATAGTGGAAGCCTTCTCACAGCCTATCATTTTAAAATCATTTAATTTTAACCAACCAAGACTTTCAGTAATGTATCAAAGGACATAAAAATGGATCTTTCAATTTTTAAATATGAGGGAATCTTAAATGTCAAGAACAATCCTTTGTGAAACTCAACTTCCTTTGAAAACTTTACCAATGAAAAATATTGCAGAGGTAGCTAACTCATTCCCAAAGAAACCTCTTTCTTACCTTGAAGTTTTGCCACAGATATTTCTATTTTAAAACACATTTTATTTTATTATATAAAACAGTTTTAAACAAAAGCATGAGCTAATTTTATTAAAACGTCCAAATGAGATTCTATATGTAGAAAGTTAAAGTATTTTGAAAAACTGAAGGTCTAAGAATATGATTTAATTAGCAACAGGTAATTTACAGAATATTCTAAGTGACAATAATTTGCAATCAGGAAAACCTTGATTATAGTACTCAAATTAGATTTGGAGGCTTTACTATTTGATATCAAAATTTTAAATATGCATTATACATTCAATATTGTATGTTTCATATTGCTGCTGATTTTGCCTGTTAGTCCTCAACCAATTTTCCAATAAGTAATAGTAAAGTGACTATCCATGCAGCTCTGGATTCAGGGTGCCTGGGAGTGAATCCTGGTTTTTATCCCAATGAACTAGCTACAATAGACTGCAGGTTATTTCTTTAGTTTCTTTATCGTAAAATAGGGGCATATATAACAAGTTACCATTAACATAGTGGCTTAAAACAATACACATTTGTTATCTCACAGTTTCAATGGGTCAGTAGTCTGGGCATGGTTTACCAAGACCTTCTGGCTCAGGGTCCTATTAGGCTAAAAATAAGGTATTGGCCAGGCGTCATTTTCTTCCTGAGCTCAGAGTCCTCTTCGAAGCTTACTTAAGTTACTGGCAAACTTTAGTTTTTGGAAGTTGTATTAGTTTGTTTTCACCCTGCTGTAAAGATACTACCTAAGACTAGGTAATTTACAAAGGAAATAAGTTTAATTGACTCACAGTTATGCATGGCTGGGGGCAGGCCTCAGGAAACTTAGAATCTTGGCAGAAGACATCTTCTTCACAAGGTGGCAGGAGAAAGAATGAAGGCAAAGAGCAACTACCAAACAAAACCACCAGATCTCGTGAGAACTCACTATCAGGAGAACAGCAAGGGAGAAACTGCCATCATGATTCAATGACCTCCACCAGGTCTCCTGCTTGACACGTGGAGATTATACAGTTAATAAGGGTAACAAGTCAAGGCGAGATTTAGGATGTGGATACAGCCAAACCATATCACAGGTTGTAGGACTGAAATCTTCAGCATCTATAGATTGCCCCTCTTCACAGGCAGTACACAGCGGCTATTTGTTTCAAGGCCAGCATGAGAGCATATCTCCTACTTTGAATTTATCGTCTCAGAAACAGCGTAGGTCGTCTTCTAAAGGGATCACCTGATAAAGTCAGGACTACTCAAGGTATTCTTTTTTATTAACTCAGAGTCAATTGATTCGAGACCTTAATTGCCTCCTGAAAATCCTTTCACCTTTGCCACATTTTATTGATTTGTCAACAAAAAGTCAAACTCTGTAAAATATTTCAAGAGATTTATTCTGAGCCAAATGTGAATTACCATGGCCCATGACACAGCCCTCAGGAAACCCTAAAAACATGTGCCCAAGGTGGTTAGGGCACAGCCTAGTTTAATACAGTTTAAGAAAACATGAGACATCAATCATGTAAGCTGTACATTGGTTTGGTCTGGAAGGCCAGGACAACTTGAAGCAGGGGCTTCCAGGTTACAGGTAGATTTATATAGTTTTCTCGCTGGCAATTGGTTGAGCTAAGCTGTTATTGAAGACCTGGAATCAATAGAAAGGAATGTCTGGAATGGTAAATGGATATGTAGACCAAAGTTTTATCATGCATCTGAAGCCACCAAATCACAGGCTTCAGAGATAATAGATTGTAAATGTTTCTCTTCAGAATTAAGGCCTGTATTAATGTTGGCCAGCTTTTCATTAACTCCAAAAGGGAGGAGGGTATAAATGGGTCATATCTGACCCTCCTTTCATGACCTGAACCAGTTTTTCAGGTTAATTTCAGAATGCCTTGGCCAAGAGGAGGGGTTAATTTAAATGGTTGTGGAGAGCTTAGAATTTTATTTTTTGTTTACCGGTTAGAAGTTACAGGTTCTAGGCTGGGTGCTCATGCCTATAATTTTAGCACTTTGGGAGGCCAAGGCAGGCAGATCACCTGAGGTCATGGGTTTGAGACCAGCCTGGGAACATGGTGAACGCCTGTCTCTACTAAAAATAAAAAAAAATTAGCTGGGCGTGGTGGCATGTGCCTGTAATCCCAGCTACCCAGGAGGCTGAGGCAGGAGAATTGCTGGAACCCAGGAAGTGGAGGCTGCAGTGGGCCAACATCATGCCACTGCACTCTAGCCTGGGTGACAGAGCAAGACTCTGTCTCAAAAAAAAAAATAAATAAAAATAAAAGGAAAGGAAAGGAAAGAAACAAAAAAAGTTACAGCTTCTACCTGCAATCAATTAGAAGGGGCTACACAAAAGTGTGGGTACCAGAAAGCAGAAATCAGAGGGGGCATCTTATAATTCTGCCCATCACTGTGGAATAATAACAATACATACCTCTTTGGGTTGACTTTATTAAAAGCTTATTTGTATAAAGTAGGTAGGATAGTGCATGCATAATTGATAATAAATTTTACTTATTTCTTTTTAGTTTGATAGTCATTTTTGCAGAAGCTTTGAGTGACTAAAATGATGATGGTATGGGGGATAATATAAGCTGAGTGGAAATTCCAGTTGTAAGAGAGCCTCCAGTATTCATTGTACTCCATTTATATCTTGATGGTAAGTGTGTTCTGTTAGTTTGCATGTAGAAGTAATAGAAACAAGTATCAAGTTCCCATAGCATTGCTGCCAAACCCTATAATGTTCCATGTCTGTCATATCTTGAACATTATAAATATTTTACCTCCAGATATTGAGATTTTAAGTGAAAGTTGAGGAGATATGTAGGTTATAATACGGGTTATTCTATATTCTTCACATCTATATTCTTCTCATTGCTTTTATGTGGGATTCAGAAAATTTTTCTAAGCAAATAACTGCTGATAATATGAATACTAAACAATTAAAGAAAGTGTACTAAAAGCAACAATACTATTTCTGATTAGCTTGCTTTTTCTCCTACATATTCCCCAGAAAAATTTTCTATTTACACAAATGCATCATTTAACTGGCACAGAATAAACAATCTATGGTCATGTTAGGTTTTGCTTTGAAAAAAAGGAAAGTGTTTTTGTTTCACTTGAGACCACAGACAGGTGAGATGCAGGTAGAAGGGGAGTGAATGTCACATTCTCATGTTACATGAATTAAGTGTAAATATTTAAAAAAAAAAAAAAAAAAAAAAAAACCCTTCTCTGGATGTGCCTGAAAACAAAGCTCATAGTTATTTCTGTGCACTTTATCCAGCTCTCCACTTGAATCCCTAGAGAACTCAGAGGAAGACGGGAGTACACCAAAACACAGTCCCTATTATTTTTTAATAACAGTCACCAAAAGAGTGTCACAGTTTTTTCTCACTATTTCTTAGAAAATCCAGTGGGAAAAGGTAATTCTTAAAAACAAATTGCAAAATGTTTAATGATTCCAAAATGTAATTAGAGAGAGAAGGTATTTTTCTTTCTTGTTATAACTCATTGACATTTTAGCTTAATTTACAAAATGTTTTATGGAAACTTCAAGAGAATTACAGTTTGATATTTGTTTGGCAGGCAGCTAATGTTTCTCTGAAATACTTAGGAAGTTACCACACACACACACACTTTGAAAACAGATCCCTATATAAAGTGGGAGTGATTATTCATTTACTCACAGAATCATGGCACCATTTCCACTAAATTAAGGGAAAAAAAAGGAGAGAGAAATGGATTCCAAAGCCCAATCAGTAGAAACTGTGATGTAATGCCAGTAAATCTATTATTGCCTTCAAATATATTGAAAGATCCTGTAAGCCTCTCTCATTCTTTTGGACTCAGGTTTGGATAAACCAGAAGGAAAGACCTCTATTATTTTACTTTGTGGCCACTTGTTTAAGGCAGCTAGTACATCCATCTTCCTTCCCCCAATCGATCTTCTTTTCCTATGCCATTGAGAGGCAGAAATGCTTGAAAAAACAAACCAAAACAATAAAACAACTTTATTGAACTTGGTGGGGGGTAGATTGGAATTGGCACATTGCTTAATGGGAATAATATTTCTTACAGTGCAAAGTAGACTTAGCAGAAAGAGGAAAAGTTCTCAAATGTGGGGGCATTCTGGGAATTGAAGTTATTCATGTACTTCTTTCCTTTACTTTAATCTTTCATGGCTCCAGAAAATGAGCCTAAGTGAAAGCCCATTTTAACACAGATGCCAAAAGAGAAAGCCTTCTGGATACAGGGAATTGGCTGAGTCAATATTTTTTCAAGTACTCATGTTCCAAATAACTACCACAGATATTATGTAATGCACAAAAATGAGTAAGATACAGGATCTTGTGCTCAAGTGACTCAGTTATTTTTTAAAAGCAATTTTCTTAATAAGATTTCTCACAATTTTTATTATGCTAATATGCATTTTAATCAGGATTATGGGAACAGCAAGCTGCACAGTTTGCAGCATTTACCAAAATATGTTTACTATAAACTACACCTACTGCCCTGGACATTTTGAGGGCTGAGTAGTCCCAACAGAGAATAAAATTATTTAGAAACTGCATATGTCACATACCCTTAATCTGCACTTCTGAGAAACTATACAAATTAAACTCCTTAAAAATAAAGATTTCTTGCATGAATAAATGAAATGAAATGGGCAAGGCTTTGGTCAATGAGGCAGAACTGGGAACAACAACTTTCTTTAGTAGAGTTGATAGTATCTTTCTTAATTACCCGTCTCCCCTTTCACTAGTAACTAGCTAACCCCGTCCCACCAGACATCTTGATCTTCTTTATTTTCTGGTCTAAATTTGAGAAGAGCCAGTATGTATAGCTTGACTAATTAGAATCCTGTCATATTGTACTGAGGTCTTAGCACCTTGCCAAGTCATGTGTCTCTGACAACTGGATGGAGTCACCCTTTGCCCAGAGACTACCCAAGGTCCGGTAAGAGTGTACCTTGGCCTTTTATGTTTTCTGACATAAGGGCTATTGGAAAAGAAAACTGAGCATGACCAAAACCCCGACTGATCATTTCACACTTAGGAAATAAAATTACAGAATTAAGGTAAAAAATAAACATCATTGAGGAAATACAGAAAATAAACAAATACCTGAAAATAGCCTTCTGCAATAAGCACAAGATGATTAAAATATTTAAAAATCTTTATACGATTCCAGAAGACATAACCTGTGGATAAAAGCATATACCTTTAAGAAGTAAAACTGTCAAAATGAGGGAAAAGCAGAATCAAATGAAAAGAGATTGTATCAAAGAGTAAAAGGAAATGTTTAAAAAATTCTAAGACACAGTAACATTTTAAAGAACTTATTTGAGTAAGAACTAATTCATGAATTGGGGAACATCAGACTTAAAGGATTTTGGTGACGAATCAGTTCTGATGACATATTGTCAGGGACAGGTATTTATGGTATAAGTACAGAAACAAAATAAAGACATATTTGATTGATTGCTATTATACAGTATCTTATTTGGTGTATCCCATTAGAAAATCCTAATTATATAATATAAATTTGTTGGCTACTTCTGATTGGTTTAGCTTAAATTCTATTTTTCATTAACATAGGCGTTTACAAGAAATAGCCGAAGTTAAATATCATTTATATTGCAAGTTAAACAAGGTTGGGGTCACTTAGGAAGCCTAAGTAGTTCTGTCTGCTCAGAGATTCTTCAGGTCTGGTCTCCGTTTTAATGTACTGTAACACATACAATAGCAGGATTCAAAGATACTTTGCAATGAATAAAAAGAAGAATTAATACCATAGAAATTTAAACATTTGATGTGAAGATCAAACTTCAAAATAATAGAAAGAGTAAAAGATGGTATTCGGATAAAGTAGAAAACATTGGCTCAAGCGCAAGTCCTCCCAGATCTCACTATGTCCTCTGGAATTCATGTTCTGTCACCAGCATCTTCCCTATATTTAGTCTTTACTGAAATATGTCCTGAGGGTGACACTTTTTTACATTTTCAATAGGCAGAGCAGGCATCTCTTTATTGTATTTCTTTTAACTTCAGGGTTACATGTGCAGTTTTGTTTTATAAGTAAACTTGTGTTATGGGGGTTTGTTATACCAATTATTTTATCATCCAGGTATTAAGTCTGGATGATAACCCATTAGTTATTTTTCCTTTTCCTCTTTCTCATCCCACTCTCCACCCTCTGATAGGCCCCAGTATGTGTTGTTCCCCTCTATGTGTCCATGATCCTTTAGCTCCTATGTATGAGTGAGAACATGTATTTGGTTTTCTGTTCCTGCATTAGTTTGCTGAGGATAATGGCTTCCAGCTCCATCCATGTCCCTGCAAAGGACATGAACTCATTCTTTTTTATTTCTGCATAGTATTTCATGATGTATATGTGCCACATTTTCTTTATCCAGTCTATCATTGATGGAAATATAGCTTGATTTCATGTCTTTGCTATTGAGAATAGCACTGTGATAAATATATCTGCATGTGCCTTTATGGGAGAAAAATTGATACTCCTTTGGGTATACATTCAGTACTGGAATTGCTAGATTGAATGGTAGTTTTATTTGAAATTTTTTGTAGACTGTCCAAACTGCTTTCCACAGTGATTGAATTAATCTACAATCCCACCAGCAGTGTATAAACTGTATTAGTCTGTTTTCACACTGCTGATAAAGACATACCTGAGACTGAGAAGAAAGAGGCTTAATTGGACTTACAGTTCTACGTGGCTGGTGAAGCCTCAGAATCATGGCCGGAGGTGAAAGGCACTTCTTACATGGTGGCAGTAAGAGAAAATGAGAAAGAAGCAAAAGCCAAAACTTCTGATAAACCCATCTGATCTCATGAGACTTATTCAATATCATGAGAATAGCACAGAAAAGACCAGCCCCCGCGATTCAATTACCTCTCCGGCCCCTCCCACAATGCATGGGAATTTGGGGAGATACAATTCAAGTTGAGATTTGGGTAAGGACGCAGCTAAACCATATCATAAACTATTCCTTTTTCTTCCCACCCTTATCGGCAACTGTTATTTTTTTACTTGTTTATAACAGCCATTCTGACTGGTGTGAGATGTATTGCATTGTGGTTTTGATTTGCATTTCTCAAATGATCAGTGATGTTGAGATTTCCCCTTAGCTTGTTCTTGTCAGGTTTGTCAGAGAATAGATAGTTGCAGGCACGTAGTCTTATTTCTGGGTTCTCTGTTCTGTTCCATTGGTCTATGTTTCTACTTTTTATAGTTGTTGTTATTTTGCAAGAGTGACACTTTCTTTAAAACTTTCTTACGTCAAAGCTGCTTTTTATTGTATTCACTGTGTGAACCAGTTTGTAAAGATGAGTCAAGTGTCTCTTTGTTTCTCTTTGCTGTTTTCAAACCATTTTTGGTCTTTTTGTCCCCCACAACAAAGCTCAACCTCCTGGAAAGTCAGGCTCTGAGACGCTGCCATTTCCCACCCTCACTTATACGTCATCCACATATTTTTTGCAAAAGGCACAGTGACTTCCTCTTTACCTGTACTTTCACAACCATTCCTGATGGCACCAATGCTCATTTGGATAATTCCTCTGGCCTCTGAGTTCTTTGACCTTCCAAACTCCAGTGATCATTTCTTTCACAAGCAGATAGTTATATCATTGATTTTGTTTCAGCAACAAGTGGCCCATATTCAAACTCACAGTAACAAGTATCCTTTCTTCTAATGATCATTGCTAATTCTTCCGGTTCACCTAACCTAGAATCCCCATGCTATCATTCCCTTAAGGGCTCTGAGAGCTTTAATCCATTAACCCATCTACATTTTCAATATTAGTCATATTTTCATCTTCTCTCATCACTCTGTTCCATCTCTTGCCTAGATTGCAGAACTTTTGTTTCTCCACTTACACAAACTTTTACCTCCGCTAGTCTCTATTACCCATGCCTTTCTACAAATAACCAAGGATCATTTTTTAAAAGTCCTTTCCTCCACCATCATAATTAATCTATCAGCAAATATTGTCAATTTTACCTCCAAAATATGTCCCAAATCCATCCACTTCCCTGTCTCTGCCTGTCACCACCCTGGTTTAAGCAACCATTGGCTCTCTCACCTGAAGTGCTGCATGAGATCTTTAACTGGATTTCCTGCTTCTACTCTTACTTCTTATAATTATTTATGAAATAATAATGAGGGAAATATTTTGAAAATATAGGCCAAATCATATCTTTTCTCTTTGTAAAACCTTTCAGTCCTACATCTTTGACTTCAGCTCCTACCACTTTTTGCCACATTTGCTGTGCTCTCAACATTCTGTTTCTCATTTATCTGAAGAGTCCCCATGCCTCCAATCAAATGTTATCTCTTTAGAGAAGTCCTTTCTTATCACTCTGTTTAAAATTGACCAGCTCTCTCTCTTCTGTCAGCAGCACTTTCTATCAACTTATCATTTTTTTTTCTTTTTACTTGTTTATTATTCATCTCTCCCTGCTAAAATTTAAGATCCATGAAAATGAGGACCTTTCTATCTCACACACTGTGGCATCTCTCAATCTCTAACAGCTAAAACAGTGCCGGGTATTTAGTGATTGCTATTCAAAGAGACCAGAGAAAGTAGAATACAAACTATAAGTAAATATATGGTTAAGAAAACTCTCCAGAGTTGGAAAATAATTTGAGTATTCAGACTTAAAGTGCTCAAGAAAGAAAGAGAAGGAAAAAGAGAAAGAGAAGAAAGAATACAAGAAAGAAGGAAGAAAGAAAAAGAGAAAAAAAGAGAAAGAAAGAAAGAAGAAAGAAAGAGAAAAAAAAGAAAAAAAGAGAAAAAAAAGAGAAAGATCAGCAAAAAATAAAGACAGGCTTTTCTCGGTCTTTTCAACTGCAACAGGAGCCCAACAACTGTGGAACACTATAGACTAAAGAGATGGTGGTGTTTTAAGGCATTTATAATGAGCTTAATTTTCTTTAATGCATCAAGGCTACTGAAAGAAACTCTCAAATATATAATGGCTCAGGAAGGTTACCACGATTTCTCTTTAAATTAAAAAGAAAATAATAAAATGAACGAATAAAAAATCAGAACCTAAAAATAAAAGACTTATATGTTTTTTTATTTTTTAACTTCAGCCCTGTTGACCTACATGTTGTTAGGCACATTTTATGGTTTCCCAAAATAAGAACCAAAGTACATTTCTCACTATTTTATCTTTTTCTGCAACTTCTTTTGCAACCAGGAATTTCTCATTATACAAATTTTAGGTTCAAATGCAATATATTGCCAACCACGACAGCCAATTAAAACAATAAGTTGTTGTATATAGTTCCGAACTTGAACTATTTTTGCCATTGCAACACTAGGGAGGGGAATAAAATCACTGTTTCTCTCTTTCTTCTTTCTCCACTTTAAGAAGAGATTGATAGAGCTCTGTAATGGCAATTTTCACTATCTAAAAATTTAAGTGATAATTTTCATTATTTTTGAATGACTTCAAACACAAAGGTATTTTCATTTCAACCCAGGAAGACTTATAAATTACTCTGTGATAGAGTCTATATGTCATCAAAAAGCCTTTGACTTTTTTGTAAGTCAAAAAAATGTATTTCATACATTTAGTTAGTGTAACTGCTGAATGACAAGATCATTTGTGTTTTTCCCCTTTACAAATTTTTGAATTTTTATACTCTGATTATCACTGCATTTATGTTCAGTTGAAAGGGCTTATAAGTGTTATAATTTTATAGATACTTTTTTATTATTGTTAGATAGAAAATACATCACAAGAGACTTGATAGAAAAGGTACCAAAGTGTTAACAGTAGTCAACTATGGTTGTGTAAAGTGACTTTTTCTTTCTTTTAATCTATTTTGTTATAATTGTTTCCTTCGTGAACATGTGTTAACTTTATATTAACAATGAATAAACCTTGATTTTAAAATCCGAGCAATCTACAATCAGCTGCTTTATATCCCAGTGAGAATGAAGAAACAAAGAATGGAATTAATAAGGGCTGAGGTGGGGGAATAGTGAGGAAGGTGACCAGAAGGGAGAGAAGGACATAAAGCCACAGAAAATTTCTATAAAGTAGGAAAAGGGATAGGGAATGAAAATAATAAATATTTTCATATTTACCATAACCACATCCCCCAAAGACATTTTTCTTTGTGTTCTTTCAAACACGATTGAGCTAATTGCTATTAAATAGTTTTCAATTTTGCTTAAAGCAGACTTAATTTTTCTATTAGTCAAAACAATGTAAAATGCAACCACTGCCAAATTGCCATTTTTGAAATAAATGTATTTCATAAGTGGAGTAACTAAATGAATGGACTGTTAAAGGGATTTCACAGTTCATTCATTCATTCACTTGTTCCCCAGGCATTTGTTTAATACCTACTATTTGGCACTGGAGTACAGTATTACACAACATAGATACATATTTCAAATGCTAGTATAAGTGTGTGAGTAGAGGACAAATAATAAAAGATAAGCAAATAGAATAATTTTACATATGGATAAATTCAATGAAGGAAATAAAACAGGTTAATACAAGAGGCAAAATGGGGGAAATTGGAATTTGACAGGAATCTAGGGGCCATCAATGTAACACCTCAGTTAAATGTTTATTAACTATTGATTTGCTGAGAATTTATTGTGTTCAATGCAGCGTAGGAGGTGAGAGGAGGAGTGATGAGAGAAAGTTACTGCTCAGAAAGTCATGGAAAATGCATGTTGGCTCAAATAGTCTAAAAAAGCATACCGTCTCTTCTCGGAATCTGTAGGGAAAAGCACAGATTTCCTTTCACAAATAACTGCAAAGTGACTGCCGTGCTGCAAGAGAGGCCTTGCAGGGGAGGTGAGAAAACCCACTTAGTCTCAGCACACTGCCTGCTCAAAGAAAAAAGAAAGGATTGTTTCTTTAAAAGACCCAAACCAAAAGGAGAACAATGTGCTTTGCATTACTGAGAAAAAGCATGGCTCTTTATATAAGATGTAGATGAATTCATTTCAAGACAAATCACTCATTCTTGCAGTTTGTTCGCTTTTATTGAATAGCTGTGTGATGGAAAAAAATAGGGTAGAATATATATATATATATATATATATATATTTACTACAAGTAACTCTATCAGAAAAATTACCAAAGCATTGGCAAAGCAAACTCAGTCAACATGAATTACACAACTTACAGTTTGTCAAAAGAGACTTATGCATTCTTGCTACTGTTATGACTGAACTATGTGCAGAGCTGCTAGTCTCTCTCTTCAATTATAGACATTCTCTTTACAATCACTGATTTATTAGTAATGCTAGCAAAAATTCTCTAGATCACAAATGAAGGTAGAGGAGAGGTATTTCATTATCTCCAGTGATAGATCTTCCTATTTTAAGGAATGAAGGGGAGGAAGTGAGAGGAAGAAAAGAGAGAACAGGAAGTCATCCTCTCAGATACAGGGCCTAATGAAACACCGTATTTCAAAGCAAAATAAAATTCCCAATTAAATGTTTCTCAGTAAATAAAATAAGGACAAATGTCAGGATCTTCTCATTTTAGGTTTTCAGATTCAAAAAGACATTTAAATTCAAAAGGATTATAAACCAAATGCTAGGAAGTTATATTCGCAAATATAACCTCTCATAGTGAATTTCCAAATCATGATTTCAAATCAAATCAAATCAAATTTCCAGTCATGATTTCAAAATGACCATTTGTCATTCAGAATATTTAAAAATTATCTGTATATTAGACTCTACGTTATTGTAGAGCCTTATTCCGTTATTTTCAACATCCACATAGTTTTGAGATTTTCTGTTTCATTCTAGTTTTGAATATTATACCGGCTGTGCTTCCAAGCAGTCCAGAAGAGGACACTTAACCAGAATTATCACCGTCTGTCCAACTGACAGGCCCATCGTGAGCTTGTTATTACTCTTGGTGACCTCTGTTCTTTCATATCTAAAATGTGTTTGTGCTGAAGCCAAACCAATTACATAATTTCAATCCCAAATTGTTCCAAATTTCTGCTAAATTACAGTGTAGAACAGGTACACGTTTTATTCATTCACTCACAGATGTAGAATATTCAGCTAATACTATATGAAATCCGTTTAACAAAATACATTGGGATTATTCAATAATAAAAGTCCTTTGATAATAAAAGTCCTTTGATCTATAAAATGCATGCATAATATAAAAGAAATTTCAATCCCTTTGGGGAATGCGCATATAAAAGAATACATTCATATACACAGTAATGAAAACATTTATATATCACAGCAAATATGATATACTTAAGATTTTAATTACATGTTTGATAAATCTACTAAAGTTAACAATATAATTTCATATTTTATAACACCTCGTTGAAATACCTTGATTCTCTAACAAAAGTAATACAAAATGAAACCCAAAATTATGAAAGATGGAATTTCAGCAGCAAATTCAATAACCAAAAATAATTATCAATGAGGTCTCAAAAGAGTATATAAAAAAAGAAGAAAGTGTAATTAAAGCTTGTTGAGGAGTTAATCAGGTAAATAGATATTTTGTTAAAAAATGCAAATAAAAGACATATTGGAACAATGAGAGATACAGGGGGAAGATCACTACTAACTTAGAAACATTGTGCACTAATGATTTTTTTTAAAAAAATCTCTTTTGCACCCCTCTCACTAACCTACCCTGGCACAGAATCATTTTGACTGCCGACAGTGTGACTAAGACCATCTTACGTGTACCCTAACACTCTAAAAGAAGGAGAACAAGGAAAGAAGCTGATTTTGTGTCTCATTAGCAAGGAACATTCAAGGCAGGCTAAACTAGCTTGGGAAAAAGAAGAATTATTTCATGAGTATTAGAGGATATTGCTGAAAATGGTAAAGGAGCTATAGCAAACTGCGAAATGTCCAGCCACAATGAAAAAAAAATTAAATGGAACAAGTTGAATTGATGAAAACCCACAAGTCCAAAATAGGAAAATAATGTAAAGCATTTAAACAATTATTTATAATGCAAAAGAATGGCAGCTCAAATAATATATAATTATACTCATTGATTTTAATTGGTATGGGAGTATTTGAGTATTCTGTTTCTACAATTAAGTACATTTTCACTTATCAAATAGAAACCTTTCTCTACCAATTGAATAAATAAAGAATAACAGGAAACTTTATGCTAAATACTCCTGAGAAATGTAAGAACTGTATCAAGAACACGTCATTGTACATACAAAGACCAAACAAAAAGGAGTTAGCAATGTGTTCCAAAATTATCGCTTAAAAATGTTCTCAAGAGAAGAAGTAATTATCCAGACTCAATCCTTTGTATCGGGCTAAATTATTGATAATGACATATTAATAGGCCAAACATTAATTTTCGGTTATACTAACACTCTGGGTTAATAGAAGAGGAGCGAACAGTGGGAAGGTAATACTGGCAAAGTAAAATTTGTCGAAACAATTTTGGGAAAGGGAATAGCATCTACAAAGCTAAAGCTCAGTGGAAATGTTTGGGCTCAGAGAGTTCTGTGGATGTAGCAAGCAAAGTTGAGAAATTAAAAGATGCCCAGCCTGGAGCATTTCTGCCAAGGTTTGGAAAATACAACTAAGTCCATATGCCAACGAAGAATCAATTGATCATCCAGAACCTGCATCTTCAGCTGCAGTGAGACAATCATCTTTTATTTTTCGCTTAGAAGATGGCTATATCCTTAGGAAATAAACCATATGACTGATGAAGTTATTGTAACCCCAAGAAGGCCCAAGAAGAATTTAAGAGTGAACATGTTATCAAGAATGAGAACAATAATAAAAATATAATGAAAACAAGTTTATATCCACTGTATTGATAATTTTGTAACCAGGTTAAGTATAAATCTTTAAAATTTTTTAGATACTTCCAAATCTTTTGCCTTTTTTAAGTTTCTGAAAGTCTTAAATGTGATATAATACACTTATGATTTTAATTACATGTCTAGAAATCTAATTTAAACAAGTGTTAATCAATATTTAAATAACTGGATAATTTTGCTTTTTACAATTTTTCTCTGAATGTAAGCATCAAAAGAATATTATTTAATAGCTATATAATACTAAACCATTGAGCATTAAGTAAAGTAAAAATAGTTTCAAATATATCTCACCATTCATAAGAGCCTAGTGGACATTAAAGTTAATACACGTGGCAGGTACTGTTTTTGGTGACTTCACATGTTTTTTCTCTCAATTTATCCTCATCTTTATAATAGTTCTATGAGTTTTACAGCGTTGTATTTTATAGATGAGGAAACTCCAGCACAAACAAATTAGGTAATTGGTCCTAGGTTACACATCATGTAATCCCAGGCTTCACTTGTTCCTAGACTTCACCAATGGTTCCCACTAGTTACATTGCATGTAATGAGCTGTACTGAGTCATTGTTATATTTAAGCTTGAATTCCTCTCTGTAAAGTTGAATTTATGCATGCTGCACCTTTTTCGGTCTATATCAAAACAGGGCATTTACATTAGTGACAAATGGGCTTTATGTTCTCTTCAGTAGATCTCCCCTTAACTCTGTTTAAAAGAATATAGCAAGACATCACTTAAAATTCAAATTTTTGAAAGAAAGTCTCTGAAGAAAATGTGTTTACCCAATTCTATTATTCATATTTTAAATGACATTAATAATGTATAAAATAGGCAATACTTTAAGCTTAAAATCATTTCAAAACATTAAAAATGTTTTTACCTTTATTTGGAATATCAAGAAATACAGAGACATAGTTGTTCTGAATCATTTAATGTTCTTTCCAGAATTTAACTTTCTCCATTTATTTGTATTTTTACAGTTGCAAACAAGGTGAAGAGGAGGCTGCAATGAATCAAGACGACAGTTCTGGAAATAATCAGTTCCGTCCTGCCTTGCGGCATTCGCCATAGGCACAGGTTTCCATCTTATTGTTAACGTCCTACTGGCATTTAACGATCATCAGCTACAAAACTCACTCAGGACTTGGATAATGATGGATAACTAGAAAGTATGCTTAAATGTTTCCTAAATATCTGGACTGCTACACAACAAAACTATGTCATTATCTCTAAAAGTAGAAATATGCTATTAAAGATAAATTAAAAAACAAATGGCTTTAAAATCTAAGCTAGTCTCCTGAATTAATGATTTTATAACCCAGTCACTTTGACAGGTATGTTCCAGTTTCACATAATGAACCTGAAATGTTCTCCAGAATGGATGAGGGTAGCAATGTCTCCATTTCTACTCCTACATTCTCAAATTACCCTCCAATCCCAGAGAAAATAGTCATTCTTCTTTGCAATGCTGCTCTCAACTTCTATTTATATTCCTTGATGTCATCCAATGTCCTTTTTGACCTTGTTTTCTCAATCGCTTCCTCTCTGTATTTTATTAACTTATATAAGAGTAGTAATTCACTCCTGGTGAAATGTTTTCACATATACTGAGTCCTCATGACAATCCTAAAGTTAGAAATAATACTAGCCCCCTATATTCAAAATCAGGCTTAACTGTACCATTTCTATCATCCAAGCTCCTTGCATACCAGAAACCCATAAAGAGGAAATTCAGTTTTTTTCTTGCTGCTCATTACCATTTCCAACCCCACTTTGGGGTTCTTGTCTGATAGAATCACTACTGTTTCCTCTTTTTTTTTTTTCTTTTTGCACTATTATCTGCCAACCACAGGGACTTATTGTCTACATATGGCCTAGAGTCATCTCTTGCATCTCTAGATTCACAAGTGTTTTGGGTGATGTCAAAGTCTATGATCAGGGCTTATTCAGCAGCCTATCTTTATGTCCAGTGACTTTTCCCAAATTCGCTTCCATAGCCATACCCTGGAACTTATCACAACTCAAATCTGCTACACTCCTGAAATTTTTCACAGAGATATACTTATTTCTATATAGGCTCTTCTCTTTCTTAGTCATTCTACCAACAGCAACATCAGAGCTCTATCATCTGCTACAAATCTAGCAGTGTTCTGTGTTCACTTCCTTCCCCATGCAGTTTTGGCCCAAGACCAAGCTCATCAAGCTTCACAACCCTATTCTCCATTTTCTATCCACCATACTAACCTTGTAATCCACAAAGATAACTACTTTCTAGTGATTAAAGTTTCTTCTGGAGAAAAGCACCTATTAGGGATGATTGTTGCTACCAAAAATAATAATAAATAAATCATAACTAGGTTTTAAAAGCCTCCTGGGGAACACTCTATACATCTTTAGGTGGTACCTACTCCGTTCCCTTCAGCTGCTGTTCCAGATTTTCACATTTCTCAGGAAATCTTTACACAGCCACATCCTCCCTTAATCTTAGTAAGTGAAATTGCATTCTATTTTACCAAAAATATTTAGACAGAAACAAAAAGTATTTTATCCCTTACTGATATGGTTGGGCTATGTCCCCACCCAAATGTCATCTACAATTCCCACGTGCCATGGGAGGAACCGAGTAGGAGGTAATTAAATCATGGGTGTGGGTCTTTCCCATTCTGTTCACATGATAATGATCTGAAGGCTTTAAAAATGGGAGTTTCCCTGCACAAGCTTTCTCTTTTTGCCTACTGTCATCCACATAAGATGTGACTTGCTCCTCCTTGCCTTCCACCAGGATTGTGAGGCTTCCCCAGCCATGTGGAACTGTAAGTCCATCAAACCTCTTCTTTTGTAAATTGCCCAATCTCGGGTATGTCTTTATTAGCAGTGTAAAAACAAATTAATACACTTACAAAATCACCTATGGCTATATCCATCATTTTCACCTATGTATTAGAAGACGTCTTTGCTCCTGCTCCAAGCTATTTATCCCATCTGTACTCCCAATTCCATCTCTGCATTAACTTATTGTCTTAACCTGGATTCTCTCAAAAGCAGAGCTTGAAATAAAGGATTTTGTGCAGATAGTTTCTTAGGATTGTACCCAGAAAGAGGGTATGAGAAACAGAAGGATGAAACAGAGAATAAGGGAAAACAAGTGCAAAGATATAATTTTAAACTGGCCACCACAACAAGCAACTGTTTCTTGTTCATGTGTAATCTTCTCAGAAGCTTTGAGAAACACAAAAACTGTCCACCAAGGGGACAAAATTTAAAAGTATTTCTCTATCAACTTCTATCTCTTATTGATCAAAGATGGTCCCACAGATATCAGCTCCCTAATATATATTTCTGAAAATTTTCCAGCATCAGACTAGATGGTCAATAGTCTACTAAGATGCCCTTGTGAAATTTCCATAGGTATCTGAATAATATTCATGATGTGGTCTCCACATAATAAGCACACATATACATACACATACCTGCTCCTGTTGTAGCTCCCCCATTACTCATCCAACTAATTGCCTAAGCCACAAAACTAGAATTATCCGTGATCCTTCCTTGTTAGTATTTCACTCCAATATTTCACAATTTCTTTCCTTACCTCCTTGATAGCTTTAAATTAATCCCTTCCTTGTATTTCTTCTGCTCCTGTATTATTCCAGGCTCTCATCATTTTTCACTCTAATTACTCTAATTTCTATAGTATTGCTGGCTTTTGCTCAATCATCTTTTAATTACTTTCAGTATAAGGTTGTAAAAGATCCAAATCTGGCTGGGAACAGTGGCTCACACCTATAATTCCAGCACTTTGGGAGGCTGAGGTGGGCGGATCACGAGGTCAAGATATCGAGACCATCCTGGCCAATATGGTGAAACCCTGTCTCTACCAAAAATGCAAAAATTAGCCAGGCATGGTGGCATGCACCTGTGGTCCCAGGTACTTGGGAGGCTGAGGTGGAACAATCGCTTGAACCCAGGAGGCGGAGGTTGCAGTGAGCTGAGATTGCGTTACTGCACTCCAGCCTGGAGACAAGGATATAGGTGCAAATAGTTTATGGGCAAGTTATTCCTGAAAGCAGAGTAAGGGAATAGAAAAAGTAAGACGTAGAATTCTTCCTACCAAGGGATGTAGAAGTTGATAATTGCTCTTGGATTGTGCTGTGTGTAGGGTAAACATGTGATCTGGAAAAAACAACCAACCAACCAACCCTTGGGCAAAAAAAGACATAATTTTGTCATTTTGCTATTTGTTTCCTATTTGACTTAAACAGCTTTTTTGTCCCCATATTACTGGCTTATTTTGTATTTAGTTCTTTTTTTTGTTGTTGTTAATAAAACATTTAAATTCCTTTCTCGTTTACTTTTGTAAATGTTTTATAGCTATTTTCTTTGTAGCTACCATAGAGATTACATTTAACATCCTAGAGATATAACACTGTAACTTGAATTTATAGCAGCTTAACTTCAACAAAATACAAAACTCTGCCAGTTTAAAAGCTCTGTCCTGACCCTTTTGCTGGTGAATATTACAAAATTATATCTTTATATGTTATATGCCTCAAACTAATATTTATTTGAAATGCATTAGCCACTTATATTACATAAAAAATAAAATGTGGATTCATGAACTAGTTACAATAGTAACAGCTTTTAGATAAATAATTCTTTTTTAAATGTTTTAATCTTTTAAATTGTTATACCCGAGTGAGTTAGAAGGAAAGCGCCACACTCTGAGTTCCAATTGAGAGTCCTTTATTGCCAGACACCAAGAGTCAGCTCATGCTCAAAAACTCTAGACCCCATAAAGGGGGACGTGATTTCCTTTTATACCTAACCTAGAAGAGAGAGGAGGGGAATCTAGCTGAAGCAGAATTTTACAGAAGCAGAACAAGCAAGTTAGTAGGAGGAAGCTGGTAACCCAGAGGCAGGAGGTTCCCATAGTTGCTGGTTACTGAGAGTATTTCCATACAATCATCAAGGGGGGTATTTTCACAACAGCAGGTAGACTTGCCAAGCAGGGTGTGGTAACAACAGTTACAGGTACTGAGAACAGCATGACCCAAACCTCAACAGTTCAAGGCTCTGAGTACAGCGTGACCCAGTAATACACCTGAATTGGCTGTGGCAGGGAGGGAGAAGCTAAGCTGGAGCTTGTCAGGCTTATTTCTAAGATGAGTCAGGTTAGTTCATTTCATTCCCCACTTGTGTTTTTGGGAGTCAAGGGGGTTATACTGGGTTCTGAGATACATAAGTTTGACAGAATTTATGCACTGCCTTATGAAAGGAAGGAGCCAGTTTACTACACAGGGTCCAAAGATTAAGCCTAATAGAAGAAGAAGAGGTTCCACCAACCCACTTATTAAAGTAGATAGACAAGGGCTCTCGTTAAACATGCTTTGGTATCATGGGGCATTCTTCCCCTGCTTCTGTTGGCATTTATCTAGATTTTCTCGAACCCTTTGAAGGGTGTCTTTTATGACTCTAGATTTGTTAGCATAAAAACAACAGCTTTCTCCCAATGCTGCACACAAACCCCCTTGGGAGAGGAACAGTAGATCTAGGCCTTGGCGGTTTTGGAAAGTAACTTCGGCTAGGGACTCTGCTTGAGCATGAAACATATTTATAGCTGACTGGAGGTTTCCTAAATTGGCATATACTTGCTGAGGTAGGAACATCAGCACAGTTTCTCCCTGGTCCAGGGCAGCAGTGCCAATAGCAGCCGACCCGGCTATGTTAAGGCCAGCCAGAAGAGGCACAAGGAGGGGAACAGCTCAGCAGAACCTGGAGTGTAGTTCAAAGGGAGCAATAAGATGGCATCCTGGTCCACTGTACATGTAGACCTGAGGAAGTACGTGAACCAACACACACAAGACAGATTCAGGTTCAGTCCCATTGATACAGTGGGTGAGGCCTGAGGTTCAGGCCAGCCAGGTATTGTTGGGTGCCTGGTAGGAGACTGAGGGGTTCAGTGAAGTAAGTAGAGCCTGGTTATAAGTAGCATGAAAAGGAGAAGCAGATAAATTATACCCACTGCTGATTAGGCAGGTGGCGTTTCCTGCAACATCCCCTAATGTAAGGGAACAGGGGAGTGTCTAGCAAGAAAGAGGACCGATGTTGAGAGGGGCTTCAGCTCCCAGTCCAATATAAACTGATAGGGAGGAGCTGGGATGGGTGATGGAAGAGTAGAGCTGACCCCGTTTGGGTGCGGGCGGAACATAGGGTCACCTAAATCAGCTAAAGGTCTGATTGGCTTAGGAGGGCTCCAGGGGACCAGAAGTTTCTTTTGGATAGTGAACATTGTTCCAGGGTCAAACCCTGTGACATAAAGCCTAAATCCTCATGACATACTGTAATACCAATGAGCTAAACTTGGGTTATGGACAGTTATGGTAATAGGATTGCAAGATCACTTATAACAAAATTCAGGGTGAGAAGTGCAAGCTATGAAAAGAGTTGAGGACTGGGTTGGTCCTCCAGAATAAGTGGCCAGGGCCTCACAAGACCAGTAGGGGAAGAACCATGAATAAGTTTTCTGACAGTTAGTATCAGGGTCATCTCCTGGACAGAGGTAAAAGTCAACAGACTGAAGCCTTTGTTCAGTGACATCTGATGATCTGCATCTGACTTGGCCCGCAGTATGTCCAAATCTGCTAGCAAGATCAATGCCGCCTGCTCCAATCTGAACACCTTCCAAAGCTCGATTAGGAGAGGAGGAACTTTGGAACAGAGCACATAAATTGAACACAAGAGAGACCTGGTTGGAAGTACCTGCTTTCCAGGAGGTATTTGCAAGCACATATCCTGTTTTGAAATCAGTGAGGAGAAAAGAGTAGATGGGGCAGAGGCCATAACTGGAGAAAACAGACAAAAACAGAGATGGATAATAAGAATCAATTGGGGGATTTCACCCAACTTAGATGCAACTTTAAGGGACCTGGTCCAGCCTTGGGGGCCCATGTTTCTTGTTGGGTTTGGTTGGCCTTCTTGATGTGGGACAGCTTGCCTACTACCTGGCGGGGGTGGTGCCTCCCTTAAAGGGAGGAGTGGAGGAGCCTCCTCCAGCCGAGGATGCAGTCGGGAGGGGATAGGCAGAGAGATCGCAGGAGACGAGGATGAGGAGGCCAAGGGGGTTCACAGGGGAGCAGGAGGCTGAGGATTGGAGCAAAGGAGAAGTCCTGCTCAGCCAAGGAGGGGTCAGACCAGTCGGTGGGGCATAGGGTGTGACAGTCCAGGCACCAACAACCTCTTTGGTGCCAGAAATTCCAGACTGGTGGATGTTTAGCACAATTTTCCTCATAACAACACCTGATCTGTTTTTTGTTTGTTTGTTTGTTTGTTTGTTTGTTTGTTTTTTGACAGAAAAGACAGGACTGAGATGGCCAGCCCAAATGGCTAATGAGGGATTTGACTTCCTGAGATAGGAAGTCTGTACTAAGGACCTTGAAAAAGTTTTCACCCAATCGTCTCAGGCAGTAAGGACAATGGGACATACAAATTCAAATACTAGAGACAAACAGGACAATAGACACGAGACATACAAATCCAGATGTTAAAAACAAACAGGACAACAGACACTGAGGTAGATAAGACACCAAGGCAGATAAATTATTATGGCAGTTTATCAAGAACAAACAAGGGAAAGGGAGTCCTGTATTGGGATCAATCAGATGCCCACCTGGCCACGCCCCTTGTGAGGACTTAGGCACCTCTTTGCATAAACAGGTCGGTATAAACCCCCAACTCAGATCGGGCCTAGCCGGATGCTGTCTTTAAGCCATATGAGGCTGCCATGGAACCGCAGGTTAGGGCCCACTTGGACTCCAGAACTTTTGCTGTGGAGCCACAAACTGGATCCTTAGACGCAAGCCTCTAAGATCCTCAAGCACTCACACATGCACGCACACGTGCAATCAGAGGTTATGACATTTTTTGCACTGTTTGTAAACCAATCAGGATCCCAGAGAAATTTCCTTTCCCTCAGAAATTTCTCAAACCAGTCAAGAGTCAGAATACAAGAGTCATTCCTGGCATTCCAGCAAACAGACCCAGATCAGATTCAGGGAGTAGAACAGAACCGGGGGCTCGGTCCTCCAGCACCCTGGAGTGTTGACAGAGTCCTGAGGGGTGGCCCTTGTCAGAGCCAATGCCTCTCCCCATTTCAAAACCAGATTCAGGCCTGACTTACCTTTTCTGTGGAGCAGGACTGAGGACTCAGAAGAATAATTTGGTGGGGCGCACTGGGAGTCAATTCGCTCTTCTCCAGAAAGGGGTGACCTATGGGTTCCTAGAACATCTCAGGGGACACCTCTCCTATAGTCCACCCTTTATCTGGGGGAGCCCGGACAGAGTCTAGTCCATGCCTGGTGCTGTGCCACACCTAGTGGCAATTTTCTTGCTGGAGCTTCCAAATATTACACTCAAGAGAGTTAGAAGAAAAGCGCCACACTCTGAGTTCCAATTGAGAGTTCTTTATTGCTAGTAACCAAGAGTCAGCTCGCACTCAAAATCTCTTGGCCCCAAAGAGGGGGACGTGATTTCCTTTTATACCTAACCTAGAAAAGAGGGGAGGGGAAGTCTAGCTGAAGTAGAATTTTACAGAAGCAGAACAAGCAAGTTAGTAGGAGGAAGCTGATAACCAGGAGGCAAGGGGTTCCCATAGTTGCTGGTTACTGAGAGTATTTCCATACAATCATCAAGAAGGGTATTTTCACAATAGCAGGTAGACTTGCCAAGCAGGATGTGGTGACAACAGTTACAGGCACTGAGAACAGCATGACCCAAACCTCAATGGCTCAAGACTCTGAGTACAGCATGACCCAGTAATACACCTGAATTGGCCCTGGCAGGGAGGGAGAAGCTAAGCTGGAGCTTGTCAGACTTATTTCTAAGATGGCATCAGGTTAGTTCATTTGAAAATCACATAGAAAATGAAAAGTGAAGTTATAAACCATTATTACAATACTACTTGCTTTTATCATTGTTAATGGATTTACTTTTATTGAGATCATTATTTCTTTATGTGACTTGTAGTTGCTGTCTAGTGTCCTTTCCATTCAAATTGCTGGGCTCCCTTAAGCATTTCTTATGGGACAGGTCTAGTGGTAACAAACTGTCTCAGATTTGTTTATCTGCAAATACTTCAATTTCTCTCCCACCTTTGAAGGACAGTCTTACTATATATAGCGTTTTGGTTGGTATTTTCTTTTTATTTTTGCACTTTGAATAAATTAACCCACTGACTTCCTGACCTTTAAAGTTTCTGATGAGAAATATGTAGATAATCCCATTAAGAATCCCTTGTATGTGATGAGTTGCTTCTCTCTTTGTTTTTAAGACTCTTTCTTTGCCTTTGATTTTAAATAATTGATTACGATATGTCTTTGTGTGGGTTTTCTTTTTGGAGTTCTTCTTACTTGGAGGTTGTTAAGCTTATTGGATGATTATATCAATGTCTTCTATCAAATTTGGGGAGTTTTCAGTCATTATTTCTTCAAATATTCTTTCTGCCCCCTTCTCCCTTCTCCCTCTGGAGTTCCCACAATATATATATTGTTCTATTAGGTCTGGGAGATGTTATTCCACAGGTCCCTTAGGCTCTGTTCAGTTTTCTTCAAATAATTGTTCCAAAACCACTCAATGGGAAAAGGACAGTCTTGTCAACAAATGGTGCTAGAGAAACTAGATATTCACATGCAAAATAATCTAATTGGGCCCTTGCCTAAAATCACATACAAAAATTAGCTCAAAATGCATCAAAGGCCTAAATGTAATATCTAAAACATACAGTAAAAGCTTCATGAAATTGTATGGGGCTGTGATTTCTTGGATATGTTACCAAAGACACCGTCAACAAAAGAAAAAAATAAACAAATTGAACTTCATGAACATTTTAAAAAATTATACATCAAAGACACTATTGACAGAAAAAAAAGTGATCCGCCAAAAGAAAATGTTTGCTAATCATAAATGTGATAAGGGGTAGAAAACCAGAGCAGATAGAGAACTCCTAAAACTCAACGACAACAAAAAGAACAAGCAACCTAATTCAAAAATAGACAAAGGACTATGTAGTCATTTCTTCAAAAAAGATATACAAATGGCTAATTAGCACATGAAAGGATACTTAGCATTACTACTCATTAGAAAAATGCAAATCAAAACTACACTAAGATAGCACCTCACATTATGATAATGAGACTAATGATAACAGCCTCATCAGAATGGCTAACAAAAAGTAGGAAAGAAAACAACTAATGTTTGCAAGAATGAGAAGTCAGAGCACTTCCTGAATGTTCTTCACATGTACCTCAGAACCTAAAATGCATATAATCCGTCTGAGAAAAAAGAAAAGAAAAGAAAATGTAAGATTGTACCACTACTTGGAAAACAGTATGGTGATTCCTCCGGAAATTAAAAATAGAATTATCGTATGATGCAGCAATTTCACTTCTGGAAAGCGATGTCTGTATACTCATGTTTATAGGAGCAAGTTTTACAATAGCTAAAATATGGAAGCCACCCAAGTCACCATCAACAGTTACATTGCTAACCAAAATGTAGTATATACTGTTCAACCTTAAAGTGCAAGAAAATTCAAACATATGCCACAACATGGATGAACCTTGAGGATACTATGCTAAGTAAAACAAACCAGTCACAGAGAAAAAAAGAAAAACCTAAAACTGTGATTCCACTTATATGAGGTATTTAGAATAATCAAAATCGTAAAAAACAGAAAGTAGAATAATGATTGTCTAGGGTTGGGTGGAGGAGGTAGAATGTAGACTAATTGTTTAATGGGTACAGAGTATCAGTTTTACAAGATGAAAGCGTTAGAGAAATGGATGATGCCAATGGTTGCACAGCATTATGAATATATTTAATACCACTGATCTGCATACTTAAAATGGTTAAGATGGTAAATTTTGTGTTAGGTATATTTTACACATTATGTAAAATAGAAATGGTAAAACTTACTATTAGCATTTTAGCAATGTTTAGCTGAATACTGTGCTTCAGGATCTCTCACAAGGCTGCAATCAAAGTTCAACTGGGACAAAATTTTCTTCTATGAGTATTCATTTTAGGCAAGATTCAGTTCAATGTGGATTGTAGCATTAAAGGTCTCAGTTCTTTGCTTGTGGATGCCCGGAGGCCACTCTCAATTTTTTGCCATGTGGACCTCTCCAACATGGCTACTTGCTTCATGAAACCTAGAAAGATACTCTGCTAGCAAGATAGAAGTTAAAATTCCCTGTAATTGAATAATGAAAGTGGCATCTCATCACTTTTGCTGTATTGTATAAGTTAGAAGCAAGTTATTAAATCAGGCTATACTCATGGAGAGAACATTATATGAAAGCGTGAATCCTAGGAGGTAGGATTATTTAGGGCCTCTTAAAAACTACCTATCACACTTTTCTAAATTCTTACCACATCTCTAACATGTGATTTTCAGTGTAATCATGCAAAGTACACATTTGTGTTTTAAAAAAATGGATCATGTTATGTCAAACCCTTGTGTCTTTGTAAACTTGCATTCTGCCTTGAGTAGCCCCCTAATCTGATCACTTAACTAGCCTCTCTCTTTTTTCTTCACTTAATTACACTAGTTAAATTTAAATGTCTTGCCTTTGTGTTCTCACAGCACCTTGTTCAAACATATGTTGTTGCTCTTAACCCTGTAATCTAATTGTTTATTTACTCATCATCTCATTCCCTGAACTATTAATCTCCTGAAGCCTATACCTTACTACAGTGTTTCAACCTTAGCACAGTGTCTGAAACATTATGCCTGCCTAATTAATATGCCTTGGACAAATAAATGAGTGCATATTATTTTACCTTATAGATTAGGGAATTAAGACAAAATAAATCAGGGGGTTATTCAATATCTCACAGCTTATAAATTAGAAAGCCAGTTTTAAATAGATGCTCTTTATTCCATACATAGAAAGGTGGATCCTGACTCAGTTTATTTGAATCATAGTCCCTATTGTTATTATTACTATTAATATTCTATTTTACATGAACTGGCTTATATTCCCTTGCACATAAGCAAGTTAGGGGCCCCTATAATTAAAATAAGTTGGAGGTAGGAAGAAGATATGTTCTGGACCTTGATATTCTTCCATGTTATATTTTAACTTGTTTTTTTATTCTCATTCTCAAATTTATCATTAGAATTTTCCAAAAGTTCACTGCAACTTCTATTTTTTTAATTTCATCTTTACCATTTGTTAACACCTGTGCTAAGTTGTCTAGTGGTTATATGCATGTGTGTATGTGTGTGTGTTGCTGTTGTTATTGCTGTTGTTGATACCTGCTTGTGATTTTCATTGAATTCAGTTTAACTCTGATTATTATTGACCTTCCTTCCAGAAATACTATTTTTATGTGGCATTAAGATTAGTACTTCTCTCACCAATCTGACCACCTCCTTCCTCTCCTACCATTTAATACCTCTTACTTAACTCGTAAGCCTTTTCCAAAACTCAATACTCATGTTGCTTTCATCTCATCTCAATGCTTAAACTAGATATTTCATGACAATTTCCCTATTTATATTTCAAATAATACCTCATTTCAAAATTATATTGAAAATATAACTTACTTGAATATGCTCTTATCAACTGAAACCTCTTAATTCTGTCATTTTATTCATCTTCCGTTCTACCAGTAACCATACCTCTTTACTATACTTGTCAATAGTCTTGATTGTGTTCTGCGTATGACACATAGCACTTGTTTATGCCCTAACCTCTTTGAGTCTGGTCGTTGAATCCTACGATGCTACCTTGTATAACATTCTGAGAAACTGGTGACAGACAACTCATCCTAGATAAATTATTACTTCCCTTTTTATAACCTTCAATGGTTATCAGTTTGTACATGTTTACATCTACATTTCTTCATTCCTTAAAGTGTCAGTGTTTTCATCTGTGAAGGAAGGGAGTAATATACTCCAATTCCTGAGATGAAAGACTAGATTAGGTGATATAAAATAGATTCCTGGCTCATAATAAATGCACAATAAATAAACTATTTTTAGTTTTTAAAACGCAGTTTCTACTTCAGCAGTCAGTTCTATTCACTGTCTTATAAATTTGCCTGGCACACTTAGGCTTTGGTGACTTTCCCCTACATAATTACCCCTATGACCTTTTACAGTCTCCTTAAATAATCAAATTCTAATTATTCTTCAAAGTAATGATCTTATTATGCCTCCTCCTTAAAGCCTTATCCATTTTGCAGTGAATGAGCTATTCCTCTTCTATAATCATTTAACAGATAAAGGTATAATCTGTATCACTCAGTTGACTCTTAGAGTCTGTTCTTTGTTACAAATGGTTCCAGAGTATGCAATCTGTCTCTCTACCTAGAATCTAAAAGCTTCTTGAAGGCAGAAGGAAATGTGTCTTCTCTTTATTATCTTCTGTTCTTTAGAACAGAACAATAATCTGGCTATCTGCCACTTGTTCCTACATGCCCCAAATGCTCCAGTCATTCTAGTCTTTTCAGCAAACCTGCCATGACAGACTTACGTATTTGGTCGTGATGTCCCTACAATGTCCTTCCTTCTGTATTCATTTGAACTGCTCCTTTCAAGTCTCATCTTCTCCATGACGTCTACTCACATATTTCAATCCCCATATTCTTTCTTCTATAAAATCCTACAGTTACCATTATTACGTGTTCACTACAAGGGCCATGGCATGTACTTCTGAATCTTGTATGGTGTTTGACACTCTAAGACTTAATGACCAATATTCATTGGTTTATTTTAAAAATATTTTTTTATTTTCTCATATTTTTATTTTATAAAAGTATAGCCTAACAACATGTAAACTATTATTACTATAAGAAGGAGTCAGAGAGAGAAGGTTGTGTTCTAGGCCTATGGTTAGGAGGAGTAACACACCCTTTTCCTCATAAGGATGCCAAATTAACATACAATTATTTCTTAAAAGATGTTAAGTCAAAATATATCTTAAATGGGTAAAATATTTCACTAATGTGATATAAATTATTTCCCTTACAAATATGCCAGAAACTTAAGTTTTATATATGTGGATTTTACTTTAAAAAAAATGTTTTACCAAATTGCACTGTTACAGAGATTTGCTTTTTTCCTAGGTTAGTCATCTTTTCATAATGATTCATAATCTTTTACAGAGTCCCTTAAAATCAGAATCCCTTTTATAAGAACAATTTTGAGGGGGAAAACATTTTTGTGCATTTCCCATCAATTGTAAATAGATTCAGAGTGGTTGTTGAGATATGTGGGTTTGACATCATCCTTCGAGACAGAAGGATCAAGGGAAGAAAATGAAACAAACTTTTGTGTGCTAATGGCCTTGCTCTGCATTTATTAGTTTAACACCACATGGATCTTAATATAAACAGCTTCTAAAGATGCCCATTTATAGGAAAACACTTTAGAACTTATTAGAAAGGAAAGAGTTATCTAGCCAATAAAGAACTATCTAGCCAATAATGGCTGTTGTAGAAAAATGTCAACAACGTCAACTTCTTTGTTTGCAATAGCAGCAGGACTATGTCAAATCTGTTGTTATTCTCATCTAGAACCACATTGTGCAAAGTAGGGGTTGGCCAACTACAGCCCATGAACCAAATTCCTCTTTTTCACCTGTTTTTGTAAGTAGTTGTATTGGGACATAGACACATCCATTCATTTATGTATCGTCTATAGCCATTTTCACAATACAGAAGCAGAGCTGAGTAGTGTAACAGAGACAGCAACATCTGAAATATTTACTATCTGGCCCTTTATACAAAAGGTTTACCAAACTCTTAAAATATATTATGTAAAATTCTTAATCTGGGGTTTACCTGATGAATGCATGACATCTTTTTCCTTATCAAGGGATTTGGAGAATCAATGAAAAGGACAATGGGACTGAAAATGTGCATTTGTAATGAATTAACTAGTAATTCTTATCAAGTATACATGGCTACTATTGTAATTTCCAGCATTATTATTATTGGTCAAATTTGTTAAGCCTGTATTATGTGCCAAGCACCTTATATGCAGTATCTCATGTATTATACACAAAAAAACTTTGTGACATAGTCTGTATTATAATGTCAATTTTTGAAATGACGAAACTGAAGAGCAAAGAGCTAAAGTAACTTGCCCAGAGTTACGCACTAAGGAACAGGTAGGGCAGGAGTCAAAATCCATATCTATTCAAATCTACAATTTATATTCTAAACCCTATGTTCAGCAGATAACCCTACAAACTGGGAGATAAATAAAGGAATATAAAAAACTCGATTTCTGACTGATCCTGCAATAAGCTGTCTAAACAGTTGTTTATATTACAGACAAAAGAAATACATCTGGAAAGTAAGCATATCTGAAAACAATAACTTAAGCATACACTTAAAATAACCCTGTATGGGCAAGGTGTGGTGGATCACACCTATAATCCCAGCACTTTGGGAGCCCGAGGTGGGTGGATTATGAGGTCAAGAGAGCGAGACCATCCTGGTCAACATGGTGAAACCCTGTCTCTACTAAAAATGTAAAAATTAGCTGGGCATGTTGGCGCGCACCTGTAGTCCCAGCTACTCGGGTGGCTGAGGCAGGAGAATAGCTTGAACCCAGGAGGAGGAGGTTGTGGTGAGCCGAGATCGTGCCATTGTGCTCCAGCCTGGGTAACAAGAGCAAAACTCTGTCTCAAAATAAATAAATAAATAAATAAATAAAATAATCATGTATGATATATGCACCTGAATATGTGTTCTGAGGTAGGGAATCAGGAGCAGTCAACCTGGAGATTGTTTCTTGTCCCTGAGGAGCATCTGAGCCTTCGTCCCATCCTGTGTAACACAGGATGTCATGTGGAGGTCATTAAGGGGAAGGTAATAGGTGAAAATTCTACATAAACTGCATGCTGTTTGTAAGTGGTTGTCATTTTCCTGTCCTGTCCACTGCCACTTGGCTGTGCTGTTACTTTGTAGAGTCCCTTACTGCTGGACTGTAGGAAGGCAGATACATAAGACCCACCACCAATGGACTGTAAGGTGTATATGTTGTCCAGCCTACTGTCACTGGGCTGTTTCTGTATGTAACGCAGTTCTTCTATCTAGCCCTCTGCTATTGGACTCTCTTCCCTGTATATAATCCCCTAATAAAACCCCATGTCTCATTAGCTGGCTCTGGGTCTCTTCCTAAGTATCTTGAACCTGATGCCTTTCTTATTGAGGTTAATAGGAGTCTGGCACAGCATCATACATTGACTCTGGGAGGCACTTGAGGCATTGTAAATTTATTGTTCTATGTAATTTCCAAATCAACCTCTGAACTGAGCTCCATTATCCACCACTTTTTACAAATGAAAAGATAAAAGGTTAGGTCACTCTTTGAAGGTCACAAAGAAAATAACAACAGGTCCTCTGTTAAATTACTCTATAGTGTTCTACCCATTAGTCAATAAACAATACCTATACAACCAAAGCTTTAAATAACTATTAAGTTTTTCACTCATAAATATAAGCAGATATCTAAGACACATTAGACATTAAGAAAATATTCTAACAAAAAAACAAGCAACAAAAAGGAAGTAATCAAGGAGATTGAGGGAGCAAGATGGTGGAATAGACGGCTCCACTGATTGTCTTCCATCCCCACAAGCAGACCAAGTTAACGACTATCTACAAAGAGAAAAACACCTTCATAAGAACCAAAAATCAGGTGAGCATTCATCACCAAAATTCAAGTGAGTACCCAGTTTTAACTCTGTATCACTGAAAGGCACTGAAGAGATAGAAAAAACAGTTTCGAATCACTGACACCGCCACTCCCCCACCCTGATGGCAGTGGCAGCGTGGTGTCAGAGCATCTCTGGGTATTGGGGGAGGGCACAGTAATTGTGAAGCATTGGACTCAGTGCTGCTGTCCTATTAGAGCAGAAAGGAAAAATAAGACATACCCTGTTGCTACCTGCCTATGATGAAAGCATTTAAACCCGCCCTAGCCAGAGGGGATCGCTGATCCCAGAGAACCAAACTTGAGTTCCTGGAAACCTTATTATCATGGGCTAAGTGCTTAGTGCTCTAAATAAACTGGAAAGGCAGGCTAGCCCATAAGTACTGTAAGTCTTGGGAAAGTCCTAGTGCTAAACTAGCCCCAGAGACAGTGGACTTGGGGGGCATATGACCTACTAAGATACCACTTGGGGTGGCTAAGGGAGTGCTAGCATCACCCTGGCCCTTGCCCCAGCTGGCACAGCTGATGGCTCCAAAAGGGAACCCTTCCTTCTGCTTGAGGAGAGGAGAGGGAAGACTGGGGAGAACTAGTCTTGCATATTGGATACCACCTCAGCCACAGCAGGATAGGGCACCAATCAGAGTTCTGAGGCCCACAGTCCAGATCCAGATCCTGAATGGCATTTCTAGACACACCCTGGGCCATTGCCTTGAATTTTGAAAAGGCCCAGTGCTGGCATCACCTACTAGCTAAAGAGCCCTTGGGCCCTAAATAACTAGCAGTGATAACCAAGTACTAAAGCTGAGGGCCTTGGGTGAGCCTCTGAGACTTGCTGGCTTCAGATGAGACTCAGTACATTTCCACCTGTGGTGGCTATGAGGCAAAAGTTTTCTGCTTGACAAAAGTAGAAAGCAAAGTAAAGGGGGCTCTGTTTTGCACCTTGGGTACTGATACAGAAGGAGGGCAGGGAGGTGTTGGGAGGAGAAGGGTGAGTCCCTGGCAAGGGCCCAACCCCCAGGCCTGCGCCTATGGACCTAGGTGAAGACAGGCACTCCTGCCTTGGTGCCCAAATGTTGCATTTCCCAAGACCACTCTGGCCTGCCATGCCTCTATCCTATGCCTACAAAAACCCCAAAACCCTAGCAGGCAAACACACAGTGGCTGGACATCAAGAGGAGCACATCAGTGGAGGAACACACAGGCAGCTGGACGTGGAGAGGAATGCACTGGCATAAGAGAACACTTGGCACAGGAACACACCAGCAGCACACTGGCAGGCCACTGACAGGTGGAACAATGTGGAGTTTGACTGGGGCAGCCGGAGGAGAGCCCAGGCTGCCAAGTGGCCTGACTCCAGGGGAAAACCAAGTCCCTTCTGGCTCCGCCTTTTGCTGAGAGCTACTTCCACTCGATAAAACCTTGCAGTCATTCTCAAAGCCCACATGTGATCCAATTCTTCTGGTACATCAAGGCAAGAACGCCGGGATAGAGAAAGCCCTATGTCCTTGCAATAAGACAGGGGTCTAACTGAGTGGACTAACACAAGCTGCTGATGGACAGCTAAACTAAAAGAGCACCCTGTAACACATGCCCACGGGGGCTTCAGCTGTAAATATTCATCCCTAGACACTGCCATGAGGTCAGACCCCACAGCTTACCAATCTGTATGACCCCTTAGAGGTTTGAGCAGTGAGGCACTGAAGAAGTGAGTTACACCCTTATCACATGCCCTGCAAATGGGACAAGGGAAATTTTCCTATTTCAATTCGAGCATGGCCACAGGGGAGTAGACCACCAAGTCGCTCTTGGGGTCCCTGATTTCAGGACTTGAATTTAGTACAGCATCTTTGGACCCCTCCTGGGCCGGAAGGGAGCCCACTGCCCTGAAGAATGAGTTCCAGGCCAGACAATATTAACCACAAGTTTACTTCAGAGTCCTTGGGAAGCATCTTGAGATGTGTCCTGGGCTAGAAGGGAACTCACTTCCCTTGGACCTTAAGAGAACCTCAGCAGTAGTGTGACAGCACTCTCTGTGGCTTGGGTGGCAGTGGCTACAAGGTGAGTCTCCTCTGCCTTTGGAAAGGGTGGAGAAGAGTGTGAAGGACAGTGTCTTGTGGATTGAGTGCCAGCTCAGCCACAGTACAACAGAACACCAAGTAGACTTCTAAGATTTTTGACCCTAGTCCCTGTCTTCCAAATGGCACCTTGGACCTTGGACCTTGGACCCACCTGGGTCCTTTGGGAACTTGCCACACTGAAGGGAAGGACAGTTCACAGTTTTGGCACCTGCTGATTGTAGAGCCCCATGGCCTTGAGCAAACATAGGCAGTAGCCAGGGAGTAGTTACAGGAGGCCTTGAGTGAGACCCAGTGCTGTGCTGGCTTGAGATATGACTCAACACAGTCAAAGTGGTGGTGGCCACAGGGATGTTTGTGTAACTCCATCCCCAGCTTTAGGTGGCTCAGAACAGAATAAGATGCCATTTGTTTGGAAGAAAGCAGAGGGAAGAGAACAAGAGTCTCTGTCTAGTAACCCAGAGAATACTCCCGAATCTTGTCCAAGACCATCAGAACAGAACCTCTACAAGTCTGAGAGAACCAGTGTTACCAGGCTTGTGGTACTCCCTAAAAGCAGATGCAGCTTACATCACAACACCCAAGTTTTTTTTGTTGTTGTTGTTTTTTGTTTGTTTGTTTGTTTTTAGAATATATGGAAAGCATTCCCAAGAGAAACAGGTACAAGCAAGCCCAAACCGCGAAGACTACAGTAAATCTCTAACTTGTCAACGTCCATTCATCAAAGAACATCTACTAGCATCAACACCATCCCGAGAAAATGACCTCACCACATGAAATTAATAAGCTACTAGGAACCAGTCCTGGAGAAACAGAAATATGTAATCTTTTGAACAGAGAATTCAAAATACCTATGTTAAGGAAACTCAAAAAATTCAAGATAACACACAGAAGGAATTTAGAATTCTATCAGAAAAAAGATATTGAAATAATTTAAAAGACTCAAGCATTTTTGGAGCTGAAAAATGCAATTGGCATTCTGAAGAATGCATCAGAGTCCATTAGTAGAAGAATTGATCAAGCTGAAGAAAGAATTAGGGAGCTTGAAGACAGGCTATTCGAAAATACAGTCAGAGGAGACAAAAGACGAAAGAATAAAAAACAATGATACCAAAATACAATGGATATACAAAAAATAAAAAGCAAGAAACTAAATCATATCACCAGAGAAAATAATCTTCACTGAAAGAAGACAGAAAGACCACAAAACAATGAGAAAACAAATAACAAAATGTCAGGAGTAAGTCCATACTTATCAGTAATAACATTGAATGTAAATGGACTAAACTCTCCAATCAAAAGACATAGAATGGCTAAATTAATGAAAACAAAATACATGTCCATTTTCTACAAGAAACATCTTGCACCTAAAAAGACACACATAGACTAAAAATAAAGGTATGAAAAAGTATATTCCAGGCCAATAGAAACCACAAAAATTGCAAGAGTAGCTATATTTATATCAGACAAAATATATTATACATTATATGTAAATCTATTATATATATTACAATAATATAATATATTACATATTATATATATTATTTCAAGACTGAAATTATGAGAAGAGACAAAGAAGGTCATTATGTAATAATAAAGGGGCCAATTTAGCAAGAGGACATAACAATTTTAAATATATATGTACCCAAAATGGAGCACTCAGATATAGAAAGCAAGTATTGGGCCGGGCACGGTGGCTCAAGCCTGTAATCCCAGCACTTTGGGAGGCCGAGGCGGGTGGATCACGAGGTCAAGAGATCAAGACCATTCTGGTCAACATGGTGAAACCCCGTCTCTACTAAAAATACAAAAAAAAAAAAATTAGCTGGGCATGGTGGTGCGTGCCTGTAATCCCAGCTACTCAGGAGGCTGAGGCAGGAGAATTGCCTGAACCCAGGAGGCGGAGGTTGCGGTGAGCCGAGATCGCGCCATTGCACTCCAGCCTGGGTAACATGAGCTGGAAAAAAAAAAAAAAAAAAAAAAAAAGAAAGCAAGCAAGCAAGTATTACTAGAGCTAAAGAGAAAGCTAGGCTTCAACACAATAACAGCTGG
>NW_022436981.1:11771966-11989533 GCF_009761245.1 Sapajus apella | reverse complement strand
AAAAAAAAAAAAAAAAAAAGCAAGTATTACTAGAGCTAGAGAGAAAGCTAGGCTTCAACACAATAACAGCTGGAGATTTTGACACCCCACTTTCAGCATTGGACATATCTTTCAGACAGAAAATAAACAAACATCAGACTGAATCTGCAATATAGAACAAAAAAACCTAACAAATATTTACAGAACATTTTATCCAAGAGCTGCAGAATACATATGTTTTTCCTCAGCACATGAATTATTCTCAAGGATAGATCATATGTTAGGTCTCAAAAAAGTCTTAAAACATTCAAAAAATTGAAAAAATATCAAGCCTATTATCTGGCTACCATCAAATAAAGCTAGAAGTTAATAACAAGATGAATTTTGGAAATTATACAAGCACATGGAAATAAAACAATATGCTCCCGAATGACCAATAAATCAATGAAAAAAGTAAGAAGGACATTGAAAAATTTTTGAAACAAATAATAATGGAAACACAACATCCCAAAACCTATCGGATATAGCAAAAGGAATACTAAGAGGAAAGTTTATAGTAATGATGTGCTTTCATCAAAAAGAAGAAAAACTCCAGTTAAACAATCTAACAATGCACCTTAAAGAACTAGAAAAGCAAGAGAAAACCAAATTCAAAATTAGTAGAAAAAAATAATAAAGATCAGAGCAGAAATCCATAAAATAGAAGTGAAGCCAACACTACAAAACATCAGTGAAACAAAAAGTCAGTTCTTTGAAACATTAAACAAAATTGACAAATCTTTAGCCAGACTAAGAAAAAAGAGAAATTCAAATCAAAACCACATTGAGATACCATCTCACACCAGTTATCATGGCGATAATTTAAAAATCTGGAGACAGCAGATGCTGGAGAGGATGTGGAAAAATAGGAACACTTTTACACTGTTGGTGGGAGTGTAAATTAGTTCAACCATTGTGGAAGACAGTGTGGCGATTCCTTGAGGACCTAGAAATAGAAATTCCATTTGGCCCAGCAATCCCATTACTGGGTATATATCCAAAGGACTATAAATTGTTCTATTATAAGGACACATGCACACGTATGTTCATTGAGGCACTGTTTACAATAGCAAAGACTTGGAACCAACCCAAATGTCCATTGATGATAGACTGGACAAGGAAAATGTGGCACATATACACCATGGAACACTATGCAGCCTTAAAAAATGATGAGTTCATGTCCTTTTCAGGGACATGTATGAATCTGGAAACCATCATTTTCAGCAAACTGACACAAGAACAGAAAATCAAACACTGCATGTTCTCACTCATAGGCGGGTGTTGAACAATGAGAACACATGGACACAGGAAGGGGAGCATCACACTGGGGTCTGTTGAGGGGAGACTACGGGAGGGACAGTGTGGGGTAGGGAGGTTGGGGAGGGATAACATGGGGAGAAATGCCAGATATAGGAGACAGGGGATGGAGGCAGCAAACCACATTTCCATGTATGTACCTATGCACAATCTTGCATGTTCTGCACATGTACCCTGAACCTAAAGTGCAATAAAATAGATATATAAAAAACACAGAATAATAAGGCCTCCTATTTGATAGCACAACAGAGTGACTTTAGTCATTAATAACTTCATCATACATTTGAAAATAGCTAAAGTAATGTAATTGGATTGTTTGTAACACAAAGGATAAATGCTTGAGGGGATGGATAATCCATTCTCCATGCTGTGCTTATTTCACATTGCATGCCTGTATCAAAACATCTCATGTAACCCATAATTATATATACCTACTATGTACCCACATAAACTAAAAGTTTTTTAAAAATTATTTTAAAAACAGTAAGTGAGGAAAATTTTTTGAATATCAATAATTACTATATTGGGAAACTAAGAAAAGATGCTTTATCTATGAAACACAAACATAATGTTAATTTTTCAAAGAGGGATATCCATATCACAGGAACTAGCTTCCAGAAAATAAAAATATGAGAGAACAAGTTCACTAAGAGAAGTAGAACAAATAAATAATAACAGAAATGCAGAAATGAAAATAACAAAAAATTAATATTATTATAAGATTAGAACACTCAATGCATTAGTATTGCCAGAAATTATCAAATAAATAATTTAAGAGTTTTTCAGAACTGATGGATATGTTTCCAAAATGAATAGGGCCCACTGAGTGACCAGCATAGTAAAAAAAGACTCACATTAATACACATTATCACTAAAATTCACAGGACTAAAATAAATAGAACTAGAACCCTTCCAGAGAGAGAGAAAAAAAAATGAGCTCACATTTAAAATGCTTTACAACAGAATAACACAATTTCTCAGCAACATCAGAGGCTTAAAGAAAATTGAACAAGGTGTCCTTCATTTTCTACATGAATTGTAAAATCTGGGAGGCATGTTAAAGATTTTCACTAGGATTTTCACGTTGCTAGTTTCTTTGTGTATCTAACAGTTTTGGCTTGACTGTTTTGATCGTATTTTCTTTGTTAGATAAAGTTTTATCTGTCATTTCTTCACGGGTTGTTGTACCTTGGCTTTTTCATTACATATTCTTTTTGTCCTTTTAAAATCATTGTACACTGAATTCAACTTTAATATTAGTAAGGTCACCTCTAGCCTGCAATTTAGTGCATTTTTTAGAGGTTTTGCCACCTTGTAATTTTCAATTCTGATTTTTTATTTTAGAAAGTCTTAAGAATACTAATTAAATATATTTGACCATGTATTTCTCTAGAAATATTAAAAACTTAAAAGTGTCCATGCTAGTTCACAAACTCCCCCAACTCCCACCTAAAAATAATGGGAGCTTTAATTTTAAATTTAAATAAAGTGTTCCTATTGGCTTAACAAAAAAAAAACAACTTTCAGCAAGTGGAGAAAAGATCTTATTGTTGTTTTAGAATAATGATTCTGGAACTAATGAGTATACATAGTACATTTGAGAACTGATTTTGGAGGGTGCAGCAATTCTTGCTAAGTAGTGATTGTAATAATTTACAGGAGAGATGGTAATTGCTTGACCTAAGGCTGTTCGAGTGGGCATTGAGAGATGATTAATTGGGTAAGAGGCCAAAGAAGGTGGAGGTGGGAGGCTGTCTAAAATGATGTTGGGATTTCTATCTTAGTTAACTGGGGAATGATAATGGTATTAATTATCATAGAAAATGATAGCAAAAAATAATGTTTGCTCATATGTTGACTTGAAGTATCTCAGGAACCAGCACTTTACCTTAGAGTTTCAAATAGAGGCTAGTAAAGTAATGAATCAATCTTAATTTAAAATTTTCCTCTAGCCCTCCCCTGACCTAGTAACTGGATTCAGTAACTAGACCTTTACCCAACTGATCCTATCACTAAGTACCCATTAGACTTTTCTCTAATTCTGAAGATTAAGATGCTTCCTCTAATCTTCAGAGTTCATAGAAAATATGCTACCTGTTAATCTCTGCTATGGTCTGAGTGTGGTGTGTTTCCCCGAAATTCAAATGTTGAATTCCTAACCTCTAAGGTGATCGGCTTAAACAACAAAAATATAGTGATAGTATTAAGGTGACAGTATTAAGAGGTGCGCTTTGGGAGGTGATTGGGGGAATCCGCCCTCATGAGTGGGATTATTGCCCTTATAAAGAGGCCTGGGAGAGCTTGTTTGCCCCTTTCACATGTGAGGACACAGTGAAAAAGTACCATCAAATGGGCCTCACCTAACAACAAATCTGCCAGTGACTTGGTCTTTGGCTTCCCAGCCTCTACAACTGTGAGAAATAGATTTTTGTTGTCTAGAAGCTACCCAGTCTAGGATGTTTTCTTATAGCAGCTGAAATAGACTAAGACAATCTCCCAATCCTAACTCCTCATTTTTGTGGATCTCTTGTTATCTCCTGACCAGTATCAGTTAAGATTCTTGGATGTAAGCAATGAAAGCCAATTTGAGCTAACATATCGTATTTAGTAACATAATAAAGGGAATCACAAAGACTAAGTAGGAAAGCCACAAAATCAGACTTATGAAAGGGTCAGACCCCAACGAAGGCTGTGCAGTGAGAACCACACTCCACAGCCAATAAAGAGTTGATGAGAAATCGGCTTCTGTTCTGCTGCTGCCATGATGCTGTAGAACACTGAGCCTACTGACAAAGACTTGGAAACCCCACTCCAGGGAGCTGATGCTAATATTGCTTTGTAAGAGCAATATTAGTTTAGCTTTAGCTAAACTCACTCTCATCTTTCCCTCCAGGTCCAAATCTCTAACAGGTGTTTGTCATGGCTATGCCTAGGCCACATATTTTTGTCTTTGATGTCAGGTATGGAAATATAAATGACTAGCCCTCTTTGACTTCCTTAGCGAAAGGAGGGCACTGTGTCCCATTAAATTATTCAACAAATACTTATTGAATATACACTGTGCACCATTTCTCAGCACTAAGATACAGTAGTGAACAAAATAAACCAAAATCCCTGTCCTCATAGACTTGTAGAATGACAATGAAAGGAAGTTTTGGACATATTATTGCCTGAAGCTTATTTTCCAATCTGCTATGAAACAGAGTTTGCAAAGATTCAAACTCCAAACAAATGACTGATTTTCTGAAGTCTATGTTTCCTAAAAATTGGGGTAAGCTTCAGGGTTTGAGACACTATCCAATAATGGATAAGACCTAAAAGTTTGGAAAGCCTAAAAAGCAGACACTTAATTTCTCAGCTTGACACTTAAAACAAGCTTAGCCCCCTTGACTCCTGGCTCCATGTCTCATGTAAATCCTATCCTAAGTCCATAGGTGTGAGTAGCCTCTGTTTAACTTGTATGATATGATTAAAATTTGAACCAGCCAGAAGTATTTCTTTTGAATATTCAACCATTTTTTAGTTCTTATTTTATATGTATGGGCAAATTATCAAATAGTATACAAACTGATCCTTATCTATGTAGGTTCAACTCTAGAGCCTCTGGTGGGAGAAACTCTCAGTCATCCTTCACCCAATCTCCCAGCCGGAAAGAAAAGTGCAATTGGTTAATCGCTTCAGAACATTCAGACTCCTTTACACAGGTATAAGAGATATTAACACTTAAATGTTGTGTGCAAGGTTTCTAATCCCAGTCCCCTGCAACAGAGAGGGAAGCTGAAGGGCTTGATGCTGAAGTCCATAATTAGTAATGAAGTATCTCACAAAATAATGATATAATGAAAGAAGGTCAAGTATAGACTTAGTCACAGTAATAATACTTCAAATGCTTAAGGGGTGAGTAGCCTCTGGAGACTGAACTATGAGCCTAACCAGCATGGATACTGTGATGGTTAATACTGAGTGTCAACTTGGTTGGATTGAAGGATGTAAAGTATTGATCCTGGGTGTGTCTGTGAGGGTGTTGCCAAAGGAGATTAACATTTGAGTCAGTGGGCTGGGGAAGGCAGACCCACCCTTAATCTGTAGGGCACCATCTAATTGGCTGCCAATGAATATAAAACAGGCAGAAAAATGTAAAAACTGAGACTGGCCTAGCCTCCCAGCCTACATCTTTCTCCTGTGCTGGATGTTTCCTGCCCTCAAACATCACACTCCAAGTTCTTCAGTTTTGAGACTCAGACTGGCTCTTCTTGCTCCTAAAGCTTGCAGATAGCCTATTATGGGACCTTGTGACCATGTCAGTTAATACTTAATAAACTCCCCTTGATATCAAGGGGAGTTTACATATATATATCTCCTATTAGTTATGTCCCTCTAGGGAACCCTGACTAGTACAGATACCTTGTCTATACGGGGAAAAGCATTCCAACTTCGAAGCAGCTCGATTTACAAACGAATTTCTGAAAGGCAGTCTTTCACCATTCTTCTTTTCAAGATTGGTCTTACAAAAGTTCTTACCTTTACAAAACAACCAAACCCTTCCAAAAGAAAAAATAAGTGTTTCTCAGGTCCAGATGTCAAAATAACAGCAAAGTCTCAAACTGTGACTAAACCTCGTCACAGAAGAAAATATAAGTCTCCTAGGAAACCTGCCTGTGCCAGAATTATCATCACTTTTTAACTGCTGAAGATAGTTCTATACAGCTCACAAATTTTGACCTGTGGTAAAATATTGCCTTGAAAACCTTTATAAGATACTAAAAACAAGGTAAAATATAAAGTGAATGCATTAATTTGTTAAACAATTAATTATGGAGAGCCAACTACAGGCTAGGAACTGTTCTGGCTGAGTGTACAGCACTAATGATAGTGAACAAGCCTTTGCTTTCTAGAGCTAACAGTAAATGGAGAAAAATATAAAGCAGACTTTTAATGAGGAGGCATGAGTTGGGGGTGCCACATTAGATAAGGAGGAAAGAGAAGGTGTCTCAGAGATGACAGTGGAGCAGAGACTTGTGAAATGAAGGAGGAAGCCAGGGAGCCAGTCAAACAATCATTTTAACGGGATGGAGAGAGAAGGCCATGTGAACACACTGCAGCACACACACCTTTGGTACATGTGACACTGGTAGGTATTGAGAGCCACCTAGTGTAGCTCTAGCAGAGTGAGTGAGCAAGACAAGGCAGACATCTCAAGATGGATGTAACAAGGCTAGAGCATTCAGGGCTGTGTAAACACAGTAAGGACTTGGGATTCATTCTAAGTGAAATGGAAAGTATGACAGTGGAGTTTCAACAGATAAGCAACAGAATCTCATTTTCTTTTAAAAGGCACCGCTCTGAGACCTCTGCGCAAAGATGTGAAAGAACCCCTAAGATGTAAGAATATTCCTGTAAAACAATGCTATTATTTGCTAGTTAGTTATTATTATTTCTCTTTAATTAATTTTGTCGATCTTCCCTTTTGCACATTTTTGGCATGAGGGATCGTAAAGCTTACATGATGTTCTGTTGATGCCAACAATAAAGTGAAGTATCTTATTTGTTTCCAAACTGTCATTGATGTAATTATTTTTTATTTCCCAAAATTGTTGTGCTTGAATTCTAGACCTGATCTGTTTTTAAATAAGTCAATGGAAAAAATAACCACAAAATTCTGTTGTATGAATACATTCCCTCTAAATACTATATGTCTCTTATAAACCCCGATGCAACAAAGAGTATTTTTCTTTGCATTCAACTAAGAAAAGGCGTCAGAAATGTTGCCAACATGTGATCTGAAAGGGGAAGAATAACAGATTAATAGATAAAGAAGAGATACTTTCTAAAAGCTTCAGTATACATGGTAGGGACACCTCTATCATTTGCGTTTGGGTCTGCCCTTCAACAACCAGTTCATCAGATGGTCTGACCAAAACTCTTAAAGCTCAGTTCCTGGGATGGATCATAAAACCCAGGTCTAAATCTATTAGCCTCAGCATTCTACTGGCCATAGTGATTGGTTCAGAGGAAGTCACATAACAAGGACAGTCAAAGCAGATCTCAGGAATTATGGACAGCTGAGAGAAAGTGTGCCTCTGTTTCCACTGAACACAAAGATGTAAACTGGTATGACTAGAGCTGCTGCAGTAAGGCAAAACCTTACAAAAAAAGAACCAACCTAGAAGTGGAACTGAAAAACTGAGAGAGAAATCAGACCTTGGTATTATTATTTGAAACTTTGCTTTGAGCTACACCTAAAGGCAGTCTTCTCAGCATCTCACTTTATGTGACCCATAAAATACGTATTCTTGAAGCTATACTGGGCTAGGTTTTCTGTCACTTGAAACTGAAACTATGGTAATGGATATATATTAACTTCAAATAATCTTGAATGTGAATAATTAAATCAATAATACATAACACTAGATATTGGAATTTTTTCCATTAATATTACAACATATCTTTTTATCTAGCAAATGGAAGAAATATTCTAAGATTTATCTAAATACAGAGAGAAACAAGAACTTAGAGACCTAGACTTATGGTGGAGTACAGTACTGGGAAGGGAGCAGGAAGAGGTGAAATGGGATTGATATGGGCTCCATGGAACAGAGAAAAGGGGAAACTGAAATTTTCAAGCTAATCAGGAAGTCCAAAAAGCATCAAGTTATAGAGAACAGTAAGTCAGAATATAAACAAGATGCAAAAGACCAAACAGACCCCTAAACCGGTATGAGAACGTTTAAAACTTGTATTAAAAGGACCAGACTTGAAAAAGGTGTCCAGAGACTTGGGGATTAGCTGCAGTGCTTTTTATAGGTAACCTTTGGAGTCAGCATAAGTGGAGAGGAAGTTAGTGAAGTCACTGAATAGACAAGAATATACTTGACAAAATAAAATATTCAGTTATGTATCCAGGCCAAGTAAAATATTCAGAATTCAGTAGAACTTCAAATCCCTAAAGCAATATGACTTTGAAAGGAGAAATATCTTCATGTAGAAAATCATTCCCTATTAATGACATGGTAATTCTCTATGACCTGCAACTGAATCAATGAGAGCCATCAAAGTACAAGATGAAAGTTGTATTTCTCTGCCTCTCTCCCACTTATCCCCTCCCACCCTAACATAAATGTGCTTGGCATTGACTGTTCACAATGAAAAATGAAGACATGAACTGAATTTACTGTAAGTGTGCATGAGATTAAGGAAAAAGGTGAATACTCAGAAGGAATTGCTACATAGAAAGAAGCCCGAAGCTGTAGAAAGAACCACAGATAAAGGTTAAAGCTAGACTCAGACGCAATTGTGAGATGAAGATGCTTCGCAAAGTCATTCTCATGGTGCATGCCTGGACCAGCAGTGTCAATATTACCTGGGAACTTATGAGGCAGAACTACCAAATTAGAAACTCCAGGGAGAAGGCTCAGCACTATGGTTTAACAAGGCCCTCAGGTGATTCTGAGTTATATTAAAGTTTGCCACCTACTGCCTTTGCCCAGGCTCAGTGGGAGTCAATGAAGCCTTCCTCTGACAACTCAACCATAACCATTTTCTGAGCACATAGTAACCCCAGTGAAGAGGATAGTAGTAGCCCCAAACTCAAACATGGTTTAGTAAGTCTTCAGCTATTTTTAGCTTCATAAATCCGCTGAGTTGCTGCAACACCAACCTGTCTACATGATAGTCCCTTAGAACAAGGCAGGTAAAAATAGGCAAGTAAATAAATACAGTGTTGATACAAATTTTATAAAGTTGGACTACTGCATAGAAGCTCGTTGATATATTAAAACGTGGTTTCACTGGGCTATATTCTACACACCTAGAGAATAACTAATAATATACCTATAAGAGCACCACCTCACTATGCCAGGAACACAACAAAACTATAGATAATACGTTCCAAATACCTCCAAAAGGTAAATTTTGATTCATCCAAAATACTTTAGTTCATTATGCCACATATTATTTGTTGAAATGTTTATAACTGTTTCTGTATTTCAGATTTACAATACACCAAAACTCACTCATAGAAAAAACAAATGATTCAGGCTGAAAGAGAGAGAAACCTCTTGTGACTATAGCAAATGCCCTCAAGCAAAAAAAAAAAAAAAAGTTCAAAAGATTAACAAATGAAAAAGCAAGAAAAAGAAAGAGATAGGGTTTGCTAAGAAAAGAAAGAATCTTCAAGGAAGAGGTAAGAAAATTAAAATTAAGTTTCTTCTTGGGCATATTTTATTTTCATGAAAAACAAACATTACTGACAACCAACCACAAAAATATTTGGTAGTGTTGTTGATACATATGTAACTGTCTGCATTGTGTAAAGATTCAGATGTGCATGTGTTAAAACTTTTTATTTATTTTTAATTCTAAGCAGCAGTATATGTTGGAAACATACTAGAGATTTAAACTAGAAACAATACTAACTACACTGAAAAGCACAAGAGTCATCACAGACTTGTTTTGTGAAGGATATTAATGGTCATGGATTCAAATCTTCTCACCAATGCAGAGACGCCTTTTCCAGCATCTATGGTAAGTGATTCCAAAGAATGTGGTTGAACATAGGCAAAAGAGGCCGTTTGACCTCTTTTTAGTAATATGAATCATTAGAAAATTTTGTTTTACTTTTGGCTGATAAAATGCCTTGCTATATCATTTTGTCAATAATATTCCCATTTTAGATACCTCTTACAGTTTGGTCATAAGCTGACTGTCCTATAAAGTGATACATAGAATTAAAAGAAGTATTCTGTTTGCATACTTTTATTACTATGATTCATTTTATTTTCATGCAATTCAGTCATAAATGGCCATAACTTTGGGCTGTATATGTGGCTATCTGAGGGTTGCTGGTATTTTAAAAGCCCTAATAAATACCTTGAAATTAACATTCTCTTTCCATATTTTAGTTCAGTATTCATCCTGAAATATAAAATATTATTTGTCTATTACTCCAGATAAATGAAAATCTCCCTTATTGATAATAACACTTAACTATTTTAGTGGCATTCTTTCTGAATGTAATAGTCATAAATATGACTTTGAAACAGCATGTCTGCTAAGTCAGCAAAGAAACAGCTTGCCCTGTGAAGGTGAGATAAACTGCTAGCTGCCTCCCCATAAAAACAAGGACAAGCCATCACTTTAAAACAGAATTTCTCCTTCTTGATAAGAATGCATTGAGTGGTCTTATTAATAAATAATGTCTATTTCATGAGAGTAAGGGGCATTTTTGTCCAATAGGAAGAACGAAATGTTAACTTTTACAGCCTGAAATACTACAATCACTTTGGTATGTAAAGCTAGTCTTGGAGGAAGTGCTAAAACAATTTGCTTAAGGAATTTTGGAAAAGAAAAGGTCCAAGACGTCCAGTCACTCTCCATGAGACCCAATATCGGAGGGCTAACTGAGTGAATTCATTCATTCATTTATTCATTCATCTATCCATTAAGGGCCAAACAAAATCTATGTGCTAGGAACACAGCAGGAAACGATGTCCCTACCCTCATGGCTCCTGGCCAAGTCTGCTGGTACAGAAAGACACCAATGATGCACTTGAATGAGAGTAAGTCTGGCACTCAACCTAAGGGCCAGAGTGTACAGGAGGAGAGGTGATGTTAGTACACCAGCCTCCCTAGCATAGCGGTTGTATTTTGTGGAGCAATCACTGGTATATCTTAGCAGTTCAGAGCTGCTTATTAATAAATCAAGAACTTTATACTGACATAGTGCAGCCAAATTAAATAAAGGCTACCTTTTTTTTTTTTCTGATGAACAAGGGTGCTTTATTTTTTAGAAGAGTTTTAGTAGTCACAAATATTTAAAATTGGAAATTTTCACATTTAAAAATGTTTGAATTTCTATATTGTCTTAAGAAAATAGAAGGTCCATGAAACCAAACCAGCATCTCCTCCTGGCAACCATCTGGTTGCCCCTGGTTGTTTGGAGCACCTTTCCAGTTGGTCCCATCCTGAGTAAGCTCCGATCTTTCACTGGCCCATGGAAAGATTTTATGACACCTGATTTAATTATTGCTCATAAGAGACTTTAATGCATCAACTAATTACCTTATGAATCGGAGATGTGTAGAGGTTCCATGTATAGCAATCTCTAAAATGAACCTCATCACATAAATGCTACCAGGACGGTAGCACACAGAAAGTGTATAAAATGACACAGAAACTACAATTCAAAATTAATTTTGTCTTTTGCCTGTTCTGGAAATTTTGGAAACTTCTTCTGTTGTTAAAAACGAACTAAAACTGGCACAGACATAGCCAAGGTAATTTGATAGTTGGTATAATGGTAAACACAATTCCCAGGAGAAGCAAAGGATGGCGTTTTTTTCTGACAATTTTCTTTCCTCCAACTATTTTAATTAATATCATTATATATTTTACATTAGGTCCCTGATCTTTCATGGGTCACAATAATCCACAACAGCCAATGGGAAAACAATAACTAAACAGGTACCATGACACTGTTTTACCAAATTAAACCATGAAGAGTTCAAGTACAAAAATGACACTGAACTACTATCCAAAAAGATTGGCTTAAAAGGAAACTTTTTTTTAAATGACTCAGGCCATCACTGTGAAAATTATTAATATTATAGTAGAATAATATTACCACATGGAGTCCTGATACTTTGATATTTGAAATTGTTTATGTTGGTCGGCAAAAGATTTTACCTTCTTCCCCTAAAATAGTTTTCTAATTTCTGTGTCTTAGTCAGGAATCTACAAAAAACAGAATGGACCATGGTGAGCCATCATTTGCATAATGACCTTCTTTGGTTCTATCACATTCTACATTTTTTCTTATCTACAATGTTTACTGCTCTCTGGAGAAAGAACCTAGATTTTCTTTAGTAATTTTGATGAATGGTTACTAGCTGCTGGGGAGGACATACATAAAATTAAAATATAAAGTATGGGAAGCTTGAACTATTGGGAGGCATCTGTTATCCACATAATTTCCCTGTAATGCTGTAGTTCTGAAATGTCAAAAAGCAGGCAAGGCCTCCAAATGACAACATTAGAACTTCCTTTATGGCTTTTTGTCCCAATAAATCTACTCATATTTTGGAATATTATGATTTATAACAATGGTAGAGAACATAGAGAATATTTATATAGGATGGAGATGATGTCTAAGATTCTTAGTAAAATATTATTTCCTTAAATTAGCCTTGAAACAGTAAAATCTATTCTTTTGCTTGTTTGGTGATTTGTGAGGATATTTTGTTTGTTTTTCAGATTTATTGAGATATAGTTGACAAAAATTATATATATTCAATGTGTACAATGTGTTTTTATATATGTATACATTGTGAAATAATTATAATTGAGTTAATTAACATATCAATTATCTCACAAAGCTACGTTTTTTGTATGGTAAGAGTATTTAAGATATATTCTTCTAGCAAATTTCAATTTTAAGTATACAGTATATTAACTATAGTCACAAAGGTGTTCATGGGATCTCTAGAACTTACTTATCTTGAAATTGCAAGTTTACCCACTTTGACTAACATCTCCCCATTTCCTCCATCACTTGACTCCTGCAAACCATCTTTCTACCTTCTGTTTCTATCAGTTCAACTTTTTAAGATTCCACATATAAACACGTGAAATCATTCAATATTTGTCTTTTTGGGTCTGGTTTATCTCACTTAGCACAATATCCTCCAGATACATACATGTGATTGCAAAGGCAGGATTTCTTTCTTTTATTAAGGCTAAATAGTATTCCATTGCATACCACATTTTCTTTATCCATTCTTCTTCTCAGAAACACATATGTTGATTTCATAACTTGGCTATTGTGAATAATTCTGCAAAAAATGGGATTGCAGATATGTCTTCTATATGCTGATTTCATTTTCTTTGGAAATATACCCAGGAATGGGATTGTCGGATAATATGATAGTTCTGTTTTTAATTTTTTTTAAGGAACTAGCATATTCTTTTTATAATGACTGTACCAATTTACATTTCTATCAACAATACATAAAGGTTCCCTTTTCTCAATATCCTTGCCAATATTAATCTTTTGACTATTTTATAATAGCCCTGCTAATGGTTATAAGGTGATATCTCCTTGTGGTTTTAATCTGCATTTTCCTGATGATTAGTGATGTTGAACAATTTTTCATGTACAATATCTACTAATCATTTGTGCATCTTCTTTTGAGAAATGCCAGTTCAGGTCCTTTGCCCATTTTTAAATCAGGATTTTTGTTTTTGTTTGCTATTGAGTTGCATGAGTTCCACACATATTGTAGATATTAACCCCAAATTAGATATATGGTTTGCAAATATTTTCTGACATTTCATGAGTTGCCTTTTTATTATGTTGATTAATTTCTCTGCTGTGCAGAAACATTTTTAGATTGATGTAGTACAATGTGTTTATTTTTGTTTTTATTGTCTATGCTTTTTGTATCATAACAAAAAGAATCATTGCCAAGACCAATGTCATGAAACTTTTCCCCTATGTTTTTGTTCAGGAATTTTATGGCTTTGGATCTTACATTTAAGTCTTCAATACATTTTAAGTTGATTTTGTGTATGGTGTAAAATAAACATCCTTGTGTTTTTGTTTGTGTCTGCGTGTGTGTGCATGTGCGTGTGTGTGTATGTGTGTTGCATGTAGATAACCAGTTTCCCCAGCTCCATTTACTCATGGGTCTATTCCTTCCATATTGTGTATTCTAAGTTATTGTGTCAAAGATTAGTTGACTATGTGCCTGTGGGTTTATTTCTGGGCTTTCTATTCTAACCACCTGCCTGTGTGTCTGTTTTTATGACAGGACCATAATGTTTTGCGTACTAAGATTTGTAGTATATTTTTAATGTAGGCAGTGTAATATCTATAGTTTTGTTCTTGCTTTAGCTATTTGGGTATTTTGTAGTTCTCTATAAATCTTAGAATTACTTATTTCTATTTCCATGTAAAATGACAATAGAACTTCGATAGAGATTACTTTAATACTGTGGATCATTTTGGGTAGTATGGGCATTTTGACAATATTAATTCTTCTGATCCATAAACATAGGATACTTTTTTATTTATTTGTGTCTTTTTCAACATTATTCATCAATGTTCCATTGTTTTCAGTGTATGGAACTTTTACCTCTTTGGTTAACTTTATTTCTAAGTATTTTATTCTTTTAAATGCTATTATAAATGGAATTATTTTATTAGTTTATTTTTCAAGTAGTTCCTAGTGATTGCACAGAAAAACAATTGATTTTTATATGTGAATTTTGTATCCTGCAACTTTACTTGTTCATTAGTTCTAGCAGTTCTTTGGTGGAGTCTTTAGAATTTTCTATATATAATCCATGCTCTAAATTTAAGATTATTTCATCTTCGAACAGAGACAAATTTACCTCTTTATTTTCTATTTGGATTCCTTGATTTATTTCTTTGTTGTGCCTAATTCCTCTCGCTAGGACTTCCAGTACAATGTTGACTAGAAGTGATGAGCGTTATCATCCTTGTCTTTTTTCTAATCTTGGAGGGAAAGCTTCAATTATTTCAGGCATATTGGCCTGTACTTTTAATATTATTATTATTATTTTAGTGTCATTACCTGGCTTTGGTATCAGGGTAATGCCATACTCTTAAAATGAGCTGGAAGTGTTTCCTTCTCATCAATTTTTTGAAAAAATTTGAGAGGGAGTCACATTAATTCTTCTTTAAACTTATGGTATAATTGACTCATAAAGCCACCCAGTCTGGACTTTTCTTTGATGGAAGATTTTTGATTGCTGATATAATTTCCTTACTTGTTATTGGTCCCTGCAGATTTTCTATTTCTTCATGCTTGAGTCTTAGTAAGTTTTAAGTTTCTGTGAATTTATTTATAGTAAAATGTATTCCCATGGTATGGCTGAACATTATTTGGATAACAAAGTATAAGACTTTAGAATACAGAGACACCTCTGACTTGTTTTTTCCTTTTGTATCCTATTAAACAAACAAAAAAACCCATCAACCACCACCACCCCAAACACCTCCAGCTTTTGTGCTGGACTTTTAGATATACAAGCTTTTAATTTTTGCTTGATATTTCTCTTTTTCTTCAAAATTATCAGACATTTCTGAATCTTTCTACTTTCTCCTCTTGCATTAGTGCCTTCTTTTCTGAATTCACCTCTCACTTCCTCCAGATAAATCAACAATTTATTTAATGTAAGATTCTAAGTCAAAATATTTCAGGCAAAATCTTAAAATAACTTTATACTTGAAGTTATTTAAACTTTAAGAGCTGTATAACAACTGTTTTTTAGTTTAAAATCCATTCTGAGAACACTAAGGACAGAGGCTGAGAATTTTTAAATTTCAACCACCAGCTAGATAATGTGCTCCTACAAGGTGGACCATTAACACCTCACATCAAGCTTTATTCTGGTAAAAATCTTCTAACATAGGACTATTAAACTAGACTACTCAAACATCAAATACTGACATTGTATAAGCAAGTTGTATTTCTATAAATGCTAGGAATTTATATTTCTATAAATTCAGTTGATCTAATTGAGATATATTACCTTAGGGTCTCAGGAGGCTTAAGCTGAAAAAAGTTATTAAAAAGTTGTTAAACAATAATAGCATATATATGCAATAAATAAAATTGATTTAATAATTTTATTAATTTCATAAATATTTATAGAAAACCTAATGTATATAAGGCATTGTTTATGGTTCTGAGGGTACAGAATGACCAAGAAAGAATGATTTTGATCTCAAAAAATTGACATTGTTGTGGGAGAAAAACTCAATAAAATAAATTAACAAAAAAATTTTAGATTGTGATAAGGTCTAAGAAGGATATAAAAATGGATAGCAGTATGGATAGGAAGTAGATCTGAGAGTAAAGGGCTCTATGAATAAAGTTATTGAGGAAGGTATCTCTTAGGAAGTATACTTTAACTCAGACCTGATTAAATTTTAAACTTTGTACCAGCATTTGGTTTAAGCCAGAAACATTTGGTAAAGAAAAGGTTTAGAGAAAGCAAAGTACATAAGTGAGAGTAATAAAATTAAAAGAAAATAATTTATAGGATACCGTTGTGTTATGTTATAATGAAAGTTGAGAATGTGTTGTTTAAAGAAGACTTCATTATATTGGTAAGTGTTCACTGGATATGACTGAAAGCTCTAGTGAGTAAGTTATTACAGGAAGATACACTCTGTGCACTTTAAAATGATAGAAGGAAGATAAAAGGCAGAAGTCTTATTAAAAATCACCTACCTATATTTTTACCCAGGATGACCCACATTTTCTGTTGAAATCACCTCCACATAGGAAAATAGGATTTGTCATGCTGGATTAGAACATTGCCCTATTACATGTGCAATGCTGATTCCAGCATGAGTCAAATATTTGTTGCATCAGACGAAAGTAAAAACTTCCAAAACAAGTTGTCATACTTGCTGTGCTTTCAGCTGCAGCTAAAATTCCATGTAGAACTATACTTCAATTTTAGATATAAGACTTTTTTCTATTTTAGATGTAAGACTTTTTTCCAAGAAGTTCAAGACACTATATTTTATGGAGGCCTCAATAAATGTGAATATGATCATGTCTTCTAACCTTAACTCTCCTCCTCTAAACCCTTAATCTCCCATCTATACTTATTGTGTGCCATGGAAGACAGGGGATAAAAAGAGGCAGTAAACAGCTATATAGTTCTATAGGATATGGTTGAAGCAACAACCGTGTCCATCTTTCAGGCTGCCCCATAGCAATTTCCTTTCTGCTTCAAAGAAACCTCCAGATGTTAGCTTTACTCTATTTTACAAAGAATACATTTTGTGAATTGTCATGGCCCATGAACCTGCAGGAATAATTCATTGTTATGCTTTAAAACTTTTTCTAGCTAATGTGCATAAGAGTCAGTATAGACCCTGCTCATATAAAGAGATGGTTAATTATGAATATAATATTTTCATGCTGAATGTAGGGACTGTATTTTATATATCTACCCCAACCAGGCTTGTTTTATGCTCCATATTCTCTTGCACATTGTAGGTGCTCTGTAAATGATTAGCCTGTCAAATTTGTCTTCCTAATTAAAGAGTTTAGACCATTTACATTTATTAGGATAAAAAATACATTTGGTGTTGTTATGTTGTGTTACCTTGTGCTTTCTATTTTTACTATGCTTTTTTATTCTTATTTTTGTTTTCCTATATTGGTATTTCTTATTTTTTTCTTTTACAGGTTTGTAATAAATTATAAAATACATTACTATAAAATTTTAAACATACATTTAATATAACAAAGTGTAAAGTTAGTCAACAGTTTTACCCATAGTGCAAATAATACATGGACATTAGAATGCTTTAGCTCTTATCATCCATTCTGCATTATATCCTAATAACTAATATTTTAGATTTAAATTTTTTGTCTTAACTCCAGAAATTAGGAACAATTACTCATTTATACAATCATTGGTTATTTATATTTACTCACAAAGATTCCAGTTTTTGTTCACCATTCCTTCTGGGGTTATTTTTATTCTTCCTGAGGTACATCCTTTAGCATTTACTTTAGTGTACATATGTAGGTGACAAAGTCATTTTTGTCTGAACATATCTTTATTCTACCTCCATTTTTAACTATAGTTTCATTGGTTATAGAACTCTAACATTTCTAGATTATAAGTGTTTTTTTCTGAAGGTTTTGAAGTTATCATTTCATAACTTGATCATTTGTTAGCTTCTAATACTTTGTTAAAAAGATAGCTCCTCCATCAATATAATTGCTTTTCCTTTGTAGATAGCCTGTCTTTTCTCTCTGCAGCCAGATATTATTTCCTCCACATCTCTTTATTTGCTTCTTCTGGAATTTAGATAAAATAATTATCAAAATTTGTGATTCTATTATCCATGTGATTTAACTTCTTTTTGATATTTTCCATCTCTTTTTCTAACTTTTCTGGATTTCATTTTAGATCTTTCATCCAATTTATTAATACCTTCAGTTGTGTCTAACTTGAGGTTTAGCTTATTCACTGTTCTCTATTATATCATAATTGTAGGTTTAACATTTTAATCATTTTTCATAATTATCAGGGCAATTCTGATAACTTCTTATTTGCATCATATGTTCAATATTAACCTTTATTTGGGGCTATCTTGTTTCTTCTGATAATTATCTTAATATTACCTGAGTTTTATAAGTTATTTGTTTCTTTTTATTTTAGATTTTTAAACTGCTAACGTTAGGGTTTGATTCTGTTGTTTGATGTTTTTGTTGTCTCTTGTTCATTTGGATTTGTGTGGCTTGTGTACATATACACCATGGAACACGATGAAGCCATGAAAAAGAATGAGGTCATGTTCTTTTCAGGGACATGGATAGAGATGAAGGCTATTATCCTTAGCAAACTAACATAGGACCAGAAAACCAAATACTGAATTTTTTTACTTAAAAGTGGGAGCTACATGATGAGAATACATGGACACATAGAAGGTAACAACACACACTGAAGCCTTTTGGAGGGTGGAGGTTGGGAGGAGGGAGAGGATCAAGAAAAATAACTAATGGTTCTTAAGCCTAATACTCGGGTGATAAAATAATCTGTACAACAAACCTCCATGATGCAAGTTTATCTATGTAAAAAACCTGTACTTGTACCCCTGAACTTAAACTAAAATTTAAAAAAAAAAAAAAAAAAAAAGAATTCTAAGGAGTTCCTCATTTAAAAAAAAATGTTAATTCTCCTATTCAAAAAACAGGGACAAATGAGCAGTCTCATCACTGTCCTCTGAAAAGCAGCTTTTTATGCCACTATAATTGGTACCTTCAATGGGTCAGGCATGATACAATGTCAGAGATGTTTCCCGCACATTGGAGTTTGCCAGCTGTCTCCAACCCAACAGACACATCATTAGGTCTCTATATGCTCTTGGCACTAGTTTACCTCTCTGGGTTTAAGTTTTCTCCTTGTTTCAAACTTCCAAGTATTTCTTATACTCTCCTACCAGTTGAGATTTTTTTCTAAACATAATTTTTCTAAAAATGTGTTTTACCTGTGTGTGTATATATGTGTGTATATATATGTTTATGCACACACATGTAAATATATGTATTTTTTTCTACATAGTTTGATCAATAGAAAACAAAGAGCCAATGTTCCATTTATGAGCTTTAGCCTCATGAGGCATTGTTTATCTCTACTTTCTTTCTTGGATTCCAAGAACTACCATGTAAAGAATCCTGAGGTAGCTTGCTGAAGGATGAGGAACCACATCGATCTGAGTAGTGAATTTTGGCTAGCCAAGCTTCAGATATCTGAGAGAACACAGTCAAGATGAGCAAGCTGAGCCACAGATGACCTACTGGTTGAGCACAGATACCTGAGTGAGGTATTGTGGGTTTTTAGCAATTTTTTATTATATGCTATTATGTGATTTTCTTTGTATTTATTTTGCTTGGAGTTTGTCAGTCTTCTTGGCATGATAAATTTATATTGTTCATTAAATTTAGAAAATTCCCAGCCAGTATTTCTTCAGCTTTTTTGGCTCCTATCTTTTTCTCTGCTCACTCTATAATTCAAATCCCATGGACATTAGACCACTTCATATCAAGTCACTGAGGCACGATTTTTTTTCATTCTCATTTATCTGCTTAATTTTGAATAGACTCTTCTCATGTCCACTGATCTTTTATTCTGTAGAGTCTAATTTGCAGTTAAAGTCATCCAGTGATTTTTTTTCTTCATATATTTTAACTTTCATCTCCAAAAGTTCTGTGTGGTTGTTTTTATTATCATCCATTTATTTCTTCATTATGTTTAAATTTTTCTTTAAATGCTTCAACTTACGGATAACATTAATAATAACTATGTTAAAGGCCATGTCTATTAATTCCACCCTCTCTGTCATTTCTAAGTTGGTTTATATTAATTTTTTTCTCAGTTTTGAGTCTGTTTACTACCTCTTAATATATTTAGAAAGCGTTTATTGAATATAAAACATAGCATATACTACCTTGTTGAGTGTTTACATATTTTTGTGTTTCTTTAAAGAGCATAGAAGTTTGTTTTGGCAGAAAGTTATTTTAGATAAGATTAATCTTTAAGAGTCTCATGTTTTCAATCCCATTAAAACATGGGCAAAGGACACAGACAGACACTTCTCAAAAGAAGACATACATGTGGCCAAAAACATATGAAAAGAAGCTCAACATCACTATTCATTAGATAAATGCAAATCAAAGCCACAGTGAAATACCATCTCACACCAGTCAGAATAGATGTTATTAAAAAGTCAAAAAATAATGGGTACTGGCAAGGTTGTGGAGAAAAAGGAATGCCTATGCACTATCTGTTGGAGTGAAAATTAATTCAACTATTGTGGAAAATAGTGTGGAGATTCCTCAAAGACCTAAAAATAGAACTACCATTCAACCCAGCTACCCATTACTAGGTATATATCCAAAGGAATATAAATTATTCTATCATAGAAGCACATGCACCCCTTTGTTAATTGCTGTAGTATTCACAATAGCAAAGACATAGAATCAAGCTAAACACCCATCAGTGGTAGACTGGATTTTTAAAATGTGGTACATATATATACCATGGAATACTACACAGCCATCAATAAGAATGAGATCCTGTCCTCTGCAGGAACATGATGAAGATGTAGGCCATTATTTGTAGCAAACTAATGCAGGAGCAGAAAACCAAATGCCACATATTCTCACTTATAAATGGGAGCTAAATGATTAAACCACATGGACACAGAAGGGAACAACACACTGGGGCCTATTGGAGGGTGAATGGTGGGAGGAGGGAGAGGATCAGAAAAGTAACTAATGGATACTAAGTTTGATACCGCGGTGACAAAATAATCTGTACACCGTCCTTTGCGACACATAATTTACCTGTATTACAAACCTGCACTTGTACCCCTCTACCTAAAATACAAGTTTTTTAAAAAAAAGACTTGTTTTTTAAGTACTATAGTCTGAATAGTCTTTATTCTAGGGAAAATTTACACCTACTAAAACAGGACCCTTGTATGACCTCTACTGATTGTCCAAGTTTTCAATAACCTTTATCCATTTTGATTGGATTAAATTTAAGTATCTCCTAATTCTGTATAAACTTGAGAAACTGATCACCTTATAACTTCCTGACATTTGTTCTTGCCTAGTCTCCTGAAGTTCTACCCTAGATATGCACAGATTAGTGTTCAGCCAAAGATTCAGGAAGACTAGCATGTAGATTTCTGGAGGTCTTACTATGTATAACTCCCTCATTTCTGTTTCTCTACCTTGTAAACTCTGGCTGGTCCAGCCTCTTCAACTTTACTCTCTGCCTCCTTACTTCAGCAAGAGCCTCACGCTCTGCTTGGATTTTCCCTAACACACACACACACACACACACACACACACACACACACACACATTCTCTCTCTCTCTCTCTCTCTCTCTCTCTCTTCAAGAAATTGCCTTTAGACAGAAAATTAAAGTGATAATATAATTAATTTTGTTTTCCTATTCAAGGGGAAATACTCTTATGCTATTTGTTGTCTCAATGCCTTAAAATAATTACTTTGTGTATTTTGTCCAATGCTTTATTTGTTTTGGGTAGGAAATAGGTTCATATCAGTTTCCTTCTGAGCTAGGGTTAGACAGCTCATTGAAGCTGGGGCTCTCTTGCTAGATAACTGCTTATCTAAGATTGAGTACACACAAGCGAATCCACATTCACCTATTTTCCAATATTTACCCTCCTCAAGTAAATATCTCAAAAATCTCAAGTCCTTGGCATGCTAAACACCAAGAGTCAAAGTGTTTCCACCATCATTTCCTCTTGATCAGGCCATCATTTCTGTTTAATGACCTGTTTACATCTTTAAGGAGTCATGAAAGCCAATATGGAAAGGCATGTCAACAATCAGGCATTACTATAGAGTAACAGGACAGGAAGTTGGTTATCAGACTATGGGTTTCTAAAATACTACAGTGGCCAAGGAGTTACATTTGAAGCCAACCACTTATCTTTTTCTCATTACCTTTAAGAGTTAATTTCTTTTGCGTATCTATTCATTGGTGTGTGAGGATAGTGAGGGCAAAAGACAGATATTTTCACTTAAAAATCTTCTGAAGTGTTCTGATTGCATATTATTTAAATTTTTTATAATAGCTTTATCTGCCTTATTGCCTATGTAAGTGTAGTATATGTTATAAATCTGTTAGGTTGTCAAGAATTATATGTTATGAATGTTTCTGATAAACATGTCTGGATTGAAAGAGTAGGAACACATTTTACCCAGATACCAACAAATAAAAATTATGGCCCTAATTTTTTCGCTGTATGACTAAACAGTTTTTTACCCCTATAGAATGTGGATCTTTACCTGTAAAGAGAAGTTAGACCATATTCTGTTGATTAAATTTTCTCTAAAAGGTCTTTAAATTTTATAAATATTTGAAAAGCTTGTTTTAAAATCTGTTGATATAGGCATAGAAAATTGCAGGTAGTTTTTATTTTTTCTTTTTCTGTCTGTTTTGGACGCTTTTACGGAACACTATAGGGGTTTTGTATGCATATTTTTTATGTCAAGACTTCATGTGCAGAGAGTTAAATCTCTGGCTAATTCTGAACTTGTCAAGAGTGGATACCAGACTGTAGCAAACTGAAGACTGAATGGTTTAATAGAGTGGAAACCATAAATACAGCTGTCTTTCATGAAATTTGATTACGAAGAAAGTGTAAGAATACTATATTAATATTATATTAGTCAAACTGTCCTTCAAAAATGAATGATAGATGAAAGCTTTCCCAATCAAACAAAAGCTGAGAAGTTCATCATCCCTGGACCTGTCTTTAAAAATGTTAAAGGGTGCTTTTCACCTGAAATACAAAAATGCTAGACAGCAACACAATAGCATAGAAAAGTATGAAACTCATTGGTAAATATAAATATATGGACAAAGACGAGTTAGAGTTACTGGATACAATTGAACATAAGCTGTTATTTGCTTAATATTGACTATTATAAAATATTTTACTTAAGTGCCAAGGTAACCATAAAAAAAACTATAGAATGCATGCACACACACACACACACACACACACACACACACACACACACACACAGAAATCAAAGCATTTCAGATAGAAAAAAATAAACAAAACACAGAGACAGAAAGAGAGAAAAACACAAACAAAATAACTACAAGACTAACAGAAAACAACTCACAAAATGGCAATAGTTAATTTTTTTATCATTATTTACTTTAAAGGTAAATGGAATAAATTCCCAATAAAAAGTCATGGAGTTGCTAAATGGATTAGAAAAAAAAGATTCAACTATATGCTGTCTACAAGAAATTCACCTTAGCCATAAGTACACAAGTTTGCTGAAAGGGAATGGGTAAGAAAAGACATTTCATTTAAATTGGAACCAAAAGAGAGGTAGGGTGGCTATACTTATATCAAACAAAATAGACTTTATGCCAAAAATTGTCATAAGAGATAAGAAAGGACATTTTATAATGATAAAAAGATCAATCCACCAGGAAGTTTTCTAAATTATAAATATATATGCATCTGACAGCACAGCATCTAAATACAAAGCAAACAGTGACAAAACAGGAGAGAAATAGAAAGCAACACAATAATAGTAGGAAATTTCAATAATAGTAGGAATTTCAAATAATAGTAGGAAAGCAACACAATAATAGTAGGAAATTTCAATATTTAATAATTTCAGAACATCAAGAAAAAAATCAATAAGGAAAGACAGGGTGTGAATAAAACTATGGACCTATGAAACCAACAAACATATACAGAATTTTGCAAAATAAAAAATTCACAGACATATAGAAATTTATAAACAACACTCTTGAACAACCAATGGGTCAAAGAAGAAATTAAAAGATAAATTAGAAAATATCTTGAGATAAACAAAAATGAAAACACACAACAACCAAAACTTATGTGATGTAGCAATAGTTGTACTAAGAGGGAAATTTATAGTGATACACACCTAAATTAAAAAAAATAAAATAAAAGGATTCTGCCAAGATGGCCAAAAGGGAACAGCTCAGGAGCGCAGTTCCCAGTTAAAGTGACACAGAAGGCAAGTGATCTCTGCATTTTCAACCAAGGTACCAGGTTCATCTCAATGGTACTGGCTGGACAGTGGGTGTAGCCCAAGGAAGGCAAACAGAGGCAGGGAGGGGCACTGCCTCACCCGGAGGGGGAAGTGGAACTGGGCATAGGATTGGTGACTATTCCCCTCCAGCACTCTGGTTCAGATACTGTGCTTCTCTCATGGCCTTTGCAACCCACAGGCCAGAAGATCCCCATTGGGCCGACAAGCACTGCAAATTACTAGCTCAGATCTGAGTGACCACTCTGGCCAGCACTGCAGTTGTCAGCACAGATCTGAGCAGACATTTTGGCTGGCAAGAGGAGCACCTGCATGACCGAGCTTCCTGTTCCCCAGAAAGAGGGGGGAGCAGATGATATGGCTTGCTGGGTCCTACCCCAACAAAGACCAGCAAACTGATGCCCTCACGCTTGAGTTTCACAGCCAGGATATCAGTTCTAGCTCAACCCAGGATGATTGAGCTTGGTGGGGGAAAGGGCATCCACCATTGCTGAGGTGGTTCTAATCTCACCTGTGTAAACAAAAGCTAGAGGAAGATTTCACAGCAGCTGGACTGAGCCTGTGGCAGCCCAGCAGCACCTCTGCAGGCAGACAAGGAACAGACTGCCTCCTCAAGCAACTCCCTGACCCCCGCATAACCTAAAAGATGCCTCATACAGGAGAGCTCTGGCTGACATCTGGTGGGTACCCTTCTGGGATGAAGCTACCAGAGGAAAGATTAGGCAGCCATCCTTGCTGTTCTGCAACCCTGGCGGGTGATTCTCAGGCAAGCAAGGTCTGGAGTGAACCTCCAACAGCCCTATAGCAGAGGGGCCTGACTGTTAGAAGGAAAACTAAAAACCAAAAAGAAATAGCTTCAACATCAACAGAAAGGACGTCCACTCAGAGACCCCTTCCAAAATCACCAATTTCAAAGATTAAAGATAGATAAATCCACAAAGATGGGAAGAAATCAGCACAAAAAGGATGAAATCACCAAAGACCAGAATCCCTCTCCTCCTCCAAGTGATCACAACTCCTCACCAGCAAGGGAACAAAACAGGATGGAGAATGAGTTTGATGAATTGACAGAAGCAGCCTTCAGAAGTGGGTAATAACAAACTTCTTTGAGCTAAAAGAACATGTTCTAACCCAATGCAAAGAAACCAAGAACGTTGAAAAATGATTAGATGAAATGTGACTAGAATAACCAGCTTAGAGAAGAACATAAACGACTTGATGGAGCTAAAAAACATAGCACGAGAACTTCACAAAGCATACACAAGTATGAATAGCCAAATCAATCAGGCAGAAGAAAGGATATCAGAGATTGAAGATCAAATCAATGAAATAAAACAAGAAGACAAAATTAGAGAAAAAAGAGTGAAAAGAAATGAAAAAAGCCTCCAAGAAATATGGGATTATGTGAAAAGACCTAATTTACACTTGATCGGTGTAGCTGAATGTGACGGGGAGAATGAATCCAAGCTGGAAAACATTCTTCCGGATAAAATCTGGGAGAACTTTCCCAACCTAGCGAGGAAGGCCAATATTGAAGTCCAGAAAATACAGAGAACACTATAAAGATGTTCCTCAAGAAGAGCAACACTAAGGCACGTAATCATCATATTCACCAAGGCTGAAATGAAGGAAAAAATGCAAACAGTAGCCAGAGAGAAAGGCCAGGTCACCACAAAGGGAAGCCCATCAGATTCACTGCAGACTTTTCAGCAGAAACCCTACAAGCCAGAAGAGAGTAGGGGCCAATATTCAATAACCGTAAAGGAATGAACCTTCTTTTTTGTTTTTTTTTTTTTTGAGACAGAGTTTCTCTCTGGTTACCCAGGCAGGAGTGCAATGGCATGATCTCAGCTCACTGCAACCTCTGCCTCCTGGGTTCAGGCAATGCTCCTGCCTCAGCCTCCTGAGTAGCTGGGATTACAGGCACGCGCCACCCTGCCCAGCTAATTTTTTTGTATTTTTAGTAGAGACGGGCTTTCACCAGGATGGGCTTGATCTCTTGACCCCATGATCCACCCACCTCAGCCTCCCAAAGTGCTGGCATTACAGGCATGAGCCACCGCGCCTGGCCCAAGGAAAGAACTTTCAACCTAGAATTTCATATCCAACCAAACTAAGCTTCATAAGTGAAGGAGAAATAAAATCCTTTACAAACAAGCAATTGCTAAGAGATTTCATCACCACCAGACCTGCCTTCCAGGAGCTCCTGAAGAAAGCACTAAACATGGAAAAGAAGAGCCAGTACCAGCCACTGCAAAAGTGTACCAAATGATAAAGACCAATGATACAATGAAGAAAGTGCATCAACTAATGGTCAAAACAACCAGCCAGTAACAAAATGGCAGGATCAAATTCACACATAACAATATTAACATTAAATGTAAACTGCTTAAATGCCCCAATCAAAAGAAACAGACTGGCACACTGGATAAAAAGTCAAGATCATCAGTGTGCTGTATTCAGGAGATCCATCTCACATGCAAAGACACAGATAGACTCAAAATAAAGAGATGGAAGATTTACCAAGCAAATGGAGAGCAAAAAAAAAAAGCAGGGGTTGCAGTCCTAGTCTCTGATAAAATGGACTTTAAACCAACAAAGATCAAAAGAGACAAAGAAGGATATTACATAATGGTAAAAGGATCAATGCAACAAGAAGAGTAACTATCCTAAATATATATGCACCCAATACAGGAGCACCCAGATACATAAAGCAAGTTCTTAACGAACTACAAAGAGACTTAGACTCCCACACAATAACAGTAGAGGACTTTAACACTCCACTGTCAATATTAGACAGATCAACAAGACAGAAAATCAACAAGGATATCCAGGACTTGAATGAAGATCTGGACCAAGTGCACCTAAAAGACATCTACAGAACTCTCCACCCCAAATCCAAAGAATATACATTCTTCTCAGCACCACATCACACTTATTCTAAAATTGACCACGTAATTGGAAGTAAATCACTCCTCAGCAAATGCAAAAGAATGAAAATCATAACAAATGGTCTCTCAGACCACAGTGCAATCAAATTAGAACTGAAGATCAAGAAACTCACTCAAAACTGCACAATGACATGGAAACTGAACAACTGGCTCCTGAATGACAAATAGATAAACAATGAAATAAAGGCAAAAATAAAGATGTTCTTTGAAACCAATGAGAATGAAGACAAAACATACCAAAATCTTTGGGATACAGCTAGTGCTCGACTTACGACCACGATTGGGGCCGGCAGACCAGTCATAACACGATTTGGTCATAAGTTGAGTAGGCTATATGTACAGTTGAAATGGCACACGCGGAGATGGTAGTGCTGCCGGAAGCTGGTCCGCACTGTCGTACGCCCAGCTGGGCAACGTTTGTGCTGCCAGATGCAGAGCAGTCATGGCTAGCGATTGTGGTCGTAAAGTCAAATGGTCGTATAGTTGCATAGGTCGTATGTCGATCAATACCTGTACATTTAAAGCAGTGTCTAGAGGAAAATGAATAGCAATAAATGCTCACATAAGAAGCAAGGAAAGATCTAAAATCAACACCCTGTCATCAAAATTGAAAGAGCTAGAGGAATATGATCAAAAAATTCAAAAGCTAGCAGAAGATAAGAAATAACTAAGATCAGAGCAGCACTGAAGGAGATAGAGACACAAAAAATCCTGCAAAAAAAAAATAATAAATCCAGGAGCTGGTTTTTTGAAAAGATCAACAAAATAGATAGACCACTAGTCAGATTAATAAAAAAGAAAGGAGGGAAAAATCGAATAGATAGAATAAAAAATGATAAAGGGGAAATCACCACTGCTTCCCCAGAAATACAAACTACCACTAGAGATGAATACAAACAACTCTATGTACATAAACCAGTAAATCTGGAAGAAATGGATAAATTCCTGCACACTTACGCCCTCCCAAGAATAAACCAAGAAGTTGAATCCCTGAAAAGATCAATAACAAGGCCTGAAGCGCAGGCAGCAGTTGACAGCTTACTAAACAAACAAACAAAAAAAGTCCAGTTCCGGGCATGTTCATAGCTGAATTCTACCAGATGTACAAAGACAATCTGGTACCATTACTTCTGAAACAACTCCACGCAATACAAAAACAGGGAATCTTTCCTAACTCATTTAATGGGACTGACATCATCCTGATACCAAAACCTGGCAGAGACACAACTAAAAAAGAAAACTTCAGGCCAATATCCATGATGAACATCAATGCAAAAATCTTCAATAAAATACTGGCAAACTGACTGCAACAGCACATCAACAAGCTTATCTATCACGAACAAGTAGGCTTCAACCCAGGGATGCAAGGCTATTTCAACATATGCAAATCTATAAATGTAATCCATCACATAAACTGAACCAAAGACAAAAACCACATGATCATCTCAATAGATTCAGAGAAGGCCTTCAACAAAATTCAACATCCGTTTATGCTAAAAACTTTCAATAACCTAGGTACAGATGGAATGTATCTGAAAGTAATCAAAGCTATTTACAAGAAATCCACAGCTGATATTATACTGAATGGGCAAAAACTGGAAGCAGTCCCCTTGAAAACTGGCATTAAACAGGGATGTCCTCTCTCACCATTCCTATTCAATATAGTATTGGAAGTTCTAGCCAGAGCAATCAGGCAAGAAAAAGAAATAAAGGTATTCATTTAGGAAAAGAGGAAGTCAAATTGTCTCTATTTGCAGACAACATGATTGTATATTTAGAAGACCCCATCATCTCAGCCCAAAATCTCCGTAAGCTGACAAGCAACTTCAGCAAAGTCTCAGGATACGAAATCAATGTGCAGAAATCACAAGCATTCCTATACACCAATAACAAACAGAGAACCAAATCATGAGCAAACTCCCATTCACAACTGTTACAAAGAAAATAAAATACCTAGGAATATAACTAACAAAGGATGTGAAGGACCTCTTCAAGGTGAACTACAAATCACTGCTCAACGAAATAAGAGATGACACAAACAGATGGAAAAACATCTCATGCTCATGGTTAGCAAGAATCAATATCATGAAAATGGCCATACTGCCCAAAGTAATTTATAGATCCAATGCTATCCACATCAAACTACCAATGACCTTCTTCACAGACCTGAAAAGAACCACCTTAAACTTCATATGGAATCAAAAAGGAGCTCACATAGCAAAGACAATCCTAAGCAAAAAGAACAAAGCTGGAGGCATCACGCTACCTGACTTCAAACTATACTACAAGGCTACAGTAATCAAAAGAGCATGGTATTGGTACCAAAACAGAGATATAGACCAATGGAACACAACAGAAGCCTCGGAAGTAATGCCACACATCTGCAACCATCTGATCTTTGACACACCTGACAAAAACAAGCAATGGGGAAAGGATTCCCTGTTTAATAAACAGTGTTGAGAAAACTGGCTAGCCATGTGCAGAAAGCAGAAACTGGACCCCCTCCTTACACCTCACACTAAAATTAACTCCAGATGGATTAAAGACTTAAACATAAGACCTAACACTATAAAAACCCTAGAAGAAAATCTAGGCAAAATCATTCAGGACATAGGCATGGGCAAGTACTTCCTGACTAAAACACTAAAAGCAATGGCAAAAAAAGCCAAAATAGACAAATTGGATCTAATTAAACTCAAGAGTTTCTGCAAAGCAAAAGATACAATCATTAGAGTGAACCGCCAACCAACAGAATGGGAAAAAATTTTTGTGATCTACCCATCTGACAAAGGGCTAATAACCAGAATCTACAAAGAACTTAAACAAATTTACAAGAAAAAAATAAACAGCCCCATCAAAAAGTGGGAAAGGATGTGAACAGACACTTTTCAAAAGAACACATATGTGAAACCAACAAACATATGAAAAAATGCTTGTCATCACTGGTCATCAGAGAAATGCAAAACAAAATCACATTGAGATACCACCTCACTCCAGTTAGAATGGTGATCATTAAAAAATCTGGAGACAACAGATTCTGGAGAGGATGTGGAGAAATAGGAACAGTTTTACACTGTTGGTGGAAGTGTAAATTAGTTCAACCATTGTGGAAGACAGTGTGGCAATTCCTCAAGGATCTTGAAATAGAAATACCATTTGGAATAGCAATCCCATTACTGGGTATATACCCAAAGGACTATAAATCATTCTATTATAAAGACACATGCACTCATATGTTCATTGTGGCACTGTTTCCAATAGCAAAGACCTGATACCAACCCAAATGCCCATCAATGATAGGCTGGATTAAAAAAAAAGTAGCACATGTACACCATGGAATACTTTGCAGTCATAAAAAAGGATGAGTTCCTGTCCTTTGTAGGGACATGGATGAATCTGGAAACCATCATTCTCAGCAAACTGATACAGGAACAGAAAACCAAGCACTGCATGTTCTCACTCATAGGTGGGTGTTGAACAATAAAAACAAGTGGACACAGGGAGGGTAACATCATGCACTGTGGTGTGTTGTGGGGTGGGGGACTAGGGGAGGGACAGCAGGCGTTGGGGAGGTTGGGGAGGGTTAACATTGGGAAAAATCCCTGATGTAGGTGTTGGGGGGAAGGAGGCAGCAAACCACCATGGCATGTGTGTACCTTTGCAACAATCCTGCAAGATCTGTCCATGTACCCCAAAACTTAAAGAACAATTAAAAAAAGAAAGATCTCAAATACACAGCCCAATTCTAAACCTTACAGAACCAGAAGGAAATATTAAACTAAGCTCAAAGTTAGCAGGAGGAAGGAAATATAAAGATTATAACAGAAATTAATATTTTAGTCAAGCAAGTTGTATAATCTCTAGAGATCTACTATACAACATTGTATCTATAGTTAACAATAATGTATTATACACTTAAAAATTTGCTAAGGAAGTAGATTTTATGCAATATGTTCATATCACAGCAATGAAACATAAGTGAAGCAAAGCAACTAGGATATAGAAACTAAAAATATTACAATGATAAAAGACTATGTCACTAACAACTTTGTACCAATAAAATTGACATAATAATTTAGTTAAAACCAATAAATCATTTCAAAGACACAAATTTCCAAAACTGACATAAAAAAATAGAACACCTGAATTGCCCTATATCATTGAAGAATTGACATATAATCCAGCTTCTTCTCAAAAGAAAACAAGGCCTCACTATTAATTCTACCAAAAATCTCAGAAAGTTATAACAAGTAAAGAACTCTCAGAAAACAGAGAAAGAGGGAATACTTCTCAATTTATTTTAGGTATCCAGTATTACCCTGATATCAAAAACATACAAAATCACTACAAGATATCACACATCTTCTTAATGCTTCTTATTGTTATTATGACCTTTTTAATGATAAAGGAAACTATGACTTAGAGTAACTTGCTGAAGGTCACACAACTAGTAACTGGCAAAGTTGGGGCTAAAACTCAAACAGTCCAAGCTGTTAATTACTAAACTCTTCAGCTGCTAAGCAACTGCCCATATTCTATCAGCTGTGATTTCTAATTCCTATCAGATTCCAGATTTGGTATCCTAGAAAATTACTATTTCTAAAACTATCTAGCATCTTGATACACTTTACAGGATAATTGTTTTGATTAGGTATATAAGTGATAGGAATTCCTTAAACCTATTTTATTTCAGCTATAAATACGAGCATGTCTTATTTTAGTTATTAAGTTTTTAAAGAAATTAAAGGATTACAACATTTTTAAGAGCAAAACTTTGTCTCTTTCTCCAAACTCTTAACCAATTCTTGGCAAGAATAATAGAAACTAGAGCTGGAGAAAAACTTAAATAGCAATTAGCTCATCTACTCCATGCAATAATTCCTTCTGGCCAACTGGCTATGACATTTATAGTTGGTAGTTTTGTTTTATTACTATTGATTCTGAAATTTTAATACAAAGTCAAAATTTCAATCAAAAAGTAAAGATTATCTGAAGTGTGAGACTTATCCTAGGTCCTCAATATGTCAACATAAATCTTACCACATCACCTACACACATGAATAATGAGGATGTGGAAAAAAAATTTTCCTTTTGTAAAACAAATGCAATTCATAATGTGTTTCTATGCATATTATGTTATTTGACACCTAACTTTGTGAGCTTAGTATCTGTTTGCTTAAAAACAAACAAACAAACAAAAAAAAAACGGCCAGAGACTTGACAAAGGTCATATTCCTTCTTAGAAAGTACAGCACAACTCAGTCTTTTTGAATTTAAAATTTTTATTAATTTTTTATACAGCTGTGTATGCTTACTGTCTTTTTAATTTGATGCTAAAATTTCTCAAGATTGTCTTTTCCAGTAAGACAAGTATATCTAGATATGGCTGTAGAGGGCTTATAATTTACATTTCAAACACTGAACATGAAGTAAAGCCTCAGGAAAGGAACATAGTCATGTAACTGACACTTTCTCCTCAGAACCCATGGCAGAGACACAGCTATGACAAAAGTCTCAGCACTCAGGGAAAGGGCAAATTTCTGTTCACTGCTCTAATATCTACAAAATGTCTGATGGAAGATAACGCCTGGTTCAGTGCTGTGTTTCTGACATTTTAAGCCAACTTTTCATCTTGAGTTTTGAGTAGTAGGTTACTTTCTAACTGCCGTGAACTCTAAAGCTACAGAAGTAAGAATTTTTCGGTGTTTGTGAAGACACTAACACACATTAAGAAGACACATGATAGCAGAGGCCTTTCTCTATAGAAGGGCTACAAAATGGAACTATCTCTGTTATATTTAAGGTATACAGAGAAAATATTATTAGTTTCTTCTACTTAAGGTTAATAACTTGTACGACAAAGTCCTGAATGCATTTCAAAACTATCTTTTAAAAGATGATTTAACAAAATCTGTCCAGCATAACTGAGTTTTTTGAACCCTGTCCATCAGTTGTTTCCTAATAGCCCTGGGAGTGAGTTGGAAGAACCCACCTAGTTGTAACTGAATCTGTGAGCCTACTTTCTCAGAAATAGCCAACCAAGCAAAAGGAGTCTTTTTTGAAAAATACAGTCTATTTCAGACACATGATTTGATTTATTAATTTAAATACTATAAAATGTATTTAATAACCATTTATTCATTATTTAATTCTTAAAATAACCTTATAATTTATTCATTTACATATTTTTAGGTCAATTATATTGAACAGACTGTAAAAGAGTCAAAGATGTATAGGGTGTTCTCCTGGCTTCAAACGAATTTCAAAAAGAGTAAGAGATTTGTCAATATATATATTACCATACAATAAGATAAAATTAGTGGTGATGAACAGTAGAAGTAGAGATTTCTTGCACCACAGTCATCAGGGAGGTCTTGCTGAGGGAAGTGACATATAAACTGAGTCTTGCAAGATAAGCAGATTTTACTAGTAAAAATAAGTGAATTGGGAGAACAGCATTTTTAAAATATGACCTCAAGTACCTGGGAGAACAGGCATTTTTGGAGAAGAATCATCATAATATTGCTTGGACAGGTCTTAAGGAGGTAATAAATTTACTCCAACATACGTGATGATAAAATTGTTTGTTAGCATTCTGGGTGTGTTCACATGTAATGATTTATTAAAATGTATGATTCACCTTTAAAAATAATGATTTTGTGGTAAGTTTTACTAATTTAAACATCCTGACCCAAAGTTTGCTAGCAGGGAAAATGTGTTTGAAAAAATGCAATTATAATTTTAATTATAAAGTTTTACTAAAATACAACATGGCTCAATATTGATGCTTTATGAATATGCAATCAGATGTGTCAAATCACTGTCTTTCTACTAGACTCACATTCCTAACAGACATATAAAGTATTTCAAACTGTGAAAGCTTTCAATTTCCTTATAAATGTGATCAAAGTAGAAGCATTTCAATGAAAGCATCAACTTTATCAATAACGAATTAAGATGAATCACAATACATTGGATCCTCAGACTACATAAATCAAACATTTATCTTGATTATCAAGAATCAACTATTGCAACCTATTTGTATAGTGAAATAAATATTCACATACACTTTGGCATTAAAGGAAAATTAAAAAAGTATCCAGCACAATTTCTAGGCCTAATGTGGAACATGAGCTGGTTTAGGTCTGAAATCTCTCCACAATTCTCTTAGTACCTTCTGAAGCTGGAGCATGCCTGTCCCCACTCAGTGCTGGGATGCAGCACTGTTCCCACACAGACGAGCCCTGGCTCCAGGTCCCTCAATTTTTCATCAGGTTAATGAATCTAGGCTCTTACCTCAAGACTCAACATTCCCCCTTCCTACGATTTCTCTTTTGCCCTACAAGGAGAAAATGGCTAATGAGAATTGTTATGCAGCCTTCACTCTCCTCATGAGTTATTCACTCCATTTCAAAAAAAAAAATTAGAAAATTGAATAAAATAAATGCCTTTGCCCATGAGTTCAACTTTTTGTGCAATGGAGGCCTTTGGTATTCTAGTAAAGACCATGGACCTCTTCTCAGGATGAGGTTTTAAATGCATATAATTCTGGGTATGACAAAGAAGCTAGTTATATTGAAATTCTATTATTGAAATAAAAATATATGTGTTTGTTCATTAACATATTAAATGGCTTATCTAGTGAGAGATCTAATAATGCCATATTTTCAAAGTAGCAATGAGCACAAATGATATTTTAAAGTACTGCAATAACTTTAATGAGCTATCAGGATATGTACACTTCTTTGGGTGACAAAGTCACAAGCATTGCTTAATTTTAAACAAGTTTGGTTTTATATTCAAAATTAATGAAGTGGCTAAATTTGAGGTAGATGTTAGTGAAAATGAAGATGCAATTTGTTCCCCTTATTTAAGTTCCTGGACTCCATTAATTATCTCTATGCACTCAGGCAAGAGCCCTCATTTGCATATTTTCATTATATAAAAATTAAAAATTTGTACATCACAACTGCTGGGAAAGAGCAAAATGTCTTTTGAAAAAAAGAAGTTTTATAATCAGCATTTAATCCAAGATATACAAGTTACCTTGTACCTAACTCTAAAAATGTTGCTTAAATTTTCAGCCCACCTTCCTGTGAAGTACAAACGATCTTCTTGCAGGACTATAAAGAGCCTGTCACCTTGTCACCTAGCAGTTGTTCCTTCTCTAGCTTCTCCTGGTGAAGCTGACTCCTGGGACTAGGAGTCCACCAGGACTTCCAGAATCTCATTCTGATATAGACCACACCTACCTTTACAACTGTCTCAGCTATGGTCTAAAGAACATTACTTACTTTTGTGCTCCCGGATGGAGTACCTTATTTATATTTCTCCTTGGGCACATACCATCTATAACATGTATTTGTCATTTAAGATCAGCTTGTACTCTACAATGTAAATAAAGTTGGTATGTTTGTCATTCCACATTCAGTGTGTATTCTAATAACCCCACCACAGACACTCCTGTGTGTTTTCCTAGGGCCTAGGCTCTCATGGCTACTTCTGCGAGTTTCTGTTTTAGGTGAATTTTGGCTCCATATGCATCCCACCTTCTTTACTTCCTGTCAGTGCTGACTTCAGTGAGCAATTTGCTTAATTTTTTGTGATCCTGTTCTTTTGTCTACCCTTCCCAAAAAGGGATTCCAACTACATTCAGAGCATTTTATAGGCACACTGACTGATGCTTTAGGGCAATAAGGGAGTTCCATAGGTACGTGTTGCATAACCCCCACTTCTTAGCAGTCTTCTCCTCCTATCTCTGTTTTCCCAGGACTTAACACCCCTGGACTCTGCTAGAAAACTCAATTCCTTTCCATGTTATAAGGCTGAGGAATTTAGTTCTTCATCAACTAGTGGGTGCAGGGTTCACTTTTGCAGAGGCAAAGACTCATTAATGACTTCTCTAGTAAAGGACCCATTTTTTTCTTTTATCAGGAAAGAATGACTAGCAGATACATTTCTGTATCTCTTTCTTCCATCAGCTTCTGGGTAAGAAAAAAAGCAACAGTAGATGTGGGTTTTTGCTGACATAAATCCTGCTACTCATCTCAGAAGGCAGAAAGTGGTAAGGTAAGTTTTGATTTTAAATAAAGTATTCCTCTGTAGTGCTTGCATGACAGTTACTTGGTGGGCCAGCTCTAGCGATACAGTCCTAGCTTCTTGAGGACAGTCGGGGACTTTGCAACACATAAGTTCCTCTCTGCATAGAAAGGTACTTTGCACATAATATTTCTTGAGGGCAAAATGAAGGAAAGGGCGAATGGATAAAGAATGAGAGAAGATTTTGCAGTATTACATGTTCTGTATATGTATGTTTGATTCGTGTGATCTGAGTCAGTACTAGTTTGTGAGATGGTCAAAGTCCAAGTGAATCACAGGCCAGTAATGTGGTCTGGATGAGCTCTTCAGTGTTAACAACTCCTAAGTTAATATACTTACATGGTAAATATGTATAGAAAGCTATTAGGACAAATAACAAAAATGTATAATCATACTAAGCTCTCATAATCCACAAGATCTAGAGTTCCCTACTTTCTGATATAGTATATCAAAGTGAATAGACACATCAGATTTAAAATGAAGCAAACCCAGGTGCAAATCCTAGCCTGTCACATACAAGCCACATCAAATGTGCTAAGTTACTTGGCCCCGTGTTTCTCATCAGTAAAACAGTTATTATTAAGGGAGACATGTTGCGAGAATTAATAGAAAGGTAGAGTACATATCAGGTCCCTTACCTTACTTAACATAGTGCTGGCTACATTGCCAAAACATATAATAATAACCTTCTTATAACACTTGCCATGGCAATTGTTATTAAAACTAAATGATAATAACCAGATTACTTGAAGATGAGAAATGTGCTGGGCACTAATCTAAGATTTTCTTCCACTTCAACTTGGAGAATTTGTTAAGCCTCCTGATAATCTTCAAAGTCAAATGAAATTTTATAACTTACTCTCTTCCCAGTTCTTCTCAGCTGTGGTTAAGAGGTAAAATCTAAGCCATCTGAAACATCTGTATTTCAATGAGATCAAAAGAAAAAAAAGCCCATTATGTAATTAGAAAAAAAAAAAAAAAAAAAAGCAAGTCAGATTAATGCAATCCATGGCATATGTGTACAGATTTTATTCTAAATTATGAAAGGGAGCTGATTGTACCATTCATTATCTTTTTTATGCCTACCTTGGGAAAATGTATAAATTATTTCAATTAATCACCTATCTTAAAATTATATCAGAAAAATATTGAAACTTTTTCAAGACTATTAAATGAAAAAATTACTGAATTCAGTGAGTGGATTGTGCTTTGATAAGGTACTGTTCAAAACCTATCACTGACTTCAACAGTGCTGTGTGAATTTTAACTGGGACTCAGCCGTCTTTTCTATTTCAGAGTTAGTGAATGTGAAAGCCATAATGATTAATATTTGCAGCCCTGATTGAGATTTCTTTGGTTTACAGGGAGCTAACTGTGTTCACTTTGTTCTTTTGTACTGAAGGCCTTTTCAACAACTGTGTGGACTTTTTAGCTCCATATAAATCCTGAATCCTGTAAGAAACAGAACTTGATCAAAGGGCAAACATAAGCCCATGCTGTTCTCTCTCCTCACATTTATGGGTAATCGATGTCCATTTAGTTGTGTTCTCTAATGCACGGTTTCCACCTAGTTGCATAAAATGAAGGATATTGTGTATGTATGTTAATAACATTTACTGAACTCTTTCTGGTTTCTAAAAGTCAGAAAGGCAATCTTTAAACATAGAAAGTGAAAAAAAATTGTAATTTCCAATAAATAAAATCTTTTTCACATCAGGAACACATAAAATTCCTATATACCTAAATAAATACAGTTTAAGTGTGTCAAGTCCCCAGGAAATCTCAGAGTTGATGTGTAGAATATATGAAAGATAGGAAAGAAACTACATTGGATGGTAAATGAAAACCTCTGCGGGCAGCCAGCTGTTCCTTGTTCACAGTGTATCTGAAGGGAGAGACATCTACACATTTTCCCCACAGAAACAAGGTTGAAATATTTTTCTAGTCCAGTAAGCATCTCTACATCCAATAAATACCTGTTTGAAGAGGAAAGTAGAATACAGAGATCCAGAACAGGATTTGAGAGATGGATGAGAGAGAATGTGGGAAGAAATTTGCCTATCTCCTAAAATTGAAGAAATCAGTTATTAGTCAAGGCACAGGACAGATAAGAAATAAAATTTTAAAAATATGAGAAGTAATGTGAGTTCATCTATCTGTTCACCTGCTCTTCCATTAAATATTCACCTTAGTGTGAACAAACAGGAAATGGAAAGTGGGAATAGGTGACACTGTGTATGGCCTGAACATTAACAAGGATAATCTTAGTAACCAATAGAGTTACATTTGATAATATATAACATAGTTATGAAGAATACATAATGATACTATGGCATACAACTATATAGAAATATTTTTATGAGAACAACTCAGATTAATTTCACCTGTGCCATGAATATTTGCTAAAATTAAATCTGCATTGGTTGTTGAAAGAGTTCCTATCCATGCATACCTACATGGCCTGTCCAAAAATGATGTATTTAAATATCAAAATGAGGTCTTTAGGGGCTAAGGAGTGATGAGAATTGATACATTTTGAGGACCAACTCAGAGTTTTTTGAAAAAGGCTCAATTTCAAAGATTTAATCTTTAGTGTCCTTAGGTATGTCTGTTTGACTTGGCAAAATGTAGCAGAATGCAGCATAGACACAGAAATCAGGTGGATTAGGTAGAGGTGAGAAGAGTCAAATAGTTTATTTATTGTTCTTTTAATTTATCTTTCTGCCACATTCTTCATTTGTCAGTCCTTCGCCATTCTATTTCTCAATCTATAGAATTCCAACTTCTTTATCAATGCCTAGTTTGCATGTCTTCTCCATAGTGACACTGTCCTTGATAATCTCTCTTCCACCCTAAATGATAATCATTTTCTCCTTTGTGGAGCCAAATGATTTGTTCTGAACACTTATTTGGGTAATTATTTTCCCATCTTCACTTTCACTGAGTCATTGTATACTCAATATTTAGAGTTCTCACTCAATCAATGTTTGCTAAATAGGCTGGATAAAAATCGATGGAAGGACAGCTGAGCAGCAGAAAATTTGAGCCATTCCTCATCACCATATTTCTTTTCCACTTCACTCTCACTCAGTTCCCTTTTCTTCACTCTTATTCCTTTCTTTTCTTCCTTCTTTTTTCATCCTTATTATTTGTCACTTTTTTCTCTATTTTATTCTGCTTTTTATTGGAGTTTTTCATGTTTTATGATATATTAGAAACCTTCAATATTTGGATATTGTAACAGAGTTTTCTCTTCTCTTAAATTTTTAAATAACATAGAAAATGAATGTTTAATATTTTTCTCCATTCCCACTTTTCCTGACCAGTCACAGGATCCCAAGACTTAAAGTGTAACTCAGGTTTTCAATTTTTTGTTAACTACTTTTTTATATTTATTCATAAGTGGCCGTCAACAGAAAACAGATTTCTTATGGTTGATGTGTAAGAATACCTATTCCTGGGATCTATGTACACTTTTTTTTTTTTTTTTTTTTTTTTTTTACTGATTCTCACTCACTCTGTTACCCAGGCTAGAGTGCAGTGTGATCTTGGCCCACTGCAACCTCTGCCTCCCAGGTACAAGTGATTCTCCTGCTCAGCCTCCTGAGTATCTTGGACCACAGGTATACACCACCATATCTGGCTAATTTTTGTATTTTTAGTAGAGATAGGGTTTTACCATGTAGTCCAGGCTGGTCTTGAACTCCTGACCTTGAGTAATCCATGCACCTCAGCTTCCCAAAGTGCTGGTTTTATAGGCATGATCTACCTTCCCAAGCTGGATTTACATATTCTCTCAATTAATTCTGAGAAATTATTATTCCTTGTAGATGAATTGTATCCCTAAACAAATTATCTAAAGCCATGTATAATTCTGAAGATTTTAGTCCTTATGGAAAAAGAATAAATAAATAAATGGAAGATTGTTGGCTGGCATGTTCATATTAGCTCAAGATTTCAAAATTGAAATCAAATAAAAGCATTCAAAAAACTCTCCATTTTTTCTTATAGACTAAATGATTTTGCTCTAATCAGTTCTTACATTCAAGTGCATCTCAAAATAATGGTTTTTTTTTCCATTAGAAATAGATTATATTCTTCTGCTTTATAAAAATTATTTGCTTTTCAAAACACGATATGGGGTATCGGCCTGCAGTTTTCTTCCTGAACCATACACTTACTTGTTTTTGAGAAAGAGATTTTTGTTTTATGGAGGACACATTGCTCGAACACAAGGATAAGTCATATTTCATTTCAACACCAAATATTTTGAAAGATATTCTTTATGACAATGTTCCAATGAGATAGAAAAATGAGTTATTTTCCTTGTCTTATAGAAGAGCACACCAACTCCCAGGGAATAAAGTGATCCCGCCAAAAGCATGTAGTAGGGAATAGGACATAGAACTTCACAATTCCTAAGCAAACATTTTATATCTCATTTTTTTAACTCTTAAAAGCAATGTTAAACTTATACCACTATAATACTGTTTTTTCCTTCATCATGGTTCTTTTTTATCCCATACCTGTGATAAAATAAGCATTAAGAGATATTACACCAGTCCAATAGAATAAGAAAGAAAAATACACAGTATATTTCTTCTTGGTAGAGTAAAGTTTCTTCTGGTAGGATACATTGAAAAACATGAGTCACCTTGGTATCCCTGCTAATGTTCAATCCAATTAATCTCAACATATTCTCTTACAGAGTATTGTAGAAGGTAAAAATTAATTCCAATACACTTACATCTGCAACTATGTTTTAGAATGCCTTATTTTTTTGTATTGTTTGGGGTCCTTAGTTTCTGGACCCTTAGCTACTTTAAGCAGAAAAGAATTGATTAAGACATATTGAATGCTCACAGAATCACTGAGCTTCAAACTCCATTGCCAGAAGCATTTCTTACCACAGAACTGGCCTGAAAAGACTTCTGATCCTAATGGCATCAGAACAACTTTGGCTCTGCCACAGTTGAGATTCCTAATTCAAGAAGCTGTCCCATTACCAATACCAGCCCCAGAAACACCACACTGAACTGGATTGATTAGGAATTTGTCACTGCTGTTAGCCATGCAAACAGGAATCTGATTCTACCCAACCCAGCCAAGTACATTTTCCATGTTGAGCCTGTTTCTTCACATAGATAAATTACAAATCAAAGTTCAAGGAGGTTGCATCTCATTGAAGGAACCTAAAGCATCTGTCTTGGAAGGGAAGTTGTGGAATACAATTTTATTAATCCTACCTTATTGAATGAATGCAGCATTCAATAACATAAGTCCATATAGAGTACTCAAAATGTAAAGTGAATTTTCAAAATATTTTGGGCATCTCTGAATGAGAGATGATTACTACAACTTTGCAAAAACATTATTCTTATTTGTAGACATCTATGGAACAAGTCAGGAGAAAAAAATAGATCTTAACCATCCTCTATGTTTTTCTGTGTGGAGATATCCCATAGCTTATTGATTTTTAGGTACTTCCCTGAAAAGAAGTTCACAGGTAAGCTTTATTTTTAAATTATAAAGTTAAAAGTGTTTATATATCTTAGTTATAGTTGTTTGAAAAAGTAATCAAGGTAGATTCTGAAATTATGTTCTTCAAAGAGTTAAAAAGTATCATTGGAATTAGCTGAAATACATCTGACAGTGACAAGATTAATGAAGCCTGCTGCTCTCTGTGCTTTCAGAGTTGAACTTTTGTTAGATTTAAGGTATAAACATTATTTGTTTTCTTTTAATGTAGACTTTCTAGCTTTTGGGATTTTTAATGATACAATTTTTTCAAGGGATGCTATTGCCAGGTAGCTTTGATAGCTTCAAGTTTTAGGAGATATTCTTCATCAATAAAGACATACTCTTTTACCTTGGCTAATTAATCTAATCTATAATCTATTTTCTTTTCTACATATTTTGTTTGAGTTACATAAAGTTAAATAACCAGGTGAGGGAAAGAATGTTATCATCCAGATATTGTTAACCATAGGATCACACCAGCAAAACCACTGGCAAAATTCAGTTTCAATAAAATTACAAAACTATATACTAGCAAAATATTGAGCAACAGAGTACATTTCCCAGCTTGCCCAGTTGTACATTTGTAGTCTAGTTTTGTCTTTATAATTAGATGAGTAACCTTGAACAACTAATTTAACCTTTATATGTTGTAATTTTCCACAGTGGTAAAAGGTAATGCTAATAATACAAGACTCTTGTTTCCCAAGAATGTTACTAATACATAATTGGTAGCATCTGTACCTGTTCGGTGTTTCTTTCAAGAAATGTTATGCAATAAATATTAAAACATGGTCATTTTTGAGTTGGAGAAGGTCTACTGTGTTTTAGTCAGTACTGCACACTTTCTCTCTTTATTAGGTATCAACACTGTCTTTGAGGATAGTGTCTACTCTTGCTTTACCCATGTGACTCTAAAGGGGTTTCTAGACACAGCATGTCATTCTCCTATTCATAGTTGTGAACATATAATTTGGGCTAACACTGTTACCATTTTCTACTTTTCTGAATGTAGTCATTCATTCAAAAGTGTGAACATGATAGAAGCCACACCAATAAGAATCCCACTCTGAGACTGTTGCATGCTGAAAGAAGAGACACTCATTCTTTTCTCTGGGGCAATGTTTCTCAAATTTTAGAATCCTTCAGAATCACCTGGAAGGTATGTTAAGATACAGACTTTAAGTGAGGTACCCCAGATCTAGAGTTTCAGAGTAGATCGGATGTGATCCTGGGATACACATTTCTAATAAGTTTCTACGTTGATGTTGCTGCTAGTTGCAAGGACCACACTTTGAGAATCACTCCTCTGTGATCACTAAGTTAGAAGGCTGAAAGCCTAAAGCCATGAGTGACTAATTCCCCTGCAGTATGTATAAAGCCTGCTTATTGTTATTTTCATCATCATCATCATTATCATTATTTATTGTCTATAATGAGGTCGAAGCTCAAAGAGTTTCAGAGAAAGAGGGCAATAAAGAAAAGAGAGAGAGTGTGGTGATGTCACCATTTAGGCTCTCCATCCAGTTAACCCAGGCACAGGCCTAGCTCTACCTCTATTTTTCCCAGTTACACAAATCAATAACTGTCCTATCTAGCTTACTTTAATTGGCTATAGCTTTCTGATTTTTTTCTCAAAAAAATTACTTGCAACCAGTTTTCAAAAGAAAAGGGAAATTTAATTTCGAAACAGTATCATTTAATGATCCAAATTTTATTTAAGAAAGGTCTCAGAAATAATGCATGGCACTTGGCACATTTGATTCTTCAGGAAGATGATATTCAGGCATATCTACCTATCTAACTAACTACCTACCTACTTATCTATCCCTCTATCTATCTAAAATATTATTTAATATAAATATAAAATGCTGTTTTATATATAAAACAATATATAGTTATAACAGTATTTTATATTTATATAAAACAATATTATACATATATGCAATATATTGTACCAAAGTCATTTGTCATTTTTCAAATAAGTTCATCATTTTCATGTGTCACATCTAGAATATATTAGATAGTACAGAGTATCAGTTTACTAGTGATTGGTTTCTTAAGAAATACTCATAATTATTTTGAATCACCACTAAAGATGGTATTTTAATTGCAGCACAGCTTTTTCTATGCATATCTCTCTCAACTCAGTTTTGAAATAACTCATCAACAGGGTTCAAATTATAATAACATATGGACAGCATAATATCTCACTTACTTATACTGCCAGCAGTCTTGCTTGGGAAATACCCATACTGGGAAAAAACTGTCATTTTTGTATTTGTACTATTTATTTTACTAACTATTGAGTGACTCCACCACAGAATCTATTCAGAGGCTTAAATTCATTTCCAGAAAACAAAGTAGGAAGACATTAGACAGTAATGCTGAGAAGGTGCAGGAGAAGAATTCTGATGATCCTGCTAGGTAATTAACACAATAAGTAATGCCTTCTTTGCATGAGCTCTCAATTCCCCCACAGAGTCAAAATCAAAGTCTTTTCATCTTCTATTTTCCTGCCATTTCTAAGGATCCTTTCTTTACACTTCACTGAAAAGTCCTTCATTTCTCATTAATGCTTTGAGTACAAAGCTAGTTTTGGTGATGATATAATTTTTCCCAAGTCTAAATTAGGTTTCATACAGAGCATTACAAAGTCAAAAAAGGCAGAGCTCATGCTGTTCTGCTATTTTACTTAGTGTTTATACAAATGAAGAAGCGTGGTGTTTCAGGGGTTTGATTTTTTGTCTTATTTTCTCTTTTAAAATCAAACTTTTGTAGTTGATTTAGCATTTGTTAGAGCAAAAATAGCATAAGTGGTAATATTTTTATTTCTATCATTAGATATTTTATTATTGTACAAATTTCAAAAGAATACATATAATTTCATCAACATGAAGTGTTTGTATATGTAGCCAAGGAATGGACCATCTAAATTTTAGTAAGAATTGTCTGTGTATTTATTTGCATCATATTAGGCCTAAATTCCTGGTGTATTAAAACACATTTTTTTCTTGGTATCTTTAGTAATTATAATTATTTTTTTCTATAGACATTATTGATACTAAACTGGCCAAACCCAGGGAGCTCACAAAAACCTTGCAGCAGCTCATTTATCTTGTCTGTGCTTAAAAATATTGGTTCCTCAATCCAGAGGATCCAAGATGGCAGAATAGGAGCAACTCCAGAGTGCAGTTCCCAGCAAGGACAATGCAGAGGGTGAGTGCTCACTAGATTTCCAAACACGCTTTCACTGCTCACAGACCAGGAGATTCCCAGGCCAAAAAGCGCAACAAGTGTTCAGCACAGCTGGTGCCGCAGGTTGTCGCACGAAAACTCACACAAATCTGGTGCCTGGAATGCCTGAGAGACAGAGCCACCCATTCAACTGAAAGGAAGAGGGCTGAGACAGGCAGCCAGGTAATCTGGCTTGGTGGGTACCAACACCACAAAACAATCTGAAAAGCCCTGGATTGAAAGTTTCATAGCAAGCACAGCTGGACCCAGGACTGTCCAGCTCAGTGGGGGGAAGGGCATCTGCCATAACTGAGGCAGTCCACCAATACTGAGGCAGTTCACACAGCAGCTGGGCTGAGCCTATGGCAGCTCAGCAACACCTCTACTGGCAGACCATGACTAGACTACTCCATGCCAAGCAGAGCATCTATGAAGAAAGGCAGCAGCATGACAGGAACTTATAAATAAAACTGACCTTCCTAAGACAGAGCACCTGGGAAAAGAAGTGGTTATGAGTTCTGTTGCAGCAAACTTAAAGGTACCTGCCCAGCAGCTCTGCACAGAACAATGTAGCTCCCAGCATAGCACTTGAGCTCCTATGAGGGACAGACTGTCTCCTTAAGCAGCTTCCCAACCCCCATATACCCAAAGAGACACCTCATAAAGGAGAGCTCAGGCCAACATCTGGCAGATACCCTTCTGGCACTAAGATAACAGAAGAAGAAACTGACAGCAACTCTTACCGTTCTGTAGCCCCTGAGGGTGATCCTCAGGCAAGCAGGGTCTGGAGTAGACCTCCAGCAGTCCTGCGGCAGAGGGGACTGACTGTTAGAAGGAAAACTAAGAAACAGAAAGAAATAGCGTCAACATCAACAAAAAGGATGTCCACTCAGAGACCCCATCTGAAAGTCACCCACTACAAAGACCACAGGTAGATAAAGCCATGAAGATGGGAAGAATTCAGTGCAAAAATGATGAAAACACCAAAAACCAGAATACCTCTCCTCCTCCAAGGGATCATAACTCCTCACCAGCTAGGAATCAAAGATGGATGGAGAATGAGTCTGACGAATTGACAGAAACAGGCTTCAGAAGGTGGGTAATAACAAACTTGTCAGAGCTAAAAGAACATGTGCTAACCCAATGCAAAGAAACCAAGAACCTAGAAAAAAGGTTAGATGAGATGCTAACTAAAATAAACAGCTTAGAGAAGGATATAAATAACTTGATGCAGCTGAAAAACATAGCATGAGAACTTCGTGAAGCATACACAAGTTTCAATAGCCAAATTGACTAAGCAGAAGAAAGGACATCAGAGATTGAAGATCAACTCAATGAAATAAAATGAGAAGGAAAGAACAGAGAAAAAAAGAGTGAAAAGAATTGAACAAAACCTCCAAGAAAAATGAGATTATGTGAAAAGACTGAATCTACATTTAATAGGTGTACCTGAATGTGATGAAGAGAATGAATCCAAGCTGGAAAACACTCTTCAGGATATTATCAAGGAGAATTTCCCCAACCTAGCAAGGCAGGCCATCATACAAGTCCAGGAAATACAGAGAACACCATTACTATATTCCTCAGGAAGAGCAACCCCAAGGCACATAATCATCAGATTCACCAGGGTTGAAATGAAGGAAAAAATGCTAAGGGCAGCCAGAGAGAAAGGTCGGGTTACTCACAAATGGAAGCCCATCAGACTTACAGCAGATCTCTAGGCAGAAACTCTACAACCCAGAAGAGAGTGGGGGACCAATATTCAACATCCTTAAAGAAAAGAACTTTCAACCTAGAATTTCATATACAGCCAAACTAAGCATCATAAGCAAAGGAGAAATAAAATCTTTTAAGAACAAGCAATTGCGGAGAGATTTCATCACCATCAGCACTGCCTTACAAGAGCTCCTGAAAGAAGCACTAAACATAAAAGGAAAAGCCAGTACCAACCACTCCAAAAACATACCAAATAGTAAAGACCATCAACCCAATGAAGAAAATGCATCAACTAATGGGCAAAACATCCAGCTAGCAAAACAATGGCAGGATCAAATTTACATATAACAATATTAACCTTAAATGTAAATGGGCTAAATGCTCCAGTCAAAAGACACAGACTGGCAAATTGGATAAAAAGTCAAGACCCATTGGTGTGCTGTATTCAGGAAACCCATCTCAAGTTCAAAGACACACATAGGCTCAAAATAAAGTGATCGAGTAAGATTTACCAAGCAAATGGAGAGCAAAAAAAAGCAGGAGTTGCAATTTAGTCTCTGATAAAAGGGACTTTAAACCAACAAAGATCAAAAGAGACAAAGAAGGACATTACATAATGTAAAAGGATCAATGCATCAAAGAGCTAATGATCCTAAATATATACACACCCAATACAGGAGCACCCAGGTGCATAAAACAAGTTCTTAATGACCTACAAAGAGACTTAGACTCCAACACAATAATAGTGGGAGACTTTAACATTCCACTGTCAATATTAGACAAATGAATAAGACTGAAAATTAACAAGGATATCCAGGACTTAAACTGAGAATGGGACCAAGCAGACCTAAAAGATATCTACAGAAATCTCCACTCCAAATCCACAGACTACGCATTTTTCTCAGCACCACATTGTACCTACTCTAAAATTGACCACATAATTGAAAGTAAATCACTCCTCAGCAAATGCGAAAGAATGGAAATCATGATGGTCTCTCAGAACACAGGACAATCAAATTAGATCTCAGAATTAAGAAACTAACTCAGAACTGCACAACTTCATGGAAACTGAACCTGCTACTGGATGTTGACTGGATAAACAATGAAATGAAGGCAGAAATAAAGATGTTCTTTGAGACCAACAAGAATGAAGACATAATGTACCAGAGTCTCTGAGACACATTTAAAGGAGTGTCTAGAGGGAAATTTATAGCAATAAATACCCACATGAGAAGTGAGGAAAGATCTAAAATTGACACCCTATTGTCAAAATTAAAAGAGTTAGAGGAGCAAGATCAAAAATACTCAAAAGCTAGAAGACAAGAAATAGCTAAGATCAGAGCAGAACTGAAGGAGATAGAAATACAAAAAAAAAAAAAACCCTTCAAAAAAATCAATAAATCCAGAAGCTGTTTTTTTTTAAAAAAGATCAACAAAATAGACAGATTGCTAGCCAGATTAATAAAAAAGAAAATAGAGAAGAATCAAACAGATGAAATAAAAAACTTAGGGGATATCACCACCGATTCCACAGAAATACAAACTACCATCAGAGATTACTGCAAACAACTGTATGCACACAAACCAGTAAACTGGGAAGAAATGGATAAATTCCTAGACACTTACATCTTCCCAAGCCTAAACCAAGAATAAGCTGAAACCTTCAACAGACCAATAACAAAGGCTGAAGTAGAGGCAGGAATTAATAGCCTACCAACAAAAAAAAGCCCAGGGCTAGATGGGTTCACAGCTGAATTCTACCAGACATACAAAGAGGAGCTGGTACCATTCCTTCTGAAACTATTACAAACAATATGAAAAGAGGGAATCCTTCACAAATCATTTTATGAGACCAACATCATCCTGATACCAAAACCCAGCAGAGACTCAACAAAAAAAGAAAACTTCAGGCCAATATCCATGATGAACATTGGTGCAAAAATCTTAAATAAAATACTGGTAAACGGATTGTAATAGCACATCAAAAAGCTTATCCACCACAATCAAGTAGGCTTCATCTTGGGGATGCAAGGCTGGTTTAACACATGTTAGTCTATAAACATACTTCACCACATAAACAGAACCAAAGACAAAAGCCACATGATTATCTCAATAAATACAGAGAAGGCCTTCAACAAAATTCAACAGCCCTTTATGCTAAAAACTCTCAATAAACTAGGTATTGAAGGAACATACCTCAAAATAATAAAAGCTATTTACAAGAAACAAATGTCATACAGAATATGCAAAAATTGAAGCATTCTCTTTGAAATCTGGCACAAGACAAGGATGCCCTCTCTCACCACTTCTATTCAATATAGTATTGGAAGTTCTAGCCAGAAGAATTATGCAAGAAAAAAAAAAAGTGTATTCAATTAGAAAAGGAGGAAGCCAAATTGTCTCTATTTGCAGATGACATGATTGTATCTTTAGAAGACCCTATCATCTCAGCCCAAAATCTCCTTAAACTAATAAGCAACTTCAGCAAAGTCTCAGGATACAAAATAAATGTTCATATATCACAAGCACTTCTATACACCAATAACACACTAGCAGAGAGCTAAATCAAGAATGAACTGCCATCACAATTGGTACAAAAAAAATAAAATACCTAGGAATACAACTAACAAAGGATGTGAAGGATGTCTTCAAGGAGAACTACAAACCACTGCTCAACGAAATAAGAGAGGACACAAACAGATGGAAAAATATTCCATGTTCATGGTTAGGAAGAGTCGATATTGTGAAAATGGCCATACTGCCCAAAGTAATTTACAGATTCAATGCTATCCCCATCAAGCTACCAATGACCTTCCTCACAGAACTGGAAAAATCTACCTTAAATTTCATTTGGAACCAAAAGAGAGCCCACATAGCCAAGACAATCCTAAGCAAAAAGAACAAAGGCAGAGGCATCACACTACCTGATTTCAAACTATACTACGAGGCTACAGTAATCAAAACAACATGGTGCTGGTACCAAAACAGAAACATAGACCAATGGAACAGAACAGAGGCCTCAGAGGCAACGCCACACATCTACAACCATCTGATCTTTGATAAACCTGACAAAAACAAATAATGGGGAAAAGATTCCCTGTTTAATAAATGGCATTGGGGAAACTGGCTAGCAGTGTGCAGAAAGCAAAGACTGGGCCCCTTCCTGACACCTAACACTAAAATTAACTCCAGATGGATTAAAGACTTAAACGTAAGACCTAACACCGAAAAACCCTAGAAGAAAACCTAGGCAAAACCATTCAGGACACAGGCATAGGCAAGGACTTCATGACTAAAACATCAAAAGCATTGGCAACAAAAGCCAAAATAGACAAATGGGACCTAATTAAACTCCAGAGCTTCTGTACAGTGAAAGAAACAAACATTAGAGTGAACCGGCAACCTACAAAATGGAAAATATTTTTTGCAATCTACTCATCTGACAAAGAGCTAATATCAAGAATCCACAAAGAACTAAGAGAGATTTACAAAAACAAACAAACAAACCCATCCAAAAGTGGGCAAAGGATATGAACAGATACTTTGCAAAAGAAGACGTATATGAGGCCAACAAACACATGAAAAAATGCTCATCATCATTGATTGTTAGAGAAATGCAAATCAAAACCACATTGAGATACCACCTGACATCAGTTAGAATGGTGATCATTAAAAAATCTGGAGACAACAGATGCTGGAGAGGATGTGGAGAAATAGGAACACTCTTACACTGTTGGTGGGAGTGTAAACTAGTTCAACCATTGTTGAAGACAATTGCGGCACTTCCTCAATGGTCTAGAAATAGAAATTCCATTTGACCCAGCAATCCCATTACTGGGTATATACCCAAAGGATTATAAATCATTCTATTACAAAGACACATGCACATGTATGTTCATAGCGGCACTGTTTACAATAGCAAAGACCTTGAACCAACCCAAATGCCCACTGATGATAGACTGGACAAAGAAAATGTGGCACATATACACCATGGAATACTATGCATTCATAAAAAAGGATGAGTTCGTGTCCTTTATGGGGACATGGATGAATCTTGAAACCATCATTCTCAGCAAACTGTCAGAAGAACAGAAAATCAAACACCACATGTTCTCGCTCATAGGGAGGTGTTGAACAATGAGAACACGGGACACAGGGAGGGTAGTGTCACACACTGGGGTCTGTTACAGGGAGGCCAAGGAGGGACAGTGTTGGGTGGGGAGGTTGGGGAGGGATAACATGGGGAGAAATGCCAGATGTAGGTGACAGGGGGATGGAAGCAGTAAACCGCATTGCTATATGTGTACCTATGCAACAATCTTGCGTGATCTACACATGTACCTCAGAGCCTAAAGTACAGTTTAAAAAAAGAAAAATATATATTGGTTCTTCATCAGCAAGCATATATTAAATACCTGTTGAGAACAATCACTGCATTAAGCATTATTGAGGATGCAAGTATCCTCTCTCCAGAATATTTCAATCAACAATGCTGATACACATACACACCTGTATTTGTGTGTGTGTGTAGGTATATGTAGATATAGGCATGTGTATTTATACAAATATACAGAAATACATACATACAATGTATGTTTTAGTATTTTTATAATATGACTTAATTTCTATTTTAATTGCCTACTCAGTATTATGAGCAAAAATGTAATATTAGATAATTGTTGGTTAAACATAGTCATATCTATTTCAAAATTAGTTAACTGAAGTTTTATTTATTTCCTGGTTGCATTCTGGGAGGTGGCTAACTCCTAGGACTTACTTAGTGTTCGTTGAATCCTAGCAGGCCAGTGGGAGCCCATTATCTATACCCACCCATACTGGCATCTGTGGACATGATGTTACTTTTCCTGTCTAGTTTAGGGCAGAGCCATCCTTAATCCATTGCAATTGTCAATCTCTAGTCTATTCTACTATGTCAAATTTATTCAAATTTAGAGACCACTCTTACCATTTATTTGTCTGTGTTTGGTAAATAGCAGCCTTTCAATCTCTTATGTCACTTTAGGATTGTGGAAAACCTGAAATCATATGAACTTAGCATGTCCAAATGTGATCTCTTAGTTTCATCCTTATTAACTGATTTTTCTCATTCTTTTCTATCTCCATAAACAACAGCATCTTCAGCCTATTTGGTCATGGGAAAAACCTAAAGTCTTCCTTAATTATGTGCTCAACTCTCTGTTCTTCCCAGTTTCTTATCTCTCTTTTCTTAGTTACTGCCCTGATCTGAGCCCATTACCTCTTATTTGGACTACTGAAATAGCTTGCATAATGGTTTTTGCCTTCTCTTTAGTCCCTTCCAATCTATTTTTCACACAGCAGTCACTAAGATTATAGTTGTTCAATGGCTTCCCATTGCCTGGGAATAAAGACCAAGTTCCTTACCATGGCTTTTCCGGTCTGCAGGGACCTGCGCTCTGCCACTTCTCCAAATTTACCTTAGTCCTTTCCTCCTCCCAACCCATCACACCCTACTTCACCCAATTATCCTCCACCTAGTTGTCTCCCATTTCTTTTAGGATAAAGACAAAACTTCTTAACACAGTTAATGCAGTCCTCTACAATCAGCCTGTTGCCCACATTTCTAGTCTCATCCCTGCCGCTCTCTGACTCACTTATGAGTGAATCTCTATTTGACTTCTTTCAGATAACTCCTCCATCCAGACCTCCCAAAAAGATTATTTTTAAGGCCATCTACGCCTTGCTTTTTCTGGCCTACTCCTACTTTTCTTTCGGGTATCAATCTAAGCATTTTTCCTAAAAGGGCCTTCACCAACTTCCTGAATCATAGCAATTTCTCCTGTTACAGCTTTGTATAACCTGTGAACTTCTTCCAACATGGTACTCTTAAAATTTATTATAATTATTTAATACCTATTTTTCTTATGCCAGACTAAAAGCTCCATAAGAATAGTGCTAAAATCTGACTTTTTGTCCAAAATATCCCCAGTACCTAGCAGAGAGTCTAACTCAGAGCAGACCCTTGATAAATTCCAATTTAAATAAAACTCCAAACATACACATAAAAGAGACTTCTACCTCCAAAGTTCCCAAAAAAGACTATGTGTGACCATGGGTACACATATGTGTGCACATGTGTGCGCATGTGTATGTCTGTTCTCACCATAAAATATACTGGATTATTAAAACTAGTGGCAGCAAATTAAAGCTGAGTCCCTCCTGCTCACTGTAGCAAGCCTGAGAATCCTGGAAGACAGACATTCCCATTGCCATCTCCTAAAATAAAATCATAAATAATTACTTCCAGATTTTGTCTGGCAATTGGAAACCCTCATTCCCTACCCCACCTCCCTGCCACTGGCATTCCTTAGTGAATTACTTGAAAACTAGGGAAAAGTGGATTTCTGTCTATTTAGAGACCTCTACAGACACAGTATTCATGGGTCCTAGATTTTCCACAGAGTTGTAATGTCAACTAGAATAATTTCCTATCTCCCTAAGTACATTTGTACATATCCAATCAGGCATCCTCATGGTTGGTTCAGAAAATGTGGATGCTGGCCTCACACAGAATGTCTTTGAGGGCAAGCTGTTTGCCCTTAAGCCACCTGCAGGATGTGATTGTAGGGAGTGAGAGAGCTGCTTCTAAGACTTGTCTGAAACATCTTTGCCCTCTTCCTTCTGCCTTCACTGCGTTTCCCATCATGTTAGGATGAGGAGAAAAGTTCTAGGTTAGTAAGGAAGCTCCAGCCTGAGTCCCTTTTAAGTCATATTTCATTCAGCTACATGGATGCCTCCTAAATTAAGTGAGAGACTGTATGAACAGCTCTTAACATATAGGTCAGTGTACAGCAAAAGTTCAGTAAATGTTATCATGATTATGATAATTTAGCTGCATATGAATGAATAAAGCATAGAGATTTAGCAACTTCCATAAGGTCTCAAAGCTATTGTACCTGGTAATTCATATTCATAAGGACGTTTGTAGTCTAGTTTTACTGTTTCACAAGTGTCTTTTATCACTGTGTTAAAATAGGAAAAATGGTGTTCTTATTACTTCAACTATGTCATCATCTTAAGCATTAATCATTTTAAGCATATGATCTTTTTAAGCATTGTTTGTATGTCAATATATAAAATATTCTATCAAATAATAAAAATGGGATCTTGTCTACCTGTGAAACGATTTCAAATCTAAACTAATATTTATATCCTAAGAAAGATGCCTCATACCATATTAAATCATAACCCAAAAGTATAAACTAGATAGAGTCAGTTAAATGCTAAAAAGATTGTAAATGGCAATTGCTCATATTATTGCAACAATATGAATAAACTTTACTTTTTTAGACAAATATCTCTTTACTAGTAACGTACTTGTTAATTAACATACCAAAATACTAAAAAACCTTAAAGAGAAATACAACATGCTATAGAACCTGAAACAGAATTTTAAATGGCAAAGTCATTTACATGTCAGCTAACTTTTTACTACTCTATTTTCTTTGTCTCTGTGGGAATCTAGTTTGCTAATAAAAAAAATCTATATCTCGCAGTTCTTGGGGAAAAAAAGAATGTTTTTATCTAAAATTAATGCATTACCACTTAGCAGTCTGGACACAGAGCATGACCCCTTGTTTAAAACATGGCTTGTATGAGTCAGCTAGCCCACGAATTAGCCTATTGTGAATTTTCCAGTTTCAAATATATATCAGAGACCTAAATAAATAAAACATGTTTCTTGCAACACAAAGTAAATCCGTGTAGTTAGGTATTCAAATCACGTAGTTTGCGTATAATGCTATTAAATTATTTCTACATTGCATTTGGAAACTTACTGAACAGAGTACATATGAAATCAAATATAAATAGAACTGATACAACTTTACTCCAGGCTCAGCTATTCAGAAAATGTGCTTTTTTTAAAAAAAATGAGTAATGATAATTATAAAGAGTTAAAGGAAACAATGATTATACTGAGGGGCATCATTTACAGAGCAACCTGCATAAATGTCTAGACTAGAAAATAAGAAAAGCAAAAGATTTATAAGCCAAGGGGCCAACATATGAAGCTTGAAAAAATTATCAGAATAGATTCTAAGGAATGTGAAAGATGATAAAAATGTCATTAATTAAACTGAAAACAAAGATACAGTAGACAGTATCAATAAAACCAAAACGTATTTCATTGAAAAGAGAAATGAATGGATAAATCTCTGATGAGCTTGTCCAGAAAGTAAGAAAAAGAAGGCGAATTTCCAAATTAAAGAATAAATAACATTAGAAGTAAAGGTGAGAAACAAATTTAGATCCAGCAAGATTAAAACAATATTAATAATACTGATATAATTATATACATGATGTTAATATAGTCTAATATGAAAACTTACATGAAATAAGCAAATTTATGTATATAATATACATATTTACATGTGTGTAAATATCTGTGTATATATGTGTGTATATATATATACACACACACATATATGTATGTCTTCTTATCATTAAAGAAGAAAAGATAGCTTGGCAAAATTTATATAAAGATATTCAATCATTAATTAAGATTTTTACTTTCAGGAAATACCATGTCTTGGTGGTTTAATGGGCTTATTGAGTATGCTATCAATAAACAAATTATTATAACCTTACACAATCTCTCCAAAATAAACAAAAGAGGTAAAACTCCCCCAACTCCTTCAAATCATCTTACTATTAAAAGCTGGCAAGGAAAGGATAAGGAAAAAAGAAAATCTTTATAAAAAGTGCATAACTATCTATTTGAGTCAAGAAAAACTTATTTTGGTAAAACTGAACACCCATTAATTATTTTTGAAAAGAAGAAGAAGGAAAAAAAAGTCCCTAGCCATGGGATGACTGGTTTTGTCTTTTAACAATTAATGTCATTTTAAAAAGTGCCCTGAAGTGATATAACTATCAGTGAAATGTATCATCCTGGTTTTGATCTGGATTTGGATAAAGCAACTAGAAGAGAGGGTTTGAAATTTTCACAGTACATAGAAATGACAAACGCTCAAGGATGTTGATACTCTGAATACCCTGACTTGATCATTACACGTTCTATGCGTGTAAGAAAATATCACGTGTACTTTGTAAGTATGTATAAATATTATATATCAACAAAAAAAGTTTAAAAAATAAAAAAGAATATATTGGGGACAATTAGGGAGATTTAAATATGAACTAATTATAATATAAAAGATTATTAATATAAGATAGGGATTGTTAAGTAAAAAATAATAGATTACAAAAATGTACTGTAGGATCTTCCAAAATAGTGCTTGATTTCTTATATCTGTCTCTCTCTCTCTCTCTCTCCTCTGTCTTCTTCTGTCTCTCCCCACTAAAAGCATAATAAAATATCGTTTTATACCTAGGAGAATGGAAAACATTAAGAGATTGGAAAATATCTATTGTTAGTGAGAATGACCATTAATGGGAATTAATATATTACTGATACCCATATAAAAATTGGTAAACAATATGTCATTATTTTACACAATTCAAAATTTAGATATGGTATAACAATAATTTTATTATACGGATATATATACCATACATATCAATATATACATATATATGCCATACAGTAATGATTGTCAAATATTATCATGCATCAAAATCACTCAGAGGGCTTATTAAAATTTTCTGTACCCTTCCTCGAAGATTTTAATTTATTAGCTTAGGTTGGGACCCATGAATTTGCATTTCTAGCAGCTCATGAGTGGTTGGAATCAATGCTTCTGATCCCAGAACCATACTTGTAGACCCACCACACTCAAGAAACTTACTCATTTGACAAGAGACATACATGAATGTTCATAACAGCATTGTTCATAATAGCAAATAAATCTAGCAACGAGCTAAATGGCTAAATCTTGGAAAAGTAAAGAGTATTATATGCACAATGATTGCAATTTGGAAGAAATAAAGCCAAGTAAATTTAAACAGTAGATTGTTTAGGTATATAATAAATCTACTTAAAATGACATACACAAATTTTGGATAGTGGTTCTCTCTGGAGCTGAAGCAAAGCAATGGAATAGGTAAAGAGTACCCAGGTAGATAAAATTATATCTATAATGTTTTATCTTTTATTTGCCAAGTGTTCCTTTTATTGTCATGCTTCATTAGGCATGCATTTGTTATAAATATTCTATTTTAGAAGACTGCTACAGAAGATACTATGAAATATTGGCCAGTATGAGGATCTCCCAATCAGTCACTGATATTATAAGACAAGTTTTTACAGATAAAGTGAATTTTCCTTTTAAACCGCTTTGTTGAGGTATAATTGACATACAAAATCTGTACGTATATAATGTATGCAACGTGGTAAGTTGGAGATAAGTATATAAAATCATCACCATAAACTTATCCATCACCTCCAAAATTTCCTCCTGCCCTCTTATTTAATGAGCAGGGACATTGGACCCGACAGAAATGATCATCCATGGAACTGTAGCTGGCTTACCTATCTGCTGTGGCTCGCTAAAATCTGGCAAGTCAGGGATCATCACTTGCAATAGCCCCTGTTGAACAAAGACTGAAAACTTGAGATAACTTACTTACATGAATGAGTCCTGGGACAAAGTGGAAAATGTTCTCTCACATACTTTCATAGCATTAACATGGCACAGGATTTGACTTTATAAACCAATGCACTGTCACAAGAAATTTCAGACTGGCTCAGATCTAAGCTATAGCTAGCCTAAGGTTACATTCGATAGGGGCATCAAAGGTGATTTACAGATAAAGATAAACGCTCGCTGCTATATCAAAACTCAGAGTATTCCAGCTTCTCTCTAAAAGCTTGTTACATAACTTTCTATTTAAAACTGTATCTAGGCCAGTTATCTCCCAAAATGCTTTTCACTAAAGAGTAATTTGTGAGTTAACAGAGGGCAGGGATTGTCTGCATTGAGGGTCCCCTGTTATAAACTAAACACCCACCACAGTAACTAACAGCCTGCAGGCTTACAATAATATTGACTGGATAGTGTGTGATTTAATGGGAATTTTTAGGAGAAAAGAGTCTGTGGTCAGATGTGGAGCTATTGTATATAATTGAACATGTTGACCACTAGAAAGGATGCATCGTTGATGTGAGAGAGGACTGAAATCCAGCTGGTGCTAGACTTGCTGCTGGATTTCTCAACAGCCTGCCTGTGAACGGTGCATATTTCAAGTACAGAGTACAACATATAGCTTAAATTCAATATAACTAGACATTTTCCCCTTATGATCTCAGAAGACAAGTGTATTAGTTGGTTTTCATACTGCTATAAAGAACTGGCAGGGACTGGGAAACTTACAAAGGAAAGCGTTTTAATTGACTCACAGTTCCACATGGCTGGGGAGGCCTCAGGAAACTTACAAACATGGCAGAAGGTGAAGGGAAAGCAAGGCACCTTCCTCACAAGATGGCGAGAAGCGCCAACCAAAGCGGGGAGAGCCCCCTATAAAACCATCAGATCTAATGAGAACTCGTTACCATGAGAACAGCATGGTGGAAACCACCACCAATGATTCAGTTACCTCCAGCTGGTCTCACCCTTGACACATGGGGGTGATGGGGGTTAAAATTCAAGATGAGATTTGGGTGGGGACACAAAGACTATATCAACCAGTCTTTCATGGAATAACTTGAGAAGCGTAAAGCTAAACTCTTGACAAGGGTAGAGGTTATAGAGCAGAGATGATATATAGAGGCGAGAGTGTTTTTCTATTTTTTTCTAATTAATGGGGCTCTTACTGGTGCTTGAGGAGAAATCTCACTCTATTAGGTTTACCTATCAATTACTTTTTAAACATTTCTATCAGATATAGTATCAAAATAATGCATAATAGTATTCATGGCTAGAAATGGAGAAGTCTTTTCCCTTCATTCAGTCTTTCATTCTTGACAGTGCTGGGCTGATGCTTTTTTCCATTCTCATTGACATCTCTAGGAAAGAAATGTCTGTGTGTTCTTTAGAAGTCTCCTTCTTGATACAATGACACCTGATGTATTAATGCTCTTCTCTCTTGACACATTTCATAAAATGGTGGTTTGTGAGGTACTACTCTCTTTTCCCTCCCTTTTTTTCTTTGAAATTAAATCAACTTCCACCCAAAGAAAAATAAATATCCTGAGATGAGATTATCATAATCGTTCTGATAGGCAGTTGATATAGGAGTTAAGAAGAAATCACTTAGGCAGATAGCGAGGATACTTAAGTCCTCAGTAATGTTTTCCTTTAAATGAAAAGCAGCCTGAAATCATTTTCCTTTCTAACCAAGAGCAGCCTATAACACTGAGCTACAGACATAGATGTTGTGCCAATCATGTTCAAACTGGTGGTTCCATATTCCCTTCTCCTCGTCAGCCACGTGTACAATCAGAAGCCCATCTCTCTAACTAGAGAGAGAGCTGTTCTCCTTTCTCTTTTCTCTGCCTATTAAACCTCGGCTTTTAACCTCCTCGTGTGTGTCTGTGTCCTAAAATTTCTTGGTGCAAGACAACAAACCCCAGGTACTTACCCCAAACAACATTGCTGCTTCACAATGATAGTAAACCTCAGACAGAGTTCTACAAACTACTGTGAAGGCAGTGGGAAAACATCTTTTCTTGCATAGATTATCATATATTATCTATAAGTCAACAGAGATTAACCAAAAAAGGGATGTATAATAGCAAGCATTATAGTACTTAAGACATACACATTAACAAAGGGACCAAGCTGATAAACTATTTATAAAGTAACTGTTGATAGAATATTCTTTTATGTAATCTTAATTTCCAATATCTATATGAGTCAAATATTCATTTTCTACATTTACCCTTTCTTCCTCACCTTTATCCTGTTCTCCCATGTATCTGGTAAAGGGGTGGGGTTGACCCTGACAGCTCCATTTTATAACCTTTGATACCAGATGTCTTTCAGCTGAGTCAGCCAATGAGAGGTATTGATCAGCATTCGGAGGGCATGACAAACAGGGAGGCCACGGTGTTTCTCCACCTTCCTCTGCCTCAGCTGGCAAATTTGGCATCACCATGTCTTTTCATGGCCCCAGCTTCCATCAGACAGGGCAGTCATGCTTACAGCAACTGCTGGGTTAACACCAGCCGCTAGATTCCAGTTACCCACCTTTGTCTTTTCTTTGTCCCTCAGTCTAGAGGTGATGGCAGCTTTCTACTGTTGCTCAGCTCTGGGCTGTCTCACCACCCCCCATTGCCTTCCAGATTCCCCGCTGCCTAGGTAAGCAATTTCTTTCACTACATTTCTTCTGTTCAAATGACTTACAGAGGTTTCCTTTTTAATGGTTGAATCCCAACTAATAAACTTCATTCCATTTTATGTATTTTTAGGAAAATTTTTGAACATGTATTTTAAAAAACTGGGGAAGCTTATTTGTTATTTAGAATAAAATGAGATAATACAAACATCATGAAGTAGAGGAGGCCATACACCCTTATCTTCAATGTTTTTTCTACTTTAATTTGTGGGAGGAAGCCATCTAGGCATCAGTCAAATTAATTCTGCAAATAGTTACTCAATCACTAGAGTAAGGCAAGGAATATACTAATCATTAGTTTCTGAAAGTTGACTCAGAGCCCTTGAATAATAAGTAAAACTAAACAAGCTCTTTAAAGTTGTAAAAATGATAAACAACACTATTCAAGGGAAGACACTGATTCAGCAAACCTCAGTAACAACATTTTCCCTATCCCATCGGTACACTTGTGTCCCAACTAGTTTCTGTCTCTTCTTTAGGTCTGTAATTGCTACATGAACACACTGTGCTTTCCTATGGGTCTTACTAACGTGGTATTTTCTTTTTTCTTTCACTTTGGATTTAGTTTCCTCATCATTTGGTGTCATTAGAAAGGTAGGACCTTTGAAAACAGCAGAACCTAAGCTCACAAACCACAATGGGAAAAATTAATTCCAATATCTTTCATCCATTTGCATAACAGAAGCAAAAGTGGATCAACATAATCCCATGTTTTTTTACAGACATGTTATTCATCTGGCACTTTAGTGCATTAGAATTTATTACTTCAGCAGTCTTCAGCATTTAAAAAGCATTTTAAAAGTATTTTAACACCCACTGCAGACACTATTGATGCCCTGCCCACATTACCTCATCTGTACCATTGCAGTGGACCTCAAACTACCAGAACCTGCCTTTCTTTGCTTCTGACTTTTTTCTGATACTGGAACCTATTTTCTCTGACTCTTTTGCCAGACTGGAAAAAACAAGGAATCCACGGACCCCAGGAACAGTCCTCAACCAAGGAACACTTCTTTCCTCAGATGGTATAGATCTAAAGAATGTAGCAAGAGTCCCCAGTGGGATAAAAATTAGGTCAATGCACCTTTTCTGTCCACCATCACCAGCCCATGTCACTTCTCACTACCTTAGTGTTCTTTTCATGGCCTAACCAAATTGTTCGTGCTCAAAACTTTGTCTTATGGGCTACTTCTAGAGGACCCCAAACAGAGAAAAAAATTATTTCTCAACCCTTTGAGGAAACATCAGCCAACCCCAACAAGGTGACTCACCCTCATGTATATTTTCTAAGGGAGAAAGAAGTGAATAAATGCTGCTTCTGATAAAACTACAGTGATTAATGAAGAAATCAACAACTGCAACAACACTTCACCTTTCTGTGCTCTGTTCCATCACATTTTCATCATGTCTAGCTTCTCTAATCAGGACATCTTCGGACACAATCACAGAAAAAAATCCCAACGATCAAAATAGATGATAGTGACCAGAAATTCAGGCCATGGAGAGCCCACAGTTGTATTTATGATCAATTGTGTTCACTTACTGATCAGATTTGTTTCTGTGTTTACTAGTTTCCATTTTAGATGCCAGTTAGTTATTAAAAGATTATGTCCTTTCTCAACCATTGCTATGATGCTATTTTTGTTTATCTGACTATAAAGAACTAAAATTTACATGCAAATGAGTGCCAATTTAGCTTACTTTTTAGAATTTCAAGCAGTGAACTGTGATAAAAGTGTATTTGTGATAAAAGTGTGTATATATTCTTTCTGAATCATGGCATCATATTGCTGTTTTGGGGTAGTAAATGTTTTGTTATCTTTCCAAATGTAGTTTTGCAGCTGATTTTAATAGACTTTACATAAAATATACCAGCTTCCAAAAATAGAAATGTGTGTATGTCAGAACAGTGCTTCTATTGTTAGCCTCCAAGCTTTTCCATTACTTGTCATCTCCACATTACAGGCCATTGCAGAGTACAATAGAGAGTAGTTCTTTCCTGGCGAGTGTTGCTTTTCTTTTTATGGCCAGATTACAAGGCAGATTTAGGCAAATGAGAAGAAACAAAATGTTAAGTTATCGAGATAAACAACTTATAACGTATTTCCACTGCCTAAGCAAAACATAAGCAAGGTTTGAACTAAGAAAGTGTTATTTGGATGAAAAGAAAGTTATAAAGATGGCAAATCACTGAATTTCTAATTTGTTTCTTGCTGCCTAAGGTCCTGATCGGTCAAAGAGAGAAATCACACCATTTCTACAAATAAGTGCTAAAAACTATTAAGACAGATGCTATCACACCGTTTGTGAACAATTAAAGGCAAAAGGGATACCATCATGACAGAAAAATAAGACAACCTGGGAACTTTAAAGACACTTAGGCACTCTGCTGTCCTTTATTTGTGTTTTTTATGCTCAGTAATATGAAGAAAGCAGAAGCATAGACTACAACAAGAAAACAGATACATTATGTTAACATGGTGAAGAGACAAAGATTCCACTGTCACCAAGAACTTCACATTGCTCAACTTCAAATTTAGGGGGTTATTGGAAATTTAATACGTTATGGTTCATCAGAACTTGTCAGTTGGCCCCAAGCTGCAATAATCAACTTTTCAATGTCAGACTCATTTACACCTCGAAGAATTCTGAAATAGCCATTCTCTCCCCATGACTTTCCCCAGGAATTGGCAGCAATCTGAAGAAACAAAACAAGACAAAACAAAAAGAAAAGAAAAAAGAAAAAGAAAAAGTTGAGTAACAAACTTTGGTATTAAAAAAATGGGGAACTAATTTGTAACTTTTTTTGGTGGGGGGGACGGAGTCTCGCTCTATCCCCAGGCTGTAGTACAGTGGTGCAATCTTGGCTCACTGCAACCTCCATCTCCCACATTCAAGTGATTCTCCTGCCACAGCCTCCCAAGTAGCTGGGACTACAGGCACGTGCCACCATGCCTGGCTAATTTTTGTACTTTTAGTAGAGACGGGGTTTCACCATGTTGGCCAGGATGGTCTCAATCTCTTGACCTCGTGATCTGCATGCCTCGGCCTCCCAAAGTGCTGGGATTACAGGCGTGAGCCACCATGCCCAGCCTCATTTGTAACTTTAAATGCCTTTGATTTATTATAGACTATAATTATCAAAAACTTACATATTTTTAATTAATGGTTGTATTATGTATCAGGTATACTAATATACAGGCATGTATGTGTGTTGGCAATAGCCAGAATTGGTGTTACTTTCTGAATTTCCCAGAGTGCAAAGGTAACATATGCATGAGTGTTTGAAATGGCCCATCAGAAGATGGCATGCAAGCTGCAGTTATAGTGTCTACTATGTGAACAACAGCCTGTATTAAGGACTGGAAGACCAAAGATAAATAATAAATTATCTTATGCTCAGGAAGTTTATAGTCAAAGGAAGGATGACCAACATAAGGCCAGTGCTAAGATGGAAATATGCACAGTAGAATTCCTGAGGTCAGAAAAAGGGCATCACACTTACTTGGATGGTTCAGGGAAGACATTGTTGAAGAAGTGTCACATGGGACACATATTAAAGCCTGAGAATAAATTCATCAGATAAAAAAGGGAGAAAAAGATTCGCATAAAAAGAAACAGTAAAAGCATAAACACCAAAGTGTGAAATAGCATGAAGTAGTGAAATGAAGCAATAAAATTGTTATAATTAGATCATGAGATGGAAGCAGAATGGTAGGCTATGAGGCTGGAAGGGGAGTTAAGAACATCCATAATGAGAAAATAATGGGAAAGATGATGACAAGCCATTGAGCTCATTCCAGCAGGAAAGAAGGTGGGCAAATTCATACTGTGATTACATTATCCTATATGAAAAGAAGTGGATGGATTTAACAGGGTAGAGACAAGAAGCAGGGTGACTGGTTAGTAGACTTGTATAATAATTGGCTAAGAGAAAATAAAGTTGGATAAGAGAAAATAAAGTATTTGAGAAATCTTCAGAAAGTAAAATAAATAGGAATTAGATTTTTTTTTTTTAATTCTCCTTTTTAAAATGCAAAAATGGTTGGGCGATTGGAGTAAGTCCTAAATGACTCCTGGGTTAAAAGCTTGAATGAATAAGTGTGTGATAGAGCAAAAACATCAATGGAGTATATGGAGATTATCATGAAGGCCAAAGGACACACAGACGGGAGTTAGGTCTACAACTAAATGCAGCAGAAAAACCCAATAAATTAGCTCTCACACTTGCTTCCCATTTACCCTCCACTGGGACTAAGACAGAAAATTTTCCTGGGTGTTATCTACACTGACATTCTCAAGGCATAAGGTGTTGAATTGAGCTTTCACTCTTTTCTACCATGTAAGAGAGGGGCAGACTGAGCATCAGAAATTGTCATGATATTAATTTTAATAAATAGTCCACTTTCATTAGCATTTCTTTTTAAGATTTGGCTCTTTTCCTCCTTAATCAACCTGACACTTTAAAGGAGCTCTCTCAAAACTATGTCTAAAATTATAAATTCAATTTATCACTTCAAAGATGAAATGGACTTTGAATATCTGAGAAGGAAACAGCATCAATGTGTGTGAGAATTCTAGCAACGATGAAGTAAACTAACTGCCAATTTTCATATTTTCTAGTCAGTTCATATATCTATATGTACCAAATAAAAGTAGTCACCACATATCAAATGGTTACAAATAGTAATATTTGTAAATTCTTGCAAATATACGTAACACTGTACCTTTTCTCATTTGGATGTCTGAAGAATATTACCATTCAAAATTTCATAATTCGACTCTTGGTAAATATGGAAAAGGCATATAAAAATTGTATAAGCAAACGTGAATTTATGTGCTAATGAGAGCTAACCATAGATTCGCAAGAAAGGCCATACAATTATAAACAGTGGGCATTGTAAAAATGAATGCTAATAAAATATACCTCAGGACATGTATCTTGTTTATTAATCTTATTCTTCCTACTCTCATTTATTCTATTTCAGCACTTATTTTGTTTGTTTCTTCCAAATGCCTACTTTTTTTGTATTTAATTATAAAGAAAATGATGGCAATGCAGGAGAGAAAATTTCTAAAGACTTAACTTTTCATCTTTTATTAAGATAAAAAAATATATATGATACATACAGTCATACGTATAAAGTATATTAATCTTAAGTATACAACTTAATACATTTATACTTGTGTTTATGAAATTTGTTTGTGAAATCTCCACCTAGATCCAGATATTAATCATTTATAGCACCCCAGAAGGTCTAATATCTTGCCTTCCAGTCAACATCCACCCTCCCCTCCCCATCAGGTTTTCCTATAATCGATCTTTACAACAATGGAATAATGCAAAATATACTGAGGGTGACTTCTTTAGCTTAAAATAATGTTTCTGGGATTCATCTATGTTTTGGCATATGTAAGCAATTAATTCATCTTATTACTGTGTATTTTCAATGTGTGACTAGACCACAGTTTACCCATTCTCCTGGTGATAAACATGATGAACATAAGTAGCTGTTCCATTTACACATGCATCAGTAGTATAAGATTCTATTTACTCCAAATCTTTATCTATGCTGGCTATTATCAATCCTCTTAATTTTAGCCAGTCTAGTGTATATGAAGTGATATTTTATTGTGGTCTTAATTTGCATTTCCTTGATAACTAACAACATTGATCACCTTTTCACATGGCCATTTGGGCCATTTGGATTTCCCCCTTTTCTGACGTTTCTGTTTAAGAGTTTTATTTTATTGAGTTATCTTGGTCTTCCTATATATGTGTAAGAATGCCTATGCATTCTATTTGTGAGGACTTATCAGATATCTTTCCAGATAGATAGATAATTTTATTTTCATTCTGTGGCTTACTTTTTCTTATAATTCTATCTTTTCAATAGTTGCTTTTATTTTAATGTAGCCTGATAATTTATTTTTAAAAAGGCTATTTATTTTGTTCCTGATTTAAGAAAGCTTTCTCTAAAAGATATCACAAACTTATTTGCCTATGTTTTCTTTGAGAAACTTTATTATTTTGCAATCACATTCAGGTCTATACTCCTTATCAAATTGTTTTTGTCTGTATTTAGTGCGGAAGGGATCTAGGTTAATTTTTTTCGTATGTATATAAATTTCTATGACCTATGCATTGGCAAACTATGGCTCCTGGACGAAATATGACTCACAGAGTCCCTTAAAAGAGGATATAGAAGTCAGAAATTTTGTTTTTCCTAATGGTCTAGAAGATGTAAGCTACCACGTTGAGAGAGGTTCTGTAAAAATCTGTGAGAGGGAGCCACATGGAAGGAATTTCAGGCATCCTCTAAGAGCTGATAATATCCTCAGGCAGCAAGAAAATGGGGACTTGGTCCTACAACCAGAAAAACAAAAGTCTACCAACAACCACATGAGCTTAGAAGAGGATTATGAGCCCCAGAAAGAAACACAACCCAAACAACACTTATATGGAATCTTTGTGAGATCATGAGCAGAGACTCCAGCTGGGTTCGCTGGACTTCTGACCCAGAAAAACACTGGGGTAATAAATGTATGTTGTTTCAATCTGCTAAATCTGTGATAGTTTGTTACACAATAGTACACTAAGTGCTGAATTTTATTGATGCATTTTCTGCACCAATTAAGATATTCAGGCCAGGTGCGGTGGCTCATGCCTGTAATCTCAGCACTTTGGGAGACTGATCACCTAAGGTCAGGAGTTCAAGACCAGCCTGGCCAACATAGTGATCCCTGTCTCTACTAAAAATACAAAAATTAGCCAGGCGTGGTTGCAAGTATCTGTAATCCCAGCTACGCTGGAGGCTGAGGTAGGGAGAATTATTTGACACCAGGAGGTAGAGGATACAGTGAGCCAAGATCATGCCATTATACTCCAGTCTGGGCAACAGAGTGAGACTCCATCAAAAACAAACAAACAAAAAAGATATTCATGTGTTTTTTTTTTTTTTCTCCTTGACTCTTAAATATTGATGAACTATATTGACTGATTTTAATATTTGAAACCAACCTTGCATTCTTGACATAAGTGAAATTTATGGAGTATTATCGTTTTATATATTTCTTAATTGTAATATTTTGCTTGGAATTTTATGCTCATGAGAGATATTGACCTATAATTTTTCTTTTTTGTATTGTCAAGTTCTGGTATTGGTGTCAGTGCTTCATAAAATGAGTTTGGAACTATTTCTTATTTCCTATTCTCTGAAAAACTTTGATGGAGAATTTGTTTTATTTCTTCTCTAAATGTTTGGAAAAATTCAGTGAAGCCTTTTGAGCCTGAGTTCCTCTGTGAGAGTAATTTAAATAGACTCAATTTTTTTTTCAGATTGTTCCATAACTGTTTAGTCAATTTTCATTTTGTGTGGGTTTTTGATAAGTTTTGTTTTCCAATAAATTTACCCATTTCATCGATATTTTCAATTATATTGGTATAACTTTTTAATAATATCCTCTTCTTACCTACTTACTATCTATTGAATCGGCAGCAATGTTCTCTTTTCTCACTTCTGTGGTAATTTATCTCACCTTCTTTTTCAGTCTTCCTAGACATTTAATCTTTGCAAAAAATCCACTCTTTGCTTTGTTGATTTTCATCTGTTATAATACACCTGCTTTCTTTTTCTTTCTGTTTTGTTCTTCTGTTTATTATTTCCTTCATTTTATCTTCGGTTTAAATTTTTTAGCTTATGGAATTATTCTTTTCAACCTTTTAAAAAATATGTGCATCAATTTTAACCTTTCTTCTTTCTTAATGCATGCATTTTTTATTACATTCAGTACTGCTTCAGCTAAATTACAAAATTTTCATCATGGTATAGTCTGTACAATTTCCATTTTTTTAATTTATTGAACATGCCTTATGGCCCAAAATGTGGTCAATATTGGCAAATACTTCATGTACATTTAAAGAAAATTTTTTTAATCAATATTTATGTGTAATATCCTATGAATTTCAATGACATAAAGCTGGCTGATAGTTTTTTTTTTCAATCTCTCATGCATTTTCTTATTTTTAGCTGCTATTTCTGTGAGATACTGAGATATGTTTAAATATTTGTCTACTTTTTTTCTGTGACTTTTGGTGTATGTGTTTTGCAACTGTGTTATTTCAGCTTCTGTTTGTCTAAAAAGTCTTAACTTTGTATTTATTTTGAAGAAAAAATGTCATAGTGTATAAAATTCTATGTTGTCATGTTATCTTCTACATCATCAATATTATTATTTTATTAAGCACTTTAACAATGTCATTTTGTAGACTTATAATTTCCTTTTTTATTGTTGTTGAAATGCCAGCTGTCAGTCAGTGCTGCTTTTAAAAAATAATAATAATAATGTGTCATTTTAAATAGGGTGGGTATTTTAAAATTTCTGTTTATTTTTTATCTTCAGCTGTTTGATCATAAAATGTTTAAGTATGATTTTCTTGCAATGTTCGCATTCATAAATTCAGGAACTCATATATATACGCGCGCGCACACACACACACACACACACACACACACACAGACACACACATAAATTCTCCATCTTTTCATCTAGATCTTTCTTAATTTTTTAAAATAATGGTTGTTTTAAAGCCCATACCTAAAGTATTATCTATTGCTTCTGTTGAGAGTATTTTTCCCTTTGTTGCTGGTCACATCTTTCTTCTTCACTTCTCTTATAATTTAATCCAAACAAATTCATAGCATGCCTGTTATAAACCTCATGCGCAAACCTGCCAAATGGTCCTAGGCCAAAAAAAATTTTCTCCAGATTCAGCACTCTCATTTTTAAAAAACACAATTTTGGAAAAATTCTGTTATTTTCTACTTAGTAGATTTATGGCTTGCTGCTATCTATTACATTTTACTCAACAGTGAAAGCCATCCAATATTTTTATTATAAAAATAGGTTTATGTCACAGGACTATTTGTAAATACTTTGAAACATCCATACATAATTGTGAAGAAATAAAATTTCCCTAGATTTCTCAGTGCTCTTGAATAAAGTTTTGGCTTTCCTGACCCACAAAACATTGCATATAATTAAAAGATAGGGAATGTTTCCTTTCACTTCTCCCAAAAATATTCTTTTGTAGCCACTCATCCAGTTAATGATGTGATCTGAAGGATAACAAAACTTCTCTTGTCTCCTCAAGAGGCTCAAAAAGAAAAGAGACAAGGTCCTAAATTAAGCTGTAAGTTATCAGAACAATGGAGGCATTGTCTCCTTTGGTATTTACATGTCAAAAGAGATACAGCCCATCATCTGGAGATTTATCTGCTGCTTATCTGGCCCTTGGAAAGACATGCTTATATTTCTAAAGTTTTTAGTGAGAACACAGGATCTTCTTCATCTCATAATGGAATGAAAGTTTTTTTCCCTCCTTTGGGGAAGGAGAAATCTGCTTGTCTCTCTCCAGTAAACAAATGGAGAAATTGTTCTTTGTCCCTCATTTAGGAGATGTAAACAGCTAACTTGGCTCTTATCACATCGCCGCAAGACTAAGGTGTGGAGGACACATGCTGCTATGTTACTCTGCTTGTTGATCTAGTTAAGGACTCCTTACTTCTGACCCAGGTGCTATATCTCCTATATCTATACCTACATCTATATCATCTATATCAGTGAGATAGTATCTCAGACCCTTCACAATTCTTTACAAAATAGTCTAACAGTACTTAAAGGTTCCATCTTTTAATTAAACCACTAGTATATTTTATTAAAAATTATTTTAATTACTTGACTAATTATTCCTGAATGTGGAGGCTAAAGTTATTCATTTGTTCATTCCATGAGTTTTGTTTATATTCTCACTATGTACCAATCACAGTACTTGACCCTTGAGATGCATTGGTAAATAAGTCTAATGTAATCCTGACTGATGAGGAGAACACAGTTTAGTAGAGAAAAAAGCCTCCAATAATGTGTAAAATATTATAAATTTTAGTCTGATTCTTATATTCATACTGCTTACATTCAACAATTTATCGAAACAAATTCATAGCAGAAAGAAATCCTACCCCTAGCCCCATGAAATAAAATTTTCTTTGAAGATATTTGATAAGTAGTAAGTTCCGAATTGGTAGTAAATACAACCAGTTAAAAAGGATAGTGTGCATGTATGTGTTAAATATATGAAAATGAGTGACTACCTAATCATACTTGGGGTGTGTGTGTGTGTGTACATGTACACTACCTAGAGGTAGGGATCTAAGGTGGGAATGATCAGGTTGAAGAAGAAAGAATCATAAAATGTTTTCCTCTGCACATTCATTCATATTCACTCAACAAATACCCATCAAGTGCTATATGCCAAGAACTGTTGAGAGTTAAATACATTAGTAAAAGTACTTGGTTTTGTCTCTAAATATTACATTGTTATGAGATTAAATAGCTGTTCAAATTTATTTAATAAAAATCCTATGCAGAAACACAATTGTTTGGTATTCATATAATGTATTCTAGTTTATAACTTATTTATTTTAACTGTTGGACATTAATGTTAATTGTTGGCTACTAATTGTTTTATTTTAATGAAAAAAATTAGATTTTTTAAAACTCAGTTTAAATATAAAGGAGAACCCTTCTACTTAAAAGCATAAGGCTTCCACATATCAACAACACAAATATAAGGTATGGCCACATAATTGGGTGATTGAATTTTGTGAGTGCCTCATGAAGAAATACACCAAGCATTATTCTGGTAAGTACAAGTTCTAGCATCTAGCGTTTTGTAAGCTAAAATATGCCCTCTACTGTGTACATTCAAATTTAAATTCTATGGTAAGTATTACCACCTAGACTTTATTATATTTGTATAAAAAATACATAAGAACTTAGGACAATTGACCAGCTTGTAGCAAATCGAATATTTGAGGTAATATGTTTCAATCTTCTGTAAATTGTTTCTTACCTGTTATTTTGAGACTAGACATTGGTTCTTTCTGAGTAAAGACACATGTGTTTGTTATAATTGCCAAAATAACAGAAACTTTCTATTATTTTGTGACTAGACATTGGTTCTGAGTAAAGGCACATGTGTATGTTATAATTGGCAAAAAGGAAAAAAAAAGCCTTAACCTATAGGATACATACATGTAATATACCATATATATGAGATACTAACATAACAAAAGCATAAAGTTCATTGTCATATACATATATATGAATGAATTTTAATCATTACTTTAATATAAAAGATAATAGAACAAAAAGTTGATTCTCAAGTTGGGAAAAAAACTGATTTTTTTTTTTTTTTTTACAGTTTCAAATAGGAGTTGAGGAAAACTATAAATACAATATAAATATTTATCAGTTTTATGCTGGAGAAAAAGCCGATGTTATTAACAAATATTACACAACTGAGGATGTGACTAAATAATACCAGGCAGGTAGAGGAACAGAAGATTCAAACATATTCACTTCACAACAGGGATTCAACTGGGAAAAGTTACATACCCAGAATTTTTCTTTCCGCCCTTGTGCTCCTCTCAGTGTGCCCCATCTACAATGAATAACAATAGTAAAGATTGGTATAGTTGATATGTTCGGTTTGCTTCTTGAGAGAATGCAGATTGTTCTCATTACTACGTCTTTTGTGTTTTTTCTTTGCCCCATTCTGTTTCACAATGGAACTGTCACCATTGCCCTACAAAAATGTGCTCGTATAGCTTTCTTCTTTACCATATTATTTACATGCACAGAACAGACTCATCTATATATAAATGGCTTGAAATCAAACTCATTTACCAAAGGAGAGAAAGACTAAGGCAACTTAGGGACAAAGGTTTTTAAAAGGACTTAAAAGTACTGAAACTCTACCTTAAATGGCATAAACTAAACATTTCCAAGACTACTGACATAAACCATAATGAAAACAGATAATTCTGTAGATGAGGGAGTTTATGAAAAAATATTTATGTATACATATTATTTTAAACAGTGGCTTTGTGCCTAAAGTAGAATTTTTGTAAACGCATGTATGGATGGAGATAGAAGCTTATGTTCCCACTCCTGGTCCATTTTGAATGTGGCACATAACAGCTTATAAAAGACCTAAACCTATATGATTTCATTTTTTCTCATTATTAAATCCAGTGAGGTAGGTATTATTAACCTGTTCTATTTTTATATTTACTGAGATAATGGAGACTTGTCCAATATCATACATTGGTAAGTGTTGAACCAGAACTCCAAGTCTCACATTCATCTTAATATATTATGTTGCTTTTCTTTTACAGACATATAGTCCCCACTTGCAGTGTGTTTTTACTTTCATGTAATTTGGTGAATTATGAGACTACAATTAATTCTGCCCATGTATTACCCCCATTAACATAAACCTAATGTTTAAACTTCCAACAGCAGGGCTACTTTAAGCTAAATTATGATCTGCCATTACAAAACAAACATTCCTAGGAGAAATACAAATTTCCAACATATCAGTTTGAAGAAGGTTATTTTTAATAGGGCACAGAATAGAGTGATGGCACCTCAGCACAGAGATAGTGCCTAAAGGTGACAAGCTTGTGGTAGGGCTCTTGGGACACTCAAAAATATATTTTTTTATATAGATTATATAGGGAGTTTATATATATAATCTATTTGGATCCTTTGGCATGAGAGTAAGGGAATAAAAAGTGATTCAAGGTTTGAGAAAACACTAAAGAACAATTTTGCTTTCTCCTGTTCCTGACAGAGACTAGGAGTGGTAATTGCACTGACTGCCATCTCATTTGGTTCTCTGCTGCATACAAGGGTACCCTGCTCCCAATGTTCTGGGTAGTTAAATGTGAAAGTTGAAACTGCTTGAATTTCCAAAGACATTTTGCAGTTTTTTAATTGCATTTATGTTCTTGTAACTTTTCTTTAAATAGCCATCACCATTGAAAAGATTCACCAATCACTATAAGTGCCGCAAAATATTCAAAGTCCATTACCTTCTTCAAGTAGTAGATCACATCTGAAATCTTCAAGCACTCATTTCTACTTATTTATAAAAGCTGTCATAACAATTTCAGAAAATCTTTACCCATCAAACTTCCTTTCGGCTGGTCCGGCTAACAGTTACGTTAGCTATTTGTGCAAAATACAAAATCCAAGACTAAATCAGAAGACTCTAAGGGACCATTTAACTCTAATACAGCAGGGGAGGGACCCAATATCTGAGATCCCTCAAGGTATGGTGAGAAGGTGGAGACAGTCCTGCTTAAAGCCACCATGGAGCCTCCTATAAAAGAATTCCCAATCAAGAAAGAAGTGTTCAGGCATGACAAACTAGAGTCAGTAATGAAGCCTTGAACAAAACAGACGCGTAGCAATTGAGTATAATTTGTTCTCTCTCCCTTGGGTCTGTCTGAGCTCAGCTACTACACTGGACTCAGCTGAGTTTGGAGCTGGGAAAGGGACAAGTCAAACTTCTTATTAAAACCTAAAAGAGCTATTTCATAAAAAGTTTGTATATTCTATAATACTTTAACAGTACTCAAAAAGAGGATAAAACCAAAGTGATAAAGATTTCCTGTGCTCTTTGTAAGATCTTTCAAACTTCTTGAGCTCCAGTGCATTGAGGATAGTGCATGGGAAGAAGTGGAAATAAAAAAGACATACCTGTACAAAGGAGAAGAGGCACTTTGGAATGCAGTGTATGCTTTTTATTATTTTAGTATTACTGAATAAATTAAAAGTGAAATAAACTCCCTTAGTCTGGAAACTTTTAAGAAATACAAACTATTACTTTCACTTTTGTTCAACTGCCAATATATTTTTGATCTTTCTATATATTTTGCTACGATTTTCCAAATGATAATATCAATGATGTAAAAGACAATAATTCTTGCAAATCTATCAGCTCTTTAGAGTTGCTGAAAGTTTATTTTCAATAAACATGTTTATTATATATAATTTTAAGATGCTCATTTTAAACATCTGTCATTCTAAACCCAGAGAGAAGAGCAGCATTCAGATTGTTATATGCTTTCTTAAAATAGGCAGCCAAACCAATTATCCCAGTCATTGACTAGAGGTGAGAGAGGAAAAAGAAAGTAAGGCAACTGAGTCTAATACTTTCAGAGACTAAGATGCTGGTAAAAAAAAAAAAATTAACAAAAGGTATTAACCTTTATGCAAAATTCAAATGAAAAGAAAATATCACACAAGGAAAAGCATCACCACAGAAGCTACTATACAGTTAGTTCACCTGTGTTACAGCCTCTGTGTCAAATGACAAGCAAAGTCTATTCATCACAGGATTTAACATTTGCATTGCAAACTTCAGCTGCCTCTTCTCTTCTCTATCTTCCCTAGACAGTTTCTAAGATGGTAAAAATATTTCATAGAGTTTCAATGGGATGTCGTAGAAAAAAAAATAGATCTATGGGTTGTTTCCCCAATGACATTATAGCAAATTCCTGTGGTTAATACCTTCATTCAAACTAAAATAAAGATTAACTAGTGCAAAGCAAGAAGGCTACTCATTTTATTCACTTATCGGAAGGAGTTCCTGTCTTCCTGAGGGCATTTTTTTCCTAATATATCTATGTTCCTAAATGGTGGTCCTATTCCTTTGCTCACTATTAGAGCAACAGGCTGGAAATTCTAGAAATATGTATGTATTTTCACAAATGTTCTCTTGTAAGTCAGTGGCTGTCACTGAAGACATCAGGACCTTCATTATATTTATATTTGTTCTAAATATAATTATGTATACTCTATTTCCCTTTATGTATACCTTTTCATTTTAAGATTATTTACAAACATTTGTTTAGATAGACCAGAACCTTACTTTATTGAGGTTATTTCTTATTTTTTAATTTATTTTTGAGAGAGAGACTAGCTCTGTCACCAGGCTGGAGTGTAGTAGCAAGAACTCAGCTCATAGCAACCTCCACCTCCCAGATTCAAGCGATTCTCCTGCCTCAGCCTCCCAAGTAGCTGAAATTACATGCACATGCCACTGAGCCCAGATAATTTTTGTATTTTTAGTAGAGATAGAGTTCCATCATGTTGGCCAGCCTGGTCTTGAACTCCTGACCTCAAGTGATCCTTCTGCCTTGGCCTCCCAAAATGCTGGGATTACAGGTGCGAACCACTGCAGCTGGTCTACTGAGGTTATTTCTATACCCTTGTGAGTACAGTGGGTTCACAAGCTTGAGAGATCTTAATACAGGCTTGCTTGCTTGCTTTTTTTTTTTTTTTTGCCTCAAGGAAATCTACTTAAAATGGTTCTTTTTTCTACTTCATTAAATTAAATTATTTCAATTATTTGTTAAGACCCATTAATACCTTTTCCCCTCAAAATTTAGTAGTACCTGGAAATATGCTGGTTTTGAAAAAATCTGGGCAGCTGTTAGCCCATCTACCATATTCCCTAAGGATGCCGGAGAGCTGCCTGAGCCCTTCTGTCTCCCTGCACTGAGACTTTGTTTCCATCTCTCACTCAATGCACATAATTATTTAAGCTGTTCCTTCAGGATTCATTTTATATGACCATTTTTCATGAGTTCTAGAAAACACTACTTTTTTATATAATATGAAAAGTCTTTATGGAAAGACCGTAAAGTTCCTGCAGAGTAAGGTATTAAAACCCATAAAAGACTGATTTAAGATCCTGTACTTCTAAGGTTATTAATATTTCCATGCACATTCCTTTTAAAAGGGATATTATTCTTTCTTAAAAAATTGTACTTTAAGTTCTGGAGTACATGTACAGATCTTGCAGGATTGTTGCATAGGTACATACAAGGCAAGGTGGTTTGCTGTCTCCATCTCCTCCATCACCTACAACAGACATTTCTCCCAGTGTTAGCCCTCCCCAACCTCCCCGCCCCCCCACTGTCCCTCCCCCAGTCCCCCATCCCCCAACAGACCCCAGTGTGTGATGTTCCCCTCCTTGTGCCCATGGGTTGTCATTGTTCAACACCCGCCTATGAGTGAGAACATGTGGTTTTTGGTTTTCTGTTCTTGTGTCAGTTTGCTGAGAATGATGGTTTCCAGATTCATCCATGTCCCTACAAAAGACACAAACTCATCGTTTTTTATGGCTGTATAGTGTTCTTTTTAGATAAATGTGCTAAATACTAAACTTCTCTAAACCCTATTTTAAGTTATGTCTAGATAGTAAAATTATTGGAACCAAATAATTTGCATATGATTTTTAATGATCACTTTTTTTCTTTTCGTTGGTTTGGTAGAGTTTGTCATTGAGGCCCATACACCCAGTGAAGTCAGATAAGATGTTGTAAATAAGAAAGGGTTGAAAATATAACTTCATTAAAGAAATATTTATATTCTCATAACTATAGCTTTTAAGGTAAGCACAGGATCTCTCCTGCATACTACACTTGTTAATTTCTACTTTTTTCAACAAATTATGGATTAGCCCAAAGAAGACACATCTTTTGCTTTCAAGAAGCTGTCAGTCTAATGGGAGTGATGTTGGGGAATGAAAAACAAGAATATAAATAAACAGAATTCTATAACTGTCACTTTGAAAAAGAAGCAAGTTTTGAAAATTTCTACAAGTTACCAGATGAAAATATTAACTCTCTGCCAAAGGCAAAGATGACTTTAGACATTTCTTCTGAAATGGGAGTGTAGAATTTTTGGCAAAATCAGCAGGTGCAAAGTCACAAGAACCATGAAAACCTCATCTCTGCCTATTCTAGGAGCAGCACTTGGACCATTGTGACTGAAGAACAGGGATGAGAGTGACGGGGCATGAAGTTAGGCAGGTGTGGCTCAGGCCTCCAGAAGTACTCATGGTTACCACACGTGGCATTTACAGATTTGGTGATAAAGAGCCATTTGAATATGAAATGTGACATGATCCAGATTATCTTTTAGAAAGACAGCTCTGGTGTTACAGAAGGGTGTAGTCACCAGCAGAGTGGGCTAGAAGCAAAAGATTAATGTTGTAGTTCAAGCAAGAAACAATGAAATTCTGGATAAGAATTTAAGACCCGTAAAGTCATGTTGTTTGTTCTTTTAACAGTTGTATCCTCAACATCTAGGGCAATGACTTTCACTAGTTGACCCTAAGTAGATGTGTGTTGAGCTGGTGAATTGAAGTACACTGGCAGAGGAAATGAATAAGAGGGAACCAATTTGACAACAACTTAGAAGGTACAAGTGATGGAATTTGTTGGCCAATTTATATGGAACGAAAGGAATGAGAAATAGTCAAGGTTATCAACAGCATTTCAAAGTTGAATGAACAGGTACATCAAATGTGTACTACTTGAAGCGCACTTCGTACTATGCAGAGATGTGATTCCGATTATCTGGTTAGTTTATTATTCCCAAAGACCGGTTACACAATTGCTTCACCTTCCTTTGGGTTTTCTCTGCTGGTAGTGGTGCTACACATAAACCTTTAAATTAACGGCTTTTCTGTGTTTCTGACAAACAATCAGCCTAAGAACCAGGAAAAATTAATTGTCAAAAGAAATTCTGAAACAATCTTTCTCTACAGGAATTCTGTGATGAGAATAACTATGTCCTAACTCATACATTAAAGATTACATTTGCTTAGGGACTGGATTCCTTAAAGGCAGTTTCACAACCATCTAAGAATCTGGAGTTAGAGGGATAAGAAAAAATAACTTTTTTATTATGATGGTAGATATATTACACTGCAGCAGAATCACCCAGGCAAAAAAGTTGCAATATTTTTGAAGGTTTGCTGTTTCTGGGGTTGCTGCATGTACCCAACAGACTGATAACAGGGATTCAAATTCTTGTTTTCTGGGCAGACAATAACCCTGTATTAGTGAATATAGATCCAGACAGATAAAAAAAAGTTTTGAAAGAGTACACATGTAAAGACATTTTATGCAGTACACCCTCCTTGAACAGGAAATTTTGGAGAAAAACAAGGAGCAAATATATCATATAACCTGATATGGAACTCCAACCCTTCTTATTAAGGAAATGAAAGTCAGATAGGCTGCCAGGATAAAGAAGCCACTAGATCGGCTCAAGTCAATAACAATGATATGACTGCACTGGGTATAGGATTTTGCTCTTAGAAGTAAGACTGCAGATAGAGTCTTAGCTCCCATTACACAAAAATTTGAAAGATAACTGCAGGAAGAATAAGGCAAAGATATGGAGGCTTTTATTTTCTTATAAATGTTCTACCTGAGACGCTTAGGAACTTCATTTTTAAGAAAAGCTAATTCCTAGTAAATGAAGTGGTATGGAATGTGAAAAAGTGCTAATTAATGCTAGATCAAACATGGATTAAAAATAGACTCCATGAGAAAGCAAAATGAAATGTGAGCATTCTCCACCACCCCTTAATTTTCTACTTGAGAAAAATGTTAATCAAGCTAAGGTTCAATATATCTAAGATCAGGTATTTTTACTGATATGTTCTGCCAGGAAGCTACAAATTTTATCACAGATTAAGGAGCAGATGACAGTTCATAAAAGATAATTTTTGCATGAAAATATTAATATCACACTTGATCCTGTGTACCTAATGTTAATTATTTAAACAACACCATACTGTGCCAACCATATTCCTTATATCCTGAAGTATCAGGAACCAAAAAGATTGCAAGTGTAGTATCACATGTAATTTGACCTATGAAAAGAAGTATGGAGAAAATTGGTAAATGTGTGTGCCCAGCTCATGCTCTGGTCAGAATGACCTGCTGTCGAACCGAGAGAACTGTCCTTCTGTATTTACTATGCTGAGAGAATATGCATGAAATCATCTACAACCATGTGACATGTGCTGAGCAAAGAGAGACCAAAGACCAAAATCACTTATCACTATCAGTGATAACTGACTAAGGTAATATCTTGTAAAGAGAAACTTTAAGGGAAAACTTTATCCCTTTGATGTTAGGAATACAAATGTCTTTTTACCTTCGCATGGAATCTTAGCACTGGAAGGAGACGCAAATTATAGCATACTCTAAGGGTTGGCCAGCTATGGTTGTAGGCAAAATCTAGCCTGGGATACCTGTTTTTGTTAATAAATTTCACGAAATATCCATGTTCATTTTTTTGCATATTGTCCATGTCAGCTAATAATAGAGTTGAGTAGCCAAGACCACATGGCTTACAACAAAGCCAATCTGACTCTAATTCAATGTATGTATTTCATAGATAAAGGGACTAAGACCCAAAAACATTCAATAACATTTCAAGATTATATGATTAAATGGCTAAATTGTCACTAGTGTCTTAGAAGCAGATAATGACACAAGCAATAAAAATTAGAACTAGAAAAAGGCAGAAAAGAGTAGAATCATGTCTAGCCCTGGTGAAGAGGAAAGGCATAATAGGCCTTTGATAATCTGTAGAAGATACCAAGGGAAATGAATGCATATCTGAGAAAGAAGAGCATCACATAATGTAAGGAACTGGCTTTCATGCATTCACAGAGAAATCATGAAAGTTTTGGAAGAAAGAGGGATTGTAGACAGCCATAGGAAGATAAAACTAGTGATGGTGAACAAGATACATTAATAAATGGAAAAGTGTAGGGTTGGAAGTAGGGGAAACAGTTAGGTCATCAAAGCAATATTCTAGCCACGGTTACATTTATCACATCCAAGTCTCATTTGTAACAAGAAATGTAACGAACACAATTGTGACAATGATGGGGACGGAGAAGAGTAATATTTAATGCATTTATTTTAAGGATCAAAATAAATCAAAGTTGTCACTTAATATCACATTTTTCATTAATCATGTGAAAAATTTGTTTTTTTCTGCAACCCTTTTCCTTTTCATTGTAGCACAGACTTCGGCTGACATTTTCTTTGGTCTTATTGAAGTAATCAGCAATATCCTAGATAGTTTTGTGTAGAGAAAACATTGCAAATTGCCATAGCAACATATGCCTTTTAACAAAACTCTTGGTTTATTCATTCATTAGAATTGTCATTCATACACACACACACACACACGTTATATTCTTGGAGCATAGGATAAAATCTAATCCTAGATTCTGCAATGGTAACCTAATATCACGTGGGATATACAGATATATAGTAATAACCCGGCAAGTGCTCTCTTTTTCATGGGATAATCAATCCATACTTCAGTTGACAGAGAGAAGTCAGAAGCCACCTTACTTCTTAGCCCTGATGTCCTCTCCCTCCACCAGCAAATCTCTGGAAATTCACAAACTTTCTAAATCGCTATGTGAATTCAATTATTTTTGAAAATATGAGAGCAACACCTATGACAGAGGTATTAGATCATAAAATAAAATCACCAAAAACTATTTATTAAGCTAACTTTGGAAGGTAGCACTGTGCCAGGGGCTAATAACATTTTATTTCACAGGCCTCCCAAAATCTGAAGTGTCTATGGACATTAAAACTAGTTGAGGCCAGGTGTTGTGGCTCACTCTTGTAATCCCAACACTTTGGGAGGTCAAGGTGGGCAGATCACATGAGGTCAGGAGTTCGAGCCCAGCCTGGCCAACATAGTGAAACCATGACTCTACCAAAAATACAAAAATTAGCTGGGTGTGGTGGCAGTTGCCTGTAATCCCAGCTACTCAGGAGTCTGAGGCAAGAGAATTGCTTGAACCCAGGAGGCAGAGGTTGCAGTGAGCCAAGATCATACCATTGCACTCCAGTCTGGGCAACAAGAGCGAAACTCCATCTCAAAAACAACAACAACAACAGCAAAAAACAAAGCAAATTGAAAGCCATTCCATAAATCTACTAAAGCAAAATCTCAAACTTTGTATAAGCCATTGCTCCTAGATCTCTATAAATCTAAAGAACTGCCTGTAATCACCTTCCTTAATTGAATTGTTGGTTCATGCACTACATTTGTCCTTGATAAAAAAGTTTTGTTTTCTACCAGTGATTTAACGCAATTCACTAGAAGTTAAGCATAAATGAACAAATTCCTACTGCTTACCTGGCTTTCTTAGTACAAATATAATCATATTATCTAGGATTATAAAAAATTTTATCACCTTTACCAAAGAAATCATTTATTCCTATCATTACATTTCTCTTTTTTTTTACTATCTTTATTTATCTACCTGTATAATCAAAGTAAGGTAGATCAAAATAAAATAATTTTTAAAACAAGTGTAAAATTGTATCACATAGGTAAGTACTCATTAATATCATAATTAGAATCACTCTAAATTCTATTTTTTAAAATAATTCTGAAAATACATTCAGAGTAATAAAAAAAGTTGAAGAGAGTCTGAATACTAAAAATTAAAGAAAGCTTAAAGTGAGCATAAGAGGGCAGACACTCTGTCTCATTTAATCCTCACAATAAGACAGAGGGAAACTTACTATCCCAGGGGAGCATATGAGAAAGCCATGATGTAGAGAGATCATACAGCCTGCCTGAGATCACCCAGCGAGGACAGAACTAGCATTTGAACCTAAGCTTGACTCCAGTACCTTCATTCTTTATGCTATAAAGCATTCCTTCACAATCAAGACCATTCCTACACTTGACCTCAAGCCAAAAAGATCTGTGTGTGTGTGTGTGTGTGTGTGTGTGTGTGTGTGTGTCTTTGATACAAACACACAGGTTTTGTAAGTGACATTTTTTTGGAATGTCAAAATAGCTTTCTAAGAATTCTTTCAAAAACAACATTTCTACAATGCCTTTGCCTGAATAAAAAGAAAGCTTTTCTTTCTTACTGTTGTTTTTTGTTTTGTCTTGCTTTGTTTCATAATAGGCCAGTTCATAGCAATAGCACTTTACAGAGTGAAACAGACCTGGTCAGTGTTTGAGATGATGAATCAATGAAGGATCAGTGACAAACAAGACGAAACAAATGGAGCACAAACTGTCCTGTCAAGTTGATTCAGTACTGACAGACAAGACAACATGATTCAATCAGCACTGAAAACAGAAAAAAAATAAAGCCCATCTATCAGTTTCAACATCCCCAGGGTCCTCTGCACCTCTACTCTTCTGTCAGTGAGTTCAGCTGGAAAGATCTCAACAGTCCTGTGGGACCTCTCCGTGGCTCCTTGAGTGACTGATTGATAGCTACAACAAATCTGAGGGTCATAATTTACTTTATTTTATTTATTGAGGCTCTCCATGTTATTCATCTATGTATCTCCAGCACTAACAGGATGCCTGATACACAATCATCAGTCAACAAAATTTTTTGAAAGTTTGAATTAAGAATAAACTTGAAGGTATAGAAATGAAATAATTTCTATTTCATATTATATATTTCATAATTTATATTTTATAATTTATAGTGGTTGCATTATTTTCACTTTCTAGTAAGGTTCAAATATTTTTGAAAGTCATTCAACATAGCAGTCAAAGGATTTCCTTAGCCTTTGTATAATCTTTTCATCACCTTTAGTACACACACAATATAGAAATGTATTAATGCCTAGTAAACTCACATAATAGAAATCATATTTGTCAGGACTTAAGGTGGGCATAAAGTAATATTATAATGAAATTTGTGCATACAAATATAATAGCAGACACAAACTCAAAGATTCAGCAGGAACCAATTGTAATTTACTCTTTCTTTTTCTTCAGACTTCAATGGGTACTTTTTAGGCCTGGTTTTATTTGGCATCTCAGCAATATTTCACACTACGGACCGTTCCTGCCTTCTTGGAACTCTCTCTCCCCTAGGTCTGTGTGACATCAAATCCTCCTTGTTTTCTCTACCCTGTTTGGCCATTTCTCTTCAGTTTCCTGATAAATTTCAGTAATTTAAAAATTTCTGGAGATAATTATAAGGTAACTTTTCATTGAAAAAATTCACATTAAACTATCTGGCCCTAAAGCTATATGGGGTAATATTATTTTATTTCCTCAATGGTTTACCGTATAATCACTTACTTAATCTAATTTTCAACTCAGATTAAATTTATGCGTTTTCAGAAAATTAAATCATGAAGATTGGTGGGCTGGTTGTAAAAATATCATGATGGCAATAATTATGATGATTATATGAAAAATAGAAATAGTTGCTCCTAACTCTGTGTACAGCGCTTCAATTAATTAACATGGTTCTAAGTACTTTCCGTACATTAACTCAACACCATGCACCTAATCCTAATACAGCCAAAAATAGAAATGTACTTTAACAACAAGATTATAATATTTTAGCTCAAAAATCCTGAATTATATTTGGGTTCTTAAATTTATGTTTATTTATATAGTATACATATAGAAATGATCATATATATGTGTGTTCCTGCATTCTAAAAGTCCTGAAGAATTTAATAAGCATGAAACAAGCTTTTGGTTTTCTTTTGAGTTGTTTTAATGTATGTTATAGTATCTTTCTTTCCAGATCAATAAACCAAATTTCTTTTTCTTTCTAAATTTCACTAATTTTCTCTATCACTGAATGTTATTTTTTTTTATAAGCCAAAGTGATTTTCTAAAAATTGTGTGAGAGTTACTGCATATGGGAAGAAAAGTAAGCTCATGAAGATCAACAGTATTAAGTGACTTACTTTCAAATACCAGCCTTACAGCTCATGTTTCAAATTTGTCTTAGAAACATTATATATGGTGGCTGGGTGCAGTGGCTCACGCCTGTAATCCCAGCACTTTGGAAGGCCGAGGCAGGTAGAACACAAGGTCAGGAGATCAAGACCATCCTGGCCAAAGTGGTGAAACCCCATCTCTACTAAAATACAAAAACCCAGCCAGGTGTGGTGGTGCACACCTGTAGTCCCAGCTACTCAGGAGGCTGAGGCAGGGGAATCACCTGAACTTGAGAGGCAAAGGTTGCAGTAAGCCAAAATTGGGCCACTGCACTACAGACTGGCGACAGAGCAAAACTCCGTGAAAGAAAAGAAAAGAAATGAAAAGAAGTTCAATTCAAAAATGTCAAATATCTACTTTATTACTTCTGTAATCAGAAAATAGTAAACATTATTTAAAAATATATCTGAATGTATTTCATATATCATACATATCTACATGTAGGCTTCGAATATGTAATAAAAAATGTACAAGCCTTCAAAATTTCAATTTAAGAATCCTTGAAAAATAACATTTCTCTAAAGAAAACAAAATGCAGGGTACTTAATCGTAGTTTTTAAGAGTAAAAAAAACAGTTGTCTTCTTATAAATTAAAAAAAACCATATTCAATTTTAGTTGTTCTGAGGTTTTGCTTTGTTTTTTAATCTCACTGGGAAAAATAAACAAGAAAATACGTAAATATTGAGAAAAATAAGAGCAACGAAGCAATGCGTACAATATCTGGTAGTAAAACAAAATGGAAGAAGTTGAATTATAATAGTGAGTATTTTGAACAAGACACCCCAGAATCAAACCCTAATAATTTTATATAAGAATTATTAAACGATAAAATACATTTAAAAAGTGAGGAAAATGTACATTATTAATTATGTAGTATTTAAGCTTTTTGTTTTAGAGTTTGAAGAAAAAACTTAGGTCTTTATCACTTACTATATGCCCAAATATTTTTCAGGCATACTTTTGACGTAATTACTTTAATAATTTAATAACGTATAATAATCATTAATTGTCTAATTACTAATAATTTAATAATTACTTTAATACAATATGTAAATATATTTATACATTATATATAATACATTATATTATATATAATATGTATAATATATATGTGACTTGCAATATGTATAATATATAATTTTTAAACAATAAAATTTACAATATTATACAGGTTAAAATCATCAGAAATAAAATTACAAAAACCAACAATAATGGGGTTTAGTCAGTATTATAAGGGAATATTTCCTCTCTATAGACTCAATGTTTGTGTCCCCTCAAAACTCATGTGTTGAAGTCTTAACTCCCAATGTAATGGTATTAGGAGATGGGGCCTTTAGGAGGTGATTAAGTGATGAAGGTGGAATCCTCATGAATAGGATTAGCCCTATAAAGGACATCACAGAGACCTCCCGTGCTCCTTTTGCCATGTGAGGACACAGCAAGAAGACAGTCATCTATGAACAAAAAAGCAGGCCCTCCGTCAAACACCAAATATGCTGGGACCACAATCTTAGACTTTCCATCCTCCAACACTGTGAGAAATAAATGTGTAGGTCACCCAGTCTATGGTATTTTTGTTACAGCAGTCTGAAGGAACTAAGACAGCTTCCAATGCATAATGAGCTCATACACAACAAGTTTTAAAAACCAGTACTCTACTAGAAAAATGAACAAAGAACAACAATAAAGGTTCACAGTAGAGGATGCTCAAATGAATAATTAACATGTTCACCTTTAAATCTAGGGCCATTTTCTACTCTAGTTTTCACTTGTACCATCTCTATAGCACCTGCACAAAGGTAGTGTTCATCTTCTCTTTGCTTTGATACACTTTTAGGCCATTCGTTTCTAAACCAATGAATTCACAATATTACATGTGTCTCTATAGCTGTCTCCACTATTAGACTATATGTACTTCAAGGTCAGGTAAATTTATTTATGTATTTCCCGGAGGTCATATCTGCCAAAGTGCATCAAGAAAACATAACTTTTACTTTATAATGTTATTCAGCTTCTACCATGTACCTTGTAGTTTACTGAATCCTCTTTCTTTTCTTTGGCAACAGTTTCTGAACTCAGATTTATCTCAAAGTAGACTCACTGAGAACTAGGATGCTGAACTGAACTGCTTGCAAGTGTGAAAGACATATTGGTCGCTTTTCGGGAACATCATTTCACAGGATACAAGGAAAAGAGATGGCACATGAACACTTCTTAGAACTCACACTGTAAACCAAACAATGTTGCTACAAAGGCATGTAAGTTAACATAGAAACAATGGAAGAATCTGAAGAAAACTCAGAGACAGTGAACAAAGCCAGGATAGGCTCCAAGATCAATAAACAGTCATCATTAAGTAGAAGAATGTCCCTGACTTGGCTACCTCTTAGTATCATTTTTCACTGGATTCCTCCTTGCTTCACACTCTACCCATTAGTTCTTTCAGATTCCTTTAACATGTCATATTCTATTTCACTGTGAGATTAGGCATTTCCTGCTCATATTTCTTGGAGCAGGCTTTTGTTTTCATATATCCTTAATACTTTCTACTTGTCCTGCTAGATTCATAGTAGGTGCCACTTTTTCCTGGCAACCTTCCCTGGTCCCCAGATTTGGAATTATGTGACTTCCTAGATAATGCACGTCTTCATTACTCAATATATATTCCTATCCTATCTCCATCTATGCACTTAAGATATTGGACGTTGGCATTTGTTTCTCCTCTTTCCTCTCTCTCTCCTCTCTTTCTCATTCTTCTCACTCTCTCTCTCATGACATTGAGGACAGAGGCACCATCTTATTGATGTTTGTATTCTTAATGTCTACCATGGCACTTGACACATATTACGTGTTTTTAAAGAGTTTCTTGTTGAAAAATTAAGCAAACGTTCTTAATCTATATGTTAAACATGTAGTTCAATGCAAGTAAGAATAGAATTTAGGTATGAAAACCCCTTCATTTGTTTTATTCTAAAGAATTTTTAAGTAAAAGAGGGAATATAGAAATTGCTTGAGCAAACCTAGGAGGCGACCAGACTTTGAGGAACCTTGACACGGAATCTTTCTTGTCTACACAGACACACACACACACACACACACACACACACACACACACACACACACGTGTATATATAGTATTTATAGACCATTAATTTTGAAGTCAGATAACCTAAAGAGTTTTCTTAACATTCTGAATCTCTTATTTCTGGAAAAATGCAATAATTCCCATCTCATAAGGATTTAAAAGTATGAGGTTTGTATCTCATGACAGTTCTACTACAATTGTTTAGTGACAGTTCCACTACAGTGATTATGGATATCCTTGGTATCAAAAGCAAGTATTAATTTATTCATATTTTTGAGACAAGGTCTCTATGTTGTCCAGGCTGTTCTTGAACTCCTAGACTCGAATAAGACTTTTGCCTCAGCTTCCTAAGTAGCTGATAGTACAGATACACCATTGTACCTGGCTATTCAAGCTTGTAAAGCAGAGATTCTCTAAATTTATCAGTGAAGACTCTCTAAAAAGAGAATATACAATCTCAGAAACCCTGAGAGACACAGACTAAGGTAGCTCTCTAGAAACTCAAAATTTGAATCTCTAATAGTTTTTTCCTTTAAAATTTATGCAAATTTGGAATTCTACTCCAAAATATAATACTATTAAAATGTTCCTGTCAAGTCTTTCCATTTTCCAGTCACCTTTGCATTTGAGTGGAGCCATTGAATAAGTTCTAGCCAAAGAAGTATGAATGGAGTTATGGACTGTTTCTGAGGTAAGGCTTTAAGAAGTGCATTTAAGGCCAGGTGCAATGGTTCACGCCTGTAATCCCAGCAATTTGGGAGGCCAAGGCGAGCGCATCACCTGAGATCGGGAGTTTGAGACCAGTCTGACCAACATGGAGAAACCCTGTCTCTATTAAAAATACAAAATTAGCTGTGCGTGGTTGCACATGCCTGTAATCCCAGCTACTTGGGAGGTTGAGACAGGAGAATCACTTGAACCTGGGAAGCAGAGGTTGTGGTGAGCCAAGATCACGCCATTGCACTCCACACTCCAGCCTGGGCAAAAAGAGCGAAACGCCATCTCCGAAAAAAGAAAGAAGAAGTACATATGAGAATGCTTTCCTCATGCTCATCTTTATTGTCCCTAGGCTGGATGAGATCACAACATGTGACCATCACAGATGACAGATCAACAAAATAGAAAGAGCTGAAGCCCTGAAACCATATAAATGAGTCTGGCAACAACTAAAATCACCCATCTTAAACTGTTATATGAACAAGAAATAAACTTCTATAAATACATTTGAATTATTAAATACTTTGAGTCTATTTGTTGTAGTGGCTACTGTTATTCAAACCAGTGCACCCCACCAAAAAAGAAAAGTGCAAGGGAGAGAGAAGTCTTATGCAATTGAAAGACATTCTAAAATCCAAATTAAATGTTTTTGCTAAGTCTATACTAATTACCTCACATTTATTTGCATTTGCCAAATAAGCATAGTAGAAATGTTCATTCAACTGTCTTAGACTTCCCCATCCATTAAGAACCTCTAATTAAAACATCTGCTCAGAACTGATCAATTTGCCAGCGGTTAAATGTAACATAGCATGAAAATTCAGACTTAGCATTTAGTTGTTATTCAAAAATACAGAGGAAAAAGAAAAGATAAATGGAGAAAAATAAGTGGTGGCCCCAATAAAACTATGTCAAATAATTTGTAAATACCCTAAATAATAATTTTATGATCTTGGATTTTTAAAAATGTATTTGTATGAAAAATGTGGTAAAAAATACATTAAAATTCCATCCTGAAGCATTATTTTTATGCTCTCTTAAAGGACAAATATCTTTCACCAAAGCTAGACAGACAGATGTTAGGTAGGTAGGTAGGTAGACAGACAGATAGATATAGAGATATCAATGGTTTATGACTACAAAAGTATGGCAACATAATGAGACACCTAATATGGAAAATCATGGCTTTTAATTACTTTATAACACTATATCCTTAACCTGTAAAATGTTATTTCTTTATTATTACATAACTACTTTTTATTTTCTCATAATGACTTTTAAAAGTCTAAAAAATAAAAAAGAAACTAAAGAATCCCAAAATCATTGAGATCAGAATTATCATGACAAAGTATTATGTGAACAAGAAATAGTATATTTGAATTAAATACTTTGAGTCTATTTTGACTAAATGATTTTTCTATCTCCTCCAAATTCCTCAATTCTCTTCTTTTATCAGTCTTATGTCATTTATCAGTCTTTCTGTCATTTTGGTAACAAATCAAACCTTGTGTTCAGAGAGCACACACAAGAGGACAGAATGATAACATTACCAAGGCCGAATAATTCCTTTGGGTTCCCTGGTCATCTTCCCCTCCTAAACACCTAGATGACCACCACAAACCCTATTTTCTTCACATTTCTGACAATACATTCCTCTCCTCCAACCACATCTTCTTTCTATAGATAAGCTAATCTTCTAGTTCCTGGAGATAAAAGAGGCAATCCAACAGAAATTTTTCTAAACTTACCACTACTCTAAATGCCAAAACATTTTCACTGACCTCATTTTCTCTCCTGATGCAAGAGTTACCCGTGGTCCCCTCTCTAAGACCAATCTCTGTGTATGTCCTTTGAATCCCAACACTTCCAGGCTTCCAGCTTTCTAAGAAACCCTACACTAGCAACTCTCTTCTATTTTTTTCTTTTTAAACCTCACTGGTCTCTTCTATCTCTGTAAACTCACCCTTTTCTAGTCAGTAAATAAATACGGAGTCCTATGGCTTTGTCTTGTCTCTCTTTCTTTGTTTTCTGTATACCCCATCCATGCTCAACTTTTCTCTCTCCTTGGAGATCAATAAATTTGCCTATCTTTTCTGATATCCATTGGCACTTTTATGTCTCAAAAACATCTCAAAATTATGAGGTCCCACATTAGACTTTTTCTCTATCTCATTGTATGTCACTGTTACCCATCAAGTCATAATTCTAAAAGTGGATCGCTCTTGACTTCTCCTTCACCATGGGAAGCTCCAATACAAACTCACATCATGTCTTGTAGCTTTTCTCCTTAAATATATCTTAACTACTCATATCTCCTAACTCTTCTACCATCTTACCAAGTCCAAACTATTATCTTTTACTTGTAATACTGAAATTTGCCTCGATATCACACTTTATACTCAGAGCAATCATTAAATAATGCAAACAAAGATTATGCCATTTCTACTTAAAAAAAACTTCAATTACTTTCCTTTTTTTTATCTTTAACCAAATACTTAACATCCTTGACAAAAATCTGTGATATGACCTACAAGTTCTGCCTTTTGTGATACAGCAATTGCAATCTTCTTTGTGTTCCCACAGTGTTGTGTAATCTTCTAACCATAGGGATTTCACACAAATTGCTCCCTTTGTATGTTTCTATACAATCCATAAATCTTAGCTCAGACTTTACTTCCTCAGTGACATTTCTCATATCTTCAAAATTCGGCCAAATCTATCTTATGTCCTCTTACCACCTTCTACCATGCCTTTATAAAATAAAATTGCAGAAATTCAGTCACAACTTCAGGCTCTACTTCCAATTGTAGTTCTTTTTCTATTTCCATCACATCTGTGTTTCTTTCTCCGCTGAAATCTTGAAATTCACAATAATCCCTGAGGATTGGAATCAGCTTCTTCCAAACTCCTGGGAATGTTGATATGTTGAACTTCTATCAATCACAAGTGTTCTCAATGGCATCTAGGACACAGAACACTTTCCAGAAGTTTTCAATTGCCTTTACCACCCTCACAGCCTATGGAACTGTGAGTCAGTTCAACCTCTTTTCTTTATAAATTACCCAATCTCAGGTAGTTCTTTATAGAAGTGTAAGAATGGACTAATATATCTTCCTTTCACTTGAACACTTAGAGGCCTTTATAGGAGTATTAATTATCCAAATTTCAATATCCATCAGAGAAATAATTATCTATGGCAGGTATAGCCTTGTGAAATGCATTCTTTTAGTAATAAGACTTGAAAGTAGAAATTACTTCTTCATCCATGGGCTATAGCATTGGTATCATGTTAGCACACATGAAGACAGTAATCTCCTTGTACATCTCCACCACAGATCTTAGATGATTAGGTGCATTTTCAATAACAAGTAATATTTTCAAAGGAATTTCTTTTTTTTGAATAGCAGATCTCAATAGTGGGTTACAATATTCAATGAACCATGTCATAAACAGATTTGCTGTCATTCAGGCTTTGTTGTGCCACTTTTATAATGCACACAGAGTTGATTTAGCATAACTCTTAAGGGTCCTAGGATTTTTGGAATGGTAAATAAGCATTGGCTTCAACTTCAAGTCATCAGCTGCCTTAGACCCTAAAAAGAGAGTCAGCCTGTCCTTTGAAGCTTTGAGGCCAGGCATTGATATCTCATCTCTAGCTATAAAAGTCCTGCATGTCATCTTCTTCAGATAGAAAATTGTTTCACTCACAATGAAAATCTGTTATTTAGTGTAGCCATCTTCATCAAGTATCTTAGTTAGATCTTCTGGATAACTTGCTGCAGTTTCTCCATCAGTACTTGTTACTTCACTTTGTACTTTTATATTTTGAAGATGATTGCCTTCCTTAAGCCTCATGAACCAACCTCTACTAACTTTAAACCTTTCTTCAGCAGTTTTTGCTTTTCTCAGCCTTCATGGAATTAAAGAGAGTTAAAACCTTGCTGTAAATGAGGCTTTGGCTGGAGGGAATGTTGTGGCTTGTTTGATCTTCTGTCAAGTCCACTAAAGCTTTCTCCATTTCAGCAATGAGGTTGCTTTTGTTTTTAATATTTGTATGTTTGCTGGATTAGCACCTTTAATTTCCTTCAAGGTTTTTTCTTTGTATTCACAACTTGGTCAACTTTTTAGTACAAGAGGCCTAATTTTTTGGTCAATCTCCAGCAACATGTCTCCTTCCCTAAGCTTAATCATTTCTGGCTTTTGATTTAAAGTATGACTCTTCCAATATGGTTTGGCTCTGTCTCCCCTCCTAAATCTCATGTTGAATTATAATCCCCAGTATTGAGAAGGGACCTGGTGGGAGGTGATTGGATCATGGGAGTAGATCTCCGTCTCTTTGTTCTCGTAATAGTGATAGAGAGTTCTCATGAGATCTAGCACTTTCCTCTTCTCTCTCTCTCTCTCTCTCTCTCTCTCTCTCTCTCCTGTCACCACGTAAACACATGCTTGCTTCTCCTTTGCCCTTTGGCCATGATTGTGAGTTTCCTGAAACCTTGCCAGTCATACCTCCTGTACAGCCTATAGAACTGTGAGTCAATTAAATCTCTTTTCTTTATAAATTACCCAGTCTCAGGTAGTTCTTTACAGCAGTATAGGAACAGACTAATACATCTTCCTTTCACTTGAACACTTAGAGGCCTTTATAGGAGTATTAATTACCCCAATTTTAATATTATTGTGTCTAAGAGAATAGACAGGATTGAGAAAAAGACAGAGATGGGATAATGCCCCATCAGTAAAAGAGTTAGGACATAACACAATATTGAACAATTAAGTTTGCCATCTTATATGTGTATGGTTTGTGGCACCACAAAACAATTACTATAGTAACACCAAAGATCACCAATCACAGGTCACCATAATACATGAAATAATGAAAAAGTTTGAAATATTATGAAAATTACAAAAATGTAACTCAGATACTCAAGCAAGCACATGTTGTTGGGAAAAAAAAATTCTATCCTTACACTTTCTCCATGTAGGGGTGCCACAAACTTTCAATTTGTAAAAAAAACACAGCATTATGACTAAGCAGGGTAAAATAAAAATAAGGCAAAGAGTAGTAGTAATGGATTTATTATATCTAAGTCTCACCAAACTATGAGAGCTGAGCTATGCACTAAGGGAAGAACTCCCAGGACAACAGAAAAGGTTGATTTGATGAGCACGGGTTCGACATTTACAAACGTGAATCAAAGGGTTGTCACAAACTTTCAATTTGTTAAAAAAACAACAAAACAAAAAAACATACAGCAAGAAACCAAAACATAATAAAACAAAGTATCACTGTATATCTGCAGTAAAATTGTGCTCCATAAACAGGAATGACAAGATGAAAAAAAAAAATTCAGTGTTTATACTAATTCTTCCCTGTGATTTTCTAAAAATTTTACTTTTTAATTTATTCATTTCAGTTATTGCACTAATTTCTAAGATTCATAAGCAAAATTAAATGGCATTAATGCATTACAACCAAGCAGGGTGAAACAAAAAGGAAGGCAAAGAGTAGTAGTAAAGGATTTACCATAAGTCTCACCAAACTATCTAGTTATAAACTAAGGGCAGAACTCCCAGGACAACAGAAAAGGCTGATTTGATGAGCATGGGTTCAACATTTACAAGCTCGAATCAAAGCTGAGGAGTGTCTCAGCTCTCTCCTCTAATTTCTCCCTAATTTATTTTTTTGGACAAGTAACTTCTCTATGTAAAGATAAGTAACAGCAAAGGAAAACTAGTGCAGAACATACAGAAAAAACTCATTCATTCATTGAATAGAGAAAACATTAGCGCATTATGGATCAGCAGATCAGTACGTATTTGGTGGTTTGGCTACATCGGTAAATAATACAGACACCTGCTTTCTTGGAACTTCATTCTAGTAAAGATGACAGATAATACACAATCAACATAAAAAGCCAATTAAATTATACATCATGTTAAAAGGTGATAATTGTATAGAATTTTTAAAAATAAAGCCGGTAGGGGGATCAAGATTGCTGGAGCAGGGGTCAAGTCACAAATGAAATAGGGCAGCCAGGGAGGACATACTGAGAAGGTGAGACCTGAGCAGAGACTAGATGGAGACACAGACACTAAGGAACTGGATATACAGTAGAAGAGCATTTTAGGCAGAGAAAAAGCCCTGGGGTGCATGTTGCTGAAACATTTAAAAATCACTAGAGCAGGAAATTAAGGTACAGATGGGTAGGAGTTGAGATCAGAAAGTTGATGGGAACGAAAGTAGGCTAGAAGGAGGGTCCTCAGAACATGTTGGCCCTTGTAAGCCATTGTGAGAAATTTGGCCTTTAATCTGATGGAATTGGGACTATATTGCAGAGTTCTGAGCAAAGAATGACAAGATCTAAAATTTCTAAGGGAAAACACCGTTTTCTATGTTGAGACTAGTCTGCTGAGGAGAAGAGATCAATGCAGGAAAATCTGTTAGAGCTACTTCAGTAATCCAAGTGCAAAATAGTAGGTAATGGTGGCTCAGGCCAGGGTGATGGTAGTTCAGATAGTGAACAGTGGTTGGGTTCTGGATGTAAGGTGAAAGGGCCAAGAGAGGCTGTGACATATTGAAAGTAAATTGTGAAGTTCCAGCAAAGAATATGGAAAAACAGAGCTGTCATTAATTAAGATAGAAAAGACTGACGTTGTTTAGCAAGAACAAAGAGAAAAGAGAGAAGATCAGGGGTTCGGCTTTGGAAGTACCGAATTTGAAGCATTTACCTCCCTAATAATGTATCCAGGTGAAGATGTCAAATAGGCCATGGAACGTATGAGTCTGGAGTTCAGCAGAGATGTGGGCTGAGATATCAATTCAGTTGATGTCAGCTTTTAGATGATATTTAAAGCCGGGATGACTCAGAATGATGAGCTCACCAGAGAATGAGTGAGACTAGAAGCATGAGAAGTACCAAGACCTGAGACTGGGGCATTTCAAAGTTAAGAAGTGTAAAAGTACAGGGGAAAAATACAGCAAAAAAGTACACTGCAAAGTTTTGGCCAATAAGAAAAAAAAAAATTAGATGAAGAGGATGAGGAAACTCTGGGATCTGACCAATGAATTTGAAACGTGGGGGCCTTAGATAACCTTGAAATAAATATATTTGTGAAGAGAAAGGGGGTAATGAAAACATAATTGGTACAGTTTAAGAAAGATTGGAAAGAGAATTAAAAGTGATTTCAGGCAAATCTTGCAAGGATTTTGCTATAAAGAGTGAACATAAATGGGATGTGGAGGAAGGAGAGTCCAAAGAAAGTGTTGAGTTTTTTTTTTTTTTTTAAATCTGAGAGATAACAGCACTATTTGTATGGTGGCAGAAATAAAATTGATGACAGAGAAGAAAAAGGAGAAATTGCTTCTTCATGTCCTTGAATAGCTAAGAGGCCTAGAGACTACAATAAATGAAGAGAGATTTAGACAAGAACATCTCCTTTGTTGAAGAATTACAATTATCTCATTTCATTAAATTTCATTAAATTTTATTAATTCAAGTAAAGTTAGCCTCAATAGCAATATTTTTAAATGCTATATCCTGTATTGTCTATTTTTGTTTGTCTAACTTTTCACTAATAGAAAAGTAAGACTTATCTGTTTTTTTTTAAAAAAAACAAATATGATTAAAACAATCCTTGAGCATTAATATGACATAATTTGGGATTTTTTTTTTTTTTTTTTGGAGGCAGAGTCTCACTCTGTTGCCCAGACAGGTGTGTAGATCTAAGCTCACTGCAACCTCTGCCTCCAAGGTTCAAGCAATTCTCGTGCCTTCACCTCCAGAGTAGCTAGGATTACAGGCATCTGCCACCACCACGCTCAGCTAATTTTTGTATATTTTTTGTTGAAAATGTTAACTTTAGCATTTAATTTTTTTAAATTATATATTAGCTTCTGGGGTACATGTTCAGATCATGCAGATTCTTGCATAGGTACATACATGGCAATGTGGTTTGTTGCCTCCATCCCCCACCATCACCTATATCCGGCATTTCTCCATGTTATCCCTCCCCAATCTCCCCACCCCCCACTGTCCCTCCACTAGCCCCCACAACAGACCCCAGTGTGTAATGTTCCTATCCCTGTGTCCATGTGTTCTCATTGTTCGACACCCACCCATGAGTGAAAACATGCAGTGTTTGATTTTTTGTTCCTGTGTCAGTCTGCAGAGAATGATGGTTTCCAGATTCATCCATGTCCCTATAAAGGTCATGAACTCATCCTTTTTTATGGCTGCATAGTATTCCATGGTATATATGTGCTGCGTTTTCCTTGTCCAGTCTATCATCGATGGGCATTTGGGTTGCTTCCAGGTCTTTGCTATTGTAAACAGTGCCACAATGAACATATGTGTGCATGTGTCTTCGTAACAAAACAATTCATAATCCTCTGGGTATATACCCAGTAATGGGATTGCTGGGTCAAATGGAATTTGTATATTGTATATTTCTAGGTCCTTGAGGAATTTCCACGCTGTCTTCCACACTCCCACTAACAATATAAAAGTGTTCCTTTTTCTCCACATCATCTTCAGCACCTGTTGTCTCCAGATTTTTTAATGATTGCCATTCTAACTCGAGTGAGATGATATCTCAATGTGGCTTTGATTTGGATTTCTCTAATGACCAGTGATGATGAGCATTTTTTCATATATTTGTTGGCCTCATATATGTCTTTCTTTGAAGTGTCTGTTCATATCCTTCACCCACTTTTGGATGGGTTTGTTTTTTTCTTGTAATTCTGTTTTAGTTCTTAGTAGATTCTGGATATTAGCCCTTTGTCAGATGGGTAGATTGCAAAAATTTTTTGCCCATTCTGTTGGCTGCTGGTTCACTCTAATGATTGTTTCTTTTGCTGTACAGAAACTCTGAGGTTTAATTAGGTGCCATTTGTATATTTTGTTTTTGTTGCCAATGCTTTCGGTGTTTTAATCATGAAGTTCTTGCCTGTGCCTATGTCCTGAATGGTTTTGCCTAGGTTCTCTTCTAGGGTTTTTAGGTCTTATGTTTAAGTCTTTAATCCATCTGGAGTTAATTTTAGGGTAAGGTGCCAAGAAGGGGTCTGGTTTCTGCTTCCTGCACATGGCTAGCCAGTTTTCCAAACATCATTTATTAAACAGGGAATCCTTTCCCCATTGCTTGTTTTTGTCATGTTTGTCAAAGATCAGATGGTTATAGATGCATGGTGTTGCCTCTGAGGCCTCTTTTCTGTTCCACTGGTCTATATTTCTGTTTTGGTACCAATACCAGGCTGTTTTGATTACTGTAGCCTTGTAGTATAGTTTGAAATCAGGTAGCGTGATGCCTCTGGCTTTGTTCTCTTTGCTTAGGATTGCCCTGGCTATGTGGGCTCTCTTTTGGTTCCATATGAAGTTTAAGGTGTTTTTTTCCAGTTCCATGAGGAGGGTCATTGGTAGCTTGATGGGGATAGTGTTGAATCCATAAATTACTTTGGGCAGTATGGCCATTTTCACAATATTGATTCTTCCTAACCACCAGCATGGAATGTTTTTCCATCTGTTTGTGTCCTCTCTTATTGCCTTCAGCAGTGGTTTGTAGTTCTCCTTGAAGAGGTCCTTTACATCCTTTATTAGTTGTATCCCTAGGTATTTTATTTTCTTTGTAGCAATTGTGAATGGAAGTTAGCTCTTGATTTGGCTCTCTGTTAGTCTGTTACTGGTGTATAGGAAAACTTGTGATTTCTGCACATTGATTTTGTATACTAAGACTTTGCTGAAGTTGCTTATCAGTTTAAGGGGATTTGGGGCTGAGATGATGGGGTCTTCTAAATACAAAATCATGTTGTCTGCAAATAGGGACAATTTGATTTCCTCCTTTCCAAATTGAATACTCTTTCTTTTTCTTGGCTGATTCTCTGGCTAGAACTTCCAATACTATATTGAATAGGCGTCATGAGAGAGGACATCCTTGTCAGATTTCAAAGGAAATGCTTCCAGTTTTTGCCTGTTCAGTATGATATTGGCTGTGGGCTTGTTGTAAATAGCTTTTATTATTTTGAGATAGGTTCCCTAGATACCTAGTTTATTGAGACGTTTTAGCGTAAAGTGCTGTTGAATTTTGTCGAAGACTTTCTCTGCCTCTATTGAGATAATCATGTGGTTTTTGTCTTTGGTTCTGTTTATGTGGTGGATTATGTTTACAGACTTGTGTATGTTGAACCAGCCTTGCATCCCCAGGATGAAGCCTACTTGATTGTGATGGATAAGCTTTTAGATGTGCTGTTACAATCAGTTTGCCAGTATTTTATTGAAGATTTTTGCATCTATGTTCATCATGGATATTGGCCTGAAGTTTTCTGTTTTTCTTTTTTTTTTTGAGTCTCTACCGGGTTTTGATATCAGAATAATGTTGGTCTCATAAAATGATTTGGAAACTATTTCCTCTTTTTGTATTGTTGGAATAGTTTCAGAAGGAGTAGTACCAGCTCCTCTTTGTCTGTCTGGTAGAATTCAGCTGTGAACCCAACTGGACCTGGACTTTTTTTGGTGAGTAACCTATTAATTGCAGCCTCAACTTCAGCCCTTGTTATTGGTCTATTCAGGGATTCAACTTCTTCCTGGTTTAGGCTTGGGAGGGTGCAAGTGTCCGGGAATTTATCCATTTCTTCTAGGTTTACTGGTTTATGTACATAGAGATGTTTGTAGTAATCTCTGATGGTAGTTTGTATTTCTGTGAAATTGGTGGTGATATCCCCATTATCATTTTTTATTGCATCTATTTGATTCTTCTATCTTTTCTTCTTCATTAATCTGGCTAGCAGTTTTTCTATTTTGTTGATCTTTTCAAAAAACCAGCTCCTAAATTTATTGATTTTTTTGAAGGGTTTTTTGTGTCTCTATCTCCTTCAGTTCTGCTCTGATCTTAGTTATTTCTTGTCTTCTGCTAGCTTTTGAGTTTTTTTAATCTTGGTCCTCTAACTCCTTCAATATTGACTATAGGGTGTCGATTTTAGACCTTTCCTTGCTCCTCATGTGGGCATTTATTGCTATATATTTTCCTCTAGAGACTGCTTTAAATATGTCCCAGAGATTTTGGTATGTTGTGTCTTCGTTCCCATTGGTTTCGAAGAACATCTTTATTTCTGCCATCATTTCATTGTTTTTTCAGTCAATGTTCAGGAGCCAGTTGTTCAGTTTCCATGAAGTTGTGAGGTTCTGTGTTAATTTCTTATTTCTGATTTCTAATTTGATTGCACTGTGGTCTGAGAGACTGTTTGCTATGATTTTCATTCTTTTGCATTTGCTGAGTGATTTACTTCCAATTATGTGGTCAATTTTAGAGTAAGTGTGATGTGGTGCTGAAAATAATGTAGATTCTGTGGACTTGGAGTTGGGAGTTCTGTAGATACCTATTAGGTTTGCTTGGTCCAGATCTGAGTTCGAGTCTGGATATCTTTGTTAATTTTCTGTCTTGTTGATTTGTCTAATATCAACAGTGGAGTGTTAAAGTCTCCCATCATTATTGTGTGGGAGTCTAAGTCTCTTTGTAGGTCGTTAAGAACTTGCTTTATGTATCTGGGTGCTCCTGAATTGGGTGCATATATATTTAGGATCATTAGCTCTTCTTGTTGTATTGATCCTTTTACTATTGTTATGCCCTTTTTTGTCTCTTTTGATCTTTGCTGGTTTAAAGTCTTTTTATCAGAGACTAGGATTGCAACTCCTCCTTTTTCTTTCTTTCTTTATTTTTAATTAATTAATTAATTTATTTTTTTCTCTCCATTTGCTTGGTAGATCTTCCTCCATCCCTTTATTTTGAGCCTATGTGTGTCCTTGCAAGTGAGATGGGTTTCCTGGATACAGCACACTGATAGTTTTTGGCTTTTTAATCCAATTTTCCAGTCTGTGTCTTTTGATTGGGGCATTCAGCCCATTTACATTTAAGGTTAATATCATTACATGCGAATTTGATCCTGCCATTTTGATGCTATCTGGTTGTTTTTCCCATTAACTGATGCACTTTCTTCATTGTGTCAATGCTGTTTACCATTTGGTACATTTGTGGAGTGGCTGGTATGGGTTGTTCCTTTCTATGTTTAGTGCTTCTTTCAGGAGCTCTTGTAAGGCAGGTCTGCTGGTGATGAACTCTCTTGGCAATTGCTTGTTCATAAAGGATTTTATTTCTCCTTGGTTTATGAAGCTTAGTTTGGCTGGATATGAAATTCTAGGTTGAAAGTTTTTTACTTTAAGGATGTTGAATATTGGCCCCACTCTCTTCTGGCTTGCAGGGTTTCTGTCGAGAGATCTGCTGTGAGTCTGATGCGCTTCCCTTTGTGGGTGACCTGACCTTTCTCTCTGGCTGCCCTTAACATTTTTTTCTTCATTTCAACCCTAGTGAATCTGATGATTATGTGCCTTAGGGTTGCTCTTCTTGAAGAGTATCTTTGTAGTGTTTTCTGTATTTCCTGGATTTGAATATTTGCCTTCCTTGCTAGATGGGGAAGTTCTCCTGTATAATATCCTGAAGGGTGTTTTCCAGCTTGGATTTATTCTCTCCATCACACTCAGGTACACCTATCAAACACAGATTAGGTCTTTTCACATAATCCCATATTTCTTGGAGGCTTTGTTCATTACTTTGCACTCTTTTTTCTCTAATCTTTCCTTCTCATTTTATTTCATTGAGTTGATCTTCCATCTCTAATATCCTTTCTTCTGCTTGGTCAATTCGGCTATTGAAACTTTTATATGGTTTGTGAAGTTCTTGTGTTGTTTTTTTCAGCTCCATCAAGTCGTTTATATTCTTCTCTACACTGTTCATTCTCATTAGCATTTTGTCAAACCTTTTTTCAAGGTTCTTAGCTTCTTTGCATTGGGTTAGGACATGTTCTTTTAGCTCGGAGTAGTTTGTTATTACCCACCTACTGAAGCCTGTTGCTGTCAATTCATCAGACTCATGCTCCATTCAGCTTTGTTCCCTTGCTGGTGAGGAGTTGCGATCCCTTGGAGGAGGAGAGGTGTTCTGGTTTTTGGTGTTATCATCCTTTTTGTGCTGGTTTATTTCCATCTTCATGGCTTTATCTACCTGTGGTCTTTGTAGTTGGTAACTTTCAAATGGAGTCTCTGAGTAGGCATCCTTTTTGTTGATGTTGAAGCTATTTCTTTCTGTTTTTTAGTTTTCCTTCTCACAGTCAGGCCCCTCTGCTGCTGGACTGCTGGAGGTCCACTCCAGATCCTACCTGCCTGGGGATTACCCACAGGGGCTGCAGAACAGTAACGGTTGCTGCCAGTTTCTTCTACTGTTATCTTCGTCCCAGAGGGTACAGGCCAGATGTCAGCCTGAGTTCTCCTTTACAAGGTGTCTCTTTGGATATACAGGGGTTTGGGAGCTGCTTGTGGAGACCGTCTGTCCCTTATAGGAGCTCAAGTGCTGTGCTGGGAGCTCTTGTTCCATTGAGAGCCGCTGGGCAGGTATGTTTAAGTCTGCTGCAGCAGAACTTATAACTGCCTTTTTCCCAGGTGCTCTGTGGTGGGAAGGTGGCGCTTTATTTATAAGTTCCTGATGTGCTGTTGCCTTTTTTCAGAGATACCCTGCCCTGCAAGGAGGTAGTCTTGTCACAGTCTGCCAGAAGAGGTGTTGCTGAGCTGCTGCGGGCTCTGCCCAGCTGCTGTGTAAACTTCCTTGCAGTTTTGTTTACAGAGATACAGTTAGAACTGCCTTGGTAATGGTGGACTGTCTCAGTGATGGTGGACTGCCTTGGTAATGGCAGATGCCCTTCCCCCAATCAAGCTGGACAGTCCAGGCTCCAGCTGCATTTGCTGTGAAACTCTCAAACCCGAGTATTTCAGATTGCTGGTCTTTGTAGGGGTGGGATCCATTGAATCAGATCACCTGGCTCCCTGTTTCAGCCCCCTCTTTTTCAGTTAAATGGGTGGCTCAGTCTCCCAGGTGTTCAAGGCACCAGTTGAAATGGCTGCCCAGATTTGTATGAATTTTTGTGTTGAAACCAGCTGCACTAGCTGAAACAGCTGTGCTGGAAATTCATAGCACTTTTTTGCCCAGGAATCTCCTAGTCTGCAGGCAGTAAAAACTCGTTTGGAAATGTGATCACTCACCCTCTGCATTGTTCTTGCTGGGACCTGCGCTCCAGAGCTGTTCTTATTTGGCCATCTTAATTTTTGTATTTTTTTGGTAAAGATAAGAGTTCAAATGCCTGACCTCATACAATCCACCTGCCTTGGCCTCCCAAAGTGCTGGTATTACAGGCATGAGCTACTGCATCTGGCCTGATTTGGGTTTTTGGTTTTTTTAATATCTTTTTAGTTATTAATTTTAGTAGTGAATATGACTTCGTTTTATTAAAAATGATACACTTTTTAAAAATTAAGGCAATCATCTTATTCCATATAACCTTAAAAAGTAGGGTAATAGGAAGCTACCATAGGCTTCTAAAGATGTTATTCTGAATAATTAAAACTATTCAGTTTTATAACCCTATTAAAATGGAAAAGCATTTCTTTCAAATGCAGTATTTGAAAGAATGTTAGAAACTGGCATTTTAATACGCTGTCAGTGAAAACATTAGAAAAATTTTCCTTCTCAAAAGATCTGAAGTACTACAGTATCTTGTTTTCCTGTGAAATCGCTTTCTTTTCCTCTCTTCCTCCCTCCCTTTCTTCCTCCCTTCCTTCTCTTTCTTTCTTTCTTTTCTTTCTTTCTTGTTTCTCTATAGTTATATACCTAGGAGATTCATTAAAAATACTCAGAAATTTCAACAGAGGTTATTATCTCTGAATGGTGAAAACATTTATAAATACGTACATACACATATGCATTACATTTTTTCCATTTGTAGATTTAGTATCCTACATTAATATGAAACATCATATTCTTCGTATTTTCACATTCCTGAAATCAATGCATCGTAAAATCAGTATTATCTTATATTAAAAAAAGTGATGATTATTTAATTGAAATATTTGAGTATTGAAAACAAAATAGGGACAACGATTAAAGAGACGTCACACAGGATAGTTTGTCTACATAGCTTAGAAGTGATTTAAAGGTGTTTCAAAGATCAGTAAGGAGAAGATAATTTGATTGTAGGTGAGGTTGTTTTGTGTAGGCTTAGTAAAATTAAGTCATTAAGGACATGTTCAATAGGAATGAAGTTATTTACCATAATATGCAAGATGAGAAGAGTGAGGATTTTAGATGGACAAGAAAACTTTATAGCATTTCATTTGAATTAGAGGGAGACATTATGAGATGTTTTAGTCAGAACAAATTGAGAAGGTGCTGGGAAAGTGGTCTCCTAACCACACTGTCTTTCAGAATAGGGCCTATTTTTAAAATTACCTACTCCTGAAATCCCACCACCAAATTCTGAACTTCTTTCTTGCTCTTGCATAGATTAATATATTTTACTTACAAATTTGATCAATCTACTTTCTGCAATTCTCACATAAAGTAACCTTACATTGAATTATAGGTGACCTTACTTCTCTTCCTGCTTAATCTTTGCTATTTGCAATTCTATTCAAAACAGTTTCCTCAAACCATAATACACCTTGGATTTGCTCTCTTTCCTTGATTATGCCATATGTAGAAGTTATTTCAATAATATATTTTCCTTGCCCTTAGAACAGATTCTTAAGGACATAGTGACAGGAAGTAAGAGCTAGAATATGATCATTTTGTCCCCAAAATGCCGAGTTAGCCTTTTACTGGACTTTAAAGTAATGACTAAATAGTATCAAGGTTTAGATCATTTTTCATTTATATCACAATCTCTCCTACAAAAGGGATTCTAGCATTTAAAACATTACATATTCTTATTTTCAGTTTCACTTTCCAAAAGCATTACAGGAGTATTTTGTTTTAATTGCCTTACCCAGTGAGTTTGACTGCATGTGTCTGAAGCTTTTGAAATTTTTCTGATTCGTTATTTGTGCTGGTAACATGTCTATATATTCCTGTCTTATAATGGAAGAAATCCTCATGGACTTTCATTATGGCTAAAATAAAATTCAACAGAACACAGCATTAAAATATCTTTAAAAGCCACCAGAAAATTTCGTAGAACAATCAATGGGTAAATTGCAAGGAGTTGAATCTAAGAAGGGATTGTGCAATTCAGCCTTATTTTCTTCCCTACTTAATTTAATTAGTTGAAATATCTTTTGTTATCTTATAAAAACAACTTTTAACTATTTAGAATTATTAAGTACACACTATGCTTTTAAAACACCATCTAGTCTAATCAGCAGAGACTCTACTACCAAAAATTAAGCCCTTGCAGAAAAAGCACACTATACTTGGTCTGTGATTGCTATTTCTCCATTAACCTTGTGCTTTATCACAAGCCTCTTAAAGCTCCAATTAAGCTAGCAAAGCCTAGCAAACTGGGCTTAAAACAATTGTCTTTAATCCTCATAAGTAAATACGAATCTTTCTTTGGTGAGCTGGAATAAAAAAAGCAAACTCCTGGCAAAAGAAAACTTTGACAGGATTTCATCCTCCCAGCTCTGGAGAGATAAGCAGTGTTGTACACTTGGAAAAGTGGAGTTTACACTTTAGACACCTGTCCTTCATTCCCTCACCTAGATTACTTCATTTCTCTATTGTGTGCTGCTTTGTGGAAGGGCTATGGCAATTCAGGATGAAGACTCTAAACTTCTCTTCTAGAACATATGAATTTAAAATTTTTTAGTTGGGATTAGATATGTATATCTTGATAACTGTGTAAAATGCTTGTCTTAATTAGACAAGCATTTTAAATAAAATAGGAACTAACGTAGTGTTTGACAGATCCTTAAAACAAAAACTTATACTCCAAAGTTAAATATAACTTTGTAATGTTCCACTTTTTGTTTCAGTGTTCAATGTTCCATGCCTTTTCTGATGCTATGCAAATAGTCACAAAAGGTTAAAACTTCTTTATCTACTCTAAAACACATTCCTATAGGATTTTAAGAATTTATGTAACTGTACTCTATGCAGATCTCTGCTTTTGTTCTCTTTCCATCACCTAGACTTATTTTTAATCCTACAGGTTTTAGAAGAATGTACTCAATGTTATTCATTCAGGGTTCTATCTCCTTTTACACTCTTTTGTGCTGAGACAGGGGAAATGCTGTATGCAAAGCCAGACAATAACAACCAGGCAATCCCGTAACATTGATAGCAAGAAGAGTCAACCAACATTCTATTCATTTATAAAAATGTAAAGATATTGCTATGGTTTTTCTTTTCTATAGAACAATTCACTCTCTTAGGTCTTATGATTCAACGTTTCTCTAAGCGTCATAAACAAAATATATTCATTATTCCTGAAAAACACTGCCAACTAAAGAAAAAGGATGAGAAGCCATTATAATTACCTGAAAGATGGCTTCTTTCTGATACCAAACCCAGTTAATTCACAAATATATAAACCCACTTAAATCCACAAATATAACTGTATAAGTTATGATCACGCAATTTTACTTTTGGAAAATTACAGTAAACTCGTGATACAGAATTTTAACATGGATGAGAGCCTTGATTGTTGTTCATCTCTTGCTCCTGGCTTAGGCGGGTGGGAAGCAGGTTCTCAAGAAACCTTTGTAAATTGGGTGTTGAATAACTTGCATTTTTGCTTTATTGCTTTTAAATGTTATTCTTTATTTTTGATTCATTCTTTGAAATTTATGAGCATTTCAGTATATGGCCATAAAATAAACCTAAGGTATTTACATCTTCTCAATTTGAAATAATTACAATTCAAAATTGTTTGACTGATTTAAAAAAAGAGGGAGAGAGGGAAGAAAAATGCTTGAAACGATGGTACAATGACTTGAAGATTCTGGAAGGTTAAGTAAATTGCCCAGTTATTTAAATAGCAAATGCCAAAGTTGGGATTTTTTAATGTAACCTTGAGTTCAAATGCCTGTGAGCCTTTAAATTTGTCACACAAGCACCACTTAGTGGAGCATGCCTTGAAATTAAAGATTATTCCCCTTACTCTTAAAATGACCAACAAATACACAGCTTACAAAGCTGTAAGGGGGAACAGAAAACTTCCTTCATTTGTTTCAGGTTTTACATAACGTCCCACAATTTTTAAAAATTAAATTCAGGACATGTTTATGTAAGCTGTGGTTCCTAATAAATGCCAAGTAGTGAAAATGATCAATAAAAATTCATCCCACACAATTATAAAATTTATGATTCCTGTCTATATATATGTAACCAATATAATTAGATCAGTGTTCAGAAAAATTAAAATTGGCACTAGTTCCTTAAGTATGCACCAAATGTTTTTACATTTAATTTTGGCCTATTTTTTATTCCACTTTATTGATAATATATTCCAGGCCCTTCAGAATTCACAACGTAAATTTTCATTTTTGGCCTCATTGGATTTGTTTTTCCATGCACTTCAAGCCAATGTTTATACAGGGAATACATTCTGTGAATTTACCCTTATCCAGGCCATTGGTGCAAAATAAAACTCAACAGGTAAGCAAAATAAATTATTATCAGAGATAATATAAATCAAAGGCAATGTACAATAAGTAACTGTTATTTTATTATTTACTGTTAGTTTACTCCACATAAAACATTTACAAAATTGATCAAATTCAATAGCCTTTTGTAAAATGCAAAATTATACCGGTGTACTTTATTTACTTTGAGCTAATAGAAGGAAAATATTAATCCTCAATTTGTTTTAATCCACTACGTAATACATTTAAACTGAAGACAAGAAAACACTATGTATGATTCTTAAATGTGACTGAATAAAGTAAACTTCATTACAAATTAATCAGTTGGCATTTCATGTTTGACTTTCTGTTGGCCCATGATCACTCTGAAAAGACTCTGGAGACATTCATCAAATATGTAGTATTTAAGAGTTCAATTTTTAAATTACTCTATCTTCTGAAAATAAAATGGCAGCTAATTAAGATATAGTTAAGCATATCTCTCAAAACTGCACTAATTTTATAACTGTTGAACCCTTTTGAATACTCTTAAAGTGAAAATTTTCTTTCTTTTATTAAACTCCTATTATGTGAGCTCAATGTAATGTTGCTTATTAAAAGAATGAATAAGAGAAAACTATATTTCATCCAGGCTTACCTTGAACTGGCCCATTTTGCATGATTTCTTTCATTATCTCCGCTTCCTGGATGGAAAAATATGGATGAGCAATATCATTATCAGAGCATACTAAACATATTGATTGGTGTGCAATGTTAAGTGTTTGCAATTCACTCCCAATTGTCCTTTGAAAAACTCATGTTATTATGCTGCATTAATGAAATTGTTAAAGACAGGAAGCATCCATTTATTTTAATGACATTTATCACTAAATAGTAATTTTGGAGTGGAGATAAAATACAATCTCTTTTTATGGTTAAAAAAATAAATAAGGTAAGTTAAAACAATAGAGTGGATATAGTGGAGATTAATAGTACCACTAGTCTTTTTCTCACAAGAACTATCTCAAATGATTGTTTAGTGTTACAGTAGTTTTAGTACAAATATGTCTATGATGTCTCCTAATGTATAATGCAGCCCTCTGCAGGGCGGCAGGGCACTCATTCATTCACTCTGTGCACGCTGAGCACAAAGTACCTGCCAGAAACTATGACAGGAACAAGTATTAACCCTGCACCTATACTCAAGGTATTTACATTTTGGTTGAATGACACTACTAATTCCATTATTATATAATGAGATCAATTGTAGAGACAAGCACAGTGTTATGGTTGCAAACAAAAAAGGGAAATTAATGCTGCCTAGAAATCAAGGAAAACTTCACAGAGAAGATAAAGTTTTTATCTGGGCCTTAACATTTGTTTGGCATTCTCAATGGAAAGGTTTAATAACCATTTGCATCTGAAGAATTATCACCTAGGTAAGTGGAAAAGTATAACACAGCACGGTGTATCTGGGGAACAGAGACTAGTTCTGTATATAAGGAACATACGTCCCTATAGAGCGGCAGATGCTGGCAGGACATAAGTGAACAAAAGTAGTAAGTCAAAACCAACTCATGAAAGGCCAGTGTGCCATGGTTAAATACTGAATTGTCTTCTGGAGATAGCTGGGAGGCACTGGAGGTTCGCAAATTCTGAAAATGAGAAGGCTTGGGTAACACTGATATGGTGAAGTAAATTTGCTGAGGCTTTTAACAGACAACCTAGAATCCAAGGGAGTATTTTTCCTATTAGACCCAGGTCCTCTTAAATTATTTTGTTGAATGAGACAAAGGATTGGAAAAATGAGCTAACTCCACCAAAAAGTCAGTGAAAAAGTGTTTAACTTAGCTTTTAATTGTCAAGTTCAAATATGTTTATATATACATATTACGAAACATAATTTTAAAACCCTATTTCCTTGGACATTTTTTTAATTGAAGTCAATTTTTACACTGCTAATATTACAAAGGTAAGACATGATACCAAAACTGAAAGTACTTAAAAATATTAAAAATCATACATGAAAATAATATAATTATTTTAGAATATAATAGTTTTAAATAGTTTTTAAATTGTTTTTTGTTACAGCAGAGCTACATACGTTTGAGAAAGTCAACTATTCTTGGTTCTTTGCATTTACACTTACACTGGAAGAGACTCTGTATGGAGGAGAACATTGGTAGATCCTGTTAGATTTTTCTACGTTGTTGGGACACGGCTTTGTGGCATGCCGTTTTCCTCGTCCATCAGACCTGCTTGCCATGGCACATCCACTGTTTGTAGCATTTTGGTCCTTGAAAAGTGGATAGCATGCATGGGATACCAGCCTATGAGGAATAAGCAAAAACACAAAGGTAGTATTTAGGAAAATGCCATAATATCCTGTTTATATTTAATTTTACTGAATAAATATTCATTAATTATTCTGATTACTTACATGCATAATTTTCAAAATAGTGACTGATTATAGTGACTAATAATGACTAAAACAGTGACAGAAGCTCAATGACATTACACTCTTCCCTACCCTCCTATTACTTCATTATAATTTTTAAAATCTTGCTTCAATCAATTTTTAATAAATAATTGTATCTGTAGTATAGAATTTCCTGAAGTTAAAAAATGGCTGTCAATATTAAGTCTGTGGTAATACTAATAGGAGAAGGACCACTTCAACCTGTATATGTAATTATAATTTGGAAGAGCTAAATTTAATATAAATAAGACAATGAATCTGACTATTCCTAGATGGGATATTAAAATTATGCAAGCTGTAGCATTAAAGTTTTTATTTTGTTTTGTTTTCATGTTTTTATATTTTTATTAAGGTATAGATATGTTCACATAATACAAACTATTATATATCGGTGGTTCATGGTACATTGGGAGCAACAGCATGTTATTAGTATAATATTTAAAGTTAATAAAGTAGAAAACGATCAGATGTGTGTATGATCTAAAAGACAGAGAAAATGATTTTCACTTCTGATTTTGAAACTAAACATAGCAAAGTACAAATTATTTAGCACAAATTCCAACTTAATAATATTGAATAAAAAGGTAAATGTAAGGAAAATAAAATCATAGAAATGATATTGTCAATATTCTGTGCTGAAATGGCCATAGAAGTATCCACTAGGATTGGCTCTTGAAAATGTAATAGTGTGCAACACAGTATGACTATCTGAGGAAAGAATATGACAAAAGCAAAACCATTGAAAACACTCAAAACAACCTAAAATATATTGCATTAAATGCATTACATTTGTATTAAATGATGAGTGCTGTGGACTGAACTGTGTCAATTTAAAAAGCACCATGAAAATGGCCATACTGCCTAAAGTAATTTATAGATTCAATGCTATCCCCAGCAAGCTACCATTGACCTTCTTCACAGAACTGGAAAAAACCACCTTAAACTTCATATGGAACCAAAAAAGAGCCCACATAGCCAAGACAGTCCTAAGCAAAAACAAAACAAAGCTGGAGGCATCATGTTACCTGACTTCAAACTATACTATAAGGCTACAGTAATCAAAACAGCATGATACTGGCACCAAAACAGATATATAGACCAATGGAACAGAACAGAGGCCTCAGAAGTAAGGCCACACATCTACAACCATCTGATCTTTGACAAACCTGACAAAAACAAGCAATGGGGAAAGGATTCCCTGCTTAATAAATGGTGTTGGGAAAACTGGCTAGTCATGTGCAGAAAGCTGAAACTGGGCCCCTTCCTTACACCTTATCTTATAAAAAATTAACTCCAGATGGATTAAAGATTTAAATATAAGACCTAACACCATAAAAACCCTAGAAGAAAATCTAGGCAATACTATTTAAGACACAGTCATAGGTAAAGACTTCATGACTAAAGCATCAAAAGCAATGGCAATAAAAGCCAAAACAGAGCTTCTGCACAGCAACAGAAACTATCATTAGAGTAAACTGGCAACCAACAGAATGGGAAACATTTTTGCAATCTACCCGTCTGACCAAGGTCTAATATCCAGAATCTACAAAGAACTTAAATTTACAAGAAAAAAATAAACAACTCCATCAAAAAGTGGGCAAAGGATATGAAAGGCACTTGTTAAAAGAAGACATTTATGCAGCCAACAAACATGAAAAAAAGCTCATCATCACTGATCATCGGAGAAGCGCAAATCAAAACCACTTTGAGATGTCATCGCATGCTAGTTAGAATGGTGATCATTACAAAATCTGGAGTCAACAGATGCTGGAGAGGATGTGGAGAAATAGGAATGTTTTTACACTGTTGGTGGAAGTATAAATTAGTCCAACTGTTGTGCAAGACAGTGTGGCAATTCCTGAAGGACCTAGAAATAGAAATACCATTTGACCCAGTGATCCCATTACTGGGTATACACTCAAAGGACTATAAATCATTCTATCATAAAGACACATGCACGTGTATGCTTACTGGGGCACTGTTTACAATAGCAAAGTCCTGGAACCATCCCACATGCCCATCAATGATAGGCTGGATAAAGAAAATGTGGCACATACACAGCATGGAATACTATGCAGCCTTGAAAAAGGATGAGTTCATGTATTTTGCAGGGACATGGATGAAGCTGGAAAACCATCATTCTCAACAAGCTGATACAAGAACAGAAAACCAAATACCGCATGTTCTCAGTCATAAACTGAGATGTTGAATAAAAAGAACACATGGACACAGGGAGGGGAACATCACATATGAGGGCCTGTTGGGGGATGGGAGAGCTACGGGAGAGATAGCAGGAGGAGGAGGAATTGGGGAAGGATAAAATTAGTAGAAATACCTAATGTAGATGATGCGGGCATGGATGCAGCAAACCACCATGGCACGTGTATACCTATGTAACAATCCTGCACGGTCTGCACACATACTCCAGAACTTAAAGTATAATAAAAAAAAAAAAAAAAAAAGAAAGAAAATTGTATGCTGAAGCACTTATACCCAATGTAATGATATTTGATGGTAGGCTTTTGAGAGATAATTCACTGTAAAGGATGTTACGAGGGTAGGGCCATCATAAGGTGCCATTAGTGCCCTTATAAGAAAAGGAAGAAACCAGAGCTCTCTTCCATCATGTGAGGACACTGCGAGAAGGGGTCCATCTGAAAGCCAGAAATAAGGCCCTTACCAAAAACCTAATCAGCCAGCAACTTGGTCCTGAATTTTGCAGCCTCCAAAACATCAGTGTTTGCTGTTTAAGTCACTCAGTCTACGGAATTTTGTTACAGCACCCCAAGCAGTCCAATACAATGAGATTTAGTTGGGTCTCAATGATAATTTACATTTTTAAGCTCCTAAAGGGCTTTTATTTTTTATCATAATACAAAACAGAAACCAACCAAGCACTAGTACACCAGGAAAGTATCAGCCTAAGTTGCCCATTCAAAGCATCACATTTTAGGCAAAACATGAAAAGATTTAAAGCAATTTATTGCAACCCAACAAAATATGACATCCACTATCTTCTATAGCATCTAACTGGTCCTGTAGCAGACCCAGAGCACTGAGTGAATGATGAAGAGCAAGTGAGCAGTACATATACACACCACTCTTTATCAGAAGCAGCTTCCTTAGCTAAATAATTCAGCTTTTTGGTGGATCAGCTCTTATAGCAGACAAAGAGGATGTTATATGGGTATCAGGCTCCATGAGACTAAGGAAATGTAACCTCCCATTTTTTCATCGGATGGGTTGGAGACAATTAATGAACCATACTGATGAATTAAAACAACTGTAAATTATTTCTTTACATTATTATTCTTATTTTTAGCCTAATTTTCCCTGGCATTATCTATTCATCAACCTGGGTAACTGAGAAGCACGGCAGAGAGATCTGCAACCCCGATTACTTTATTCTGTCTGTGGGGACTCACTTGGATCAGAGCAACAAGAAGAAATGTTTACTTGCATCTTCAAAAGTAAAATTTATATTAATTTAGCTAGAAATACATACATTCTTCAAGAAGTATGTCTAATAGCTTCTAATTTCAATAGAATAACAAATATAGTGTATATTTAAATAGCATATTTATATTCATATAGATATAGTGTGTGTGTGTATGTGTGTGTGTGTATATATATATATATTTAAATTTTTTTTGTTAAAATACTGTGGTTCTTTTCCTTGTTCTAACACAATGTACCACTCATAAAAATCCTAGAAACACGTTAGGCAGCTATTTACCCACGTTTTCTCAGGTACCACCAAGCCCTATCGATGCTTCCACTGTTGCATCCATGACGGTTCTTGGCACAGCAAGAGATCAAATTCTGAGGGGATAGATTGGCTGTGTATCTTCCCTTAGACTGAATTGCTATTCGGTCGGCAGCCACACCTGTTTCAAACAGAGTATCAATTAACATTCAAATGGTACATGGCATTCCTAATAACATACATAATCCTTTTTGTTTGAACCCTAAGCTAGTCTTTAAAACTGTGTATAATTAATAATTAAAGCCAAAAAGCATTAATATATATTTATGTATTCCAACCAGTTGAACTGTGTCATACTTTGTCATAATTTTTGTCTTATTTTGATATTATTCCATTGTCCTATTTGCTTCAAAGATTTTTCTGGTTTCTTTTTCCTTTGATGTTCTATATACTTCTGAACTCCTCATCAAGGAATCTGTCAAGTGAAACTCTTGGAGGGCGAGAGCCATAAGTTCCTTATATTTCTATTTCCTGCACCGAGAACAGTATCTTGCATGTAGTCATGGGCAATATATGTTTTCTAAATGAGTGTAACTAAACTGGAACTGGGGTAATCAAGAAAACTAACCATAGAAATATTAACTGGAAATTCATCCTCAGTCATCTACTATATTGGAATAAAATTGAATCCTTTGTTTTTAAACTGGTATCTAATTTAGCTACCCAGGAGACAATACTTAAGCTAATTGAGACTAATATGAATTTATTTTCTACAATATCTAAAAGCTACATTGCACACTTTTGTGCTCATAACATTATTATCTTAATCTTGTTTCAGTAGACATGGAATTCAGCTTATTTATACCTATATATAAAACAAGCTGAATATATTTATTTAGTTACAATTACTAACAGTTGTAATTATTAACTAACATTAGTTACATATATGATTTATCACATATAGCTATATAATTATATATACACTATCAAATAGCTATATATGTAATTGATTATATGTAATGCTATATACAACTAGTAATATAGTTATGACAGTCATATATATATATATATATATACACACACACACAAATATTTTTATTATTAAAACTTCTTTTGTTTAAATAATTCCCTAGAATTGTCATTGTTATTGGTTCATTCCTTTCCTCAACACATTTATTAAACACCTACTAGCTGACAGGCACTGTAGCACTGGAAATTACAATGATGAACAAGAAACAAGAGAGATACTTCTTCCCTCGTAGAATAATAGACTAGGGAAACTAATCAACCAATAGCAAAATCCTACACATGTCATCATTTTGATCATGGTACCAAAATAAACTAATGTGAGTAAGGAGATCACGAAAAAATTGGAGTGGGTACTACTTCAGTACAGACTTTTTTTTGTTGTTGAATATCTGGTACAGTCTTGTTCTTGGTGCTTAGTTTCTTACTCACTTTTAATTAACGGCAACAAAATAATAACCTTTCTTCCATTCATTCACTTTTCTTAGTGAAAGCTATAGTATTTCTCTCATCAAAATTGTCAGTGTCCTGAAACTCCTCAAGGTGCCAATTTAAAATTTTTCTAAAATAATCCATTTAATTAATTTACATATGTATCTTTGTATACACACGGTTTTAATGTAACTGCGGCATGTTACAATGCTGTAGGGCAATTGCTGGCATTCTTTAGATGTCAATATGTGTTAAATTTGTAACCTCCAACTCCCTACTCGATTTCCGTCTACTACTGTACTAGGATATATTTCATAGGAGCAAATGACATTATACAACTTCTGATGGTGTCAAGAAAATAATTCCCTATTTCATCAAAGAAAGGAGAAATTTTTTAATGCTTTGACATTCAGCACAAAGATTTAGAATAAAATTAAAATTTTTTAAAATGTTGGTGAAACTGTGTTTTCATTTAGAAAATACTTTTTATAGTGTAGATAAAATAGTAGCCCAAAATTTGGAAGCCTGGTTTCCAGGGATATCTCTGATATTTCTCATCTTTTGGCTTCAGGTAAGCCACTTTACCTACTTGGGCCTCCTTTATAATACTACAGGCTTGAAAAGGGTGACCTTTAAAATCTCTTCCAGCCTCATGAATCTGTAGATTCCATCTAAAGGATAAGTCTTTTAAATCCTAATGTTATGCAATAAGTTGCTCTTATACCGACATTTCTGAATCTCAGTGGTGGTTTAGTCAAAATTCACATGAAATATTTAGAAAAGGTCAGAAGATTTAAGAGTGACTCATTTCAACCAATTGTTTCCCACCCTCTTCTTAAAAACTTTCACTGGACGTTACCTCTGAGACATGCTCTATTCTTTCCCCTGCTTATTTTATTCTGTCTTCAAATGTATGTGACACGTATTACTCCCACTACAACAAACACCTTCATCTCTTCAGCTTCTGACAAACAGCTTGAATTTGATTTGATTAATAACTTTTTAAAATATACGTGCATATTGTCAAGAGTCTTATTTATTCCATTTTATAGCTTTTAGTTTCTCTGAGAGATAATCCTTTTTTGTAACTAATGCTTTCTCACATAATTTTCTAGAGCTTTATAATTTACTTTAACAACAACAAAAAAAATGCCCTAATTTATCATACTGAATACACAGGATACAAAACTACATCCTCTGGAATCACAGAAGGAAGCCTCTCTCTGATGATCCATGCATTAGGTAGGGGAACAGTCCTGACTTGGCACAGAACAGAGGCTGTCTGTGGGGTTGTGACCTGGAACACCAAAATAAATCCTCCAGCCTAGCAAGTTGCTTTCAGCATTTCACCACTAACATTTTTCCTTAGACATCTTCAGAAATATTGGCATAATGTAAATTTTAGACAAAATTCTTATTGATCACCTGCTAGGTGTAACACATTAACCACATGAACAAAAAATGGCAGATGGTTTATTATATTAAATCTCTCTCCACCCATCTGAAACAAACTTAATCTTCTTTTTATTATCTTGTCTTAACTATCAATAGGCAAACAAATTTTGGCTTAGTAAGTTCTCCATGTGTGTCCCTAACACATCAAGGACAGCATAAGACAGCCAGAGAGGGGGTGTGGGCAGCAGTGAATTGACAGATGTAGCCATTTGGGGTGAGCTTGGCTACCATTATGGCACTAACAAAGGTATTTCTGGAATTGTCTGATTGATACCATGGAGCAATGATATTTAGACAAAGATATCAGCATTTCTCTGTTCCAGAATATGCCACCTTTCAGAGCTGGCTTCTCCCTCTCAAAGAGCCTATGTGCTTATTCACAATCCTTCCATGACTTTAAACTGTTTTTGCACTGTTAAAAGTTACCTGCAAGCCCTAGAGCTTAGTTTTATGAAAATAATTTAATGAAGGCCAATCATCATCATGTTAGCTTTCACTTAATTGCTGAAATATATTCAGCACTCCTTTGAGGATAATTTTGGTGACCAAATTTGAGGGTTAGCCTGTAATTAATTTACTGGACTTGTGAACTTACATAAAACTATAAAAGAGTCATTGTTTATACTTTTTGAGTAACAGTAGACTTAATTTGGAAACTAATCTGATTAGAAGATCAGTTATGTTACTTTTGAGTCAGAACCTATATATTTGCTTATATTTATTTAAAATGAAATAAAATCCATTTGATCCATTATTAGTTTTAAAGTCTTACTTTATACCAAATTAGATTAATTACAGTTTTGCAAGCTATATAAAGAAAAAAGAAAATGAGGTTTATGTGGGTGTATCTATATGTATATTGGAATCATAAATAATATATGAATGAAGAAGAACCTTAATCATCTTTTTATTATCTGGCCTTAACTCTGAATAGACAAATGCATTTTAGCAATTTTATTTTGTCACTCTTTTGATTCGCTATTTAAAATTGCACTCTAAAAATAAAATACAACTTTTAGATGAAAAATGGATTTTTTACATAATCTTCAGGTTACTTTCTTCATTCACAATGAGATTTTATTTGATCATATGCTAATATTTAAATATTCTAATTGTTTAATTATTCTCTCAGTCTCTAGAGACAAAAGGGGTAGCTTATAAGGAAGGAATTAAAATGACTTTATTACTTGCAGTGGAAAATGCCCAGGATGCAGCACAATTTTTTTGATCCAATGGGCCATGAGTCCATCCAGGCCATTTATAAGAAGCAACAAAAAATTCTGGAAGATCAGCTGTTGCAGGTAAAGAAGCCTAAAGAAAAAGAAAAGGTACATGTATGAGATTTTCTCAAGTATGTCTCAATAGGAAAATGTCATGCCTTTTTATAAAGTTACAATTATTTTAAAAACACATCCAAGTTTCCAGATGAACTATAGCTATGTGGAATTTCTATTTCACTTTATGGTTAAAAATGACAATTCAATGTGGGGACTCATAACCTAACACAAAGTCATGAGAACAATACATAGAATGGTTTTTCCAGGTTACCGCACAGTGCAAAACTATCAGCCAATGTTTCTGTCACCTTGAATCAGAGTTTTCCTCATCCGTAGGAAGACTACATGGTATTATTCAAATTTGTCCTCATAAACAATGTTTACTTTTCTCTCCTATTTTAAAGAGTGTATGTGATTCTGAGATGAAATTAATTTTGAAAGGGTACATTTCTGACAATTATGTATTATATGTATATAGAGCCCCAAGGACCACATCAATTTTGCACCAGCTATTAGGAAATAAAACTGGGATGAATTGGTTGATATTTATAAAATCTGTGCTTACTTCAGCAGCACAAATACTAACACTGGAACAATATTTATAAAATTCTTGTATACTAAAAAGGACTTCAGGACCAGGCTTGGTGGCTCATACCTGTAATCCCAGGACTTTGGGAGGCCAAGGTGGGTGGATCACGAGGTCAGGAGTTCAAGACCAGCCTGACCAACATGGTGAAAACTCATCTCTACTAAAAATACAAAAAAAAAAAAAAAAAAAAAATTAGCCAGGTGTGGTGGTGGGCACGTGTAATCCCAGCTACTTGAAAGACTGAGGCAAGAAGACAAGAGAATCGCTTGACCCTGGGAGGCGAAGGCTGCAGTGAGCCGAGATCACCCCACGGCTCTCCAGTCAGGGCAACAGTGTGACTTCATCTCAGAAAAAAAAAAGGACTTTAGAAAGTGTCTAAGAGCAACTGTGCAAAACCATGGTGTCTTAAGGGCCCAGGTTAAAGCCCTGACGAAGTCAGTTTTGGCCACCATCTTTCCAAGAAGGCAATTAAATTGCATGAAACTTGTTCTGGTCATTTCATTAAAAGAAAATCTAGAACACAATAACCTGTTATTTCCCAAACTTTTCTAAAGAGATGACTTTTACTTCCAAAAACAATCAGGCTTATAAACAATTTATTAATTTTTTTATCAGTTGCGTATACATGTTCTCACCCACATACAACACACACACCAATTATTTCTGAGAGTTCTTTAAAGTTTTGAAAGTGTGTTAATGTTTTCATACTGATTATGTTCTTAATATTCCTATGTGATATAATCAGGGACAAATATTATTAGCTCTATTAGTGAATGAGAAAACTAACTTTTAATAGTTAAAAGACATGTTAAGTCCCTCAGCTGAACGAGACTGGACTAGGACTACACCCAAGTTTCAAAATTCTTAACTTTCATTTCTATTGTTTCCCTACTTTATCAAAAATAAATGGATAATTTGCAGCAGAAGTAAAATGTCTGTAAAATACAAAATTCTACCAATGTAAAAGTTTTATGATTTTGACTTGAACCAGTCATATTACTGATCTGCTTGGTATCTTGCAAAAAAAAAATTACTTCTAGTATAAGTACGTAACAGCTTCCAAGGCTAAAACAAGGAACATTTAGAATTTACACGTCTGCTTGAAAAGAGTTTCATCCAAAATAATTTATCAATTTGTATTTTAATAGGGGAGTTCAGTTTTGATTTAGGGAACTATTACCACCTGAACTATATCCTAAGTTCCATTACTGCTATTTAGATGATGTAAGAAAACGCCAAAAACATCAAGCAAATCATTGTGAAGTGCTTGCATGATAACTTGAAGGATAGTATCATAGAAAACCAAGTGATTCGGAAGTTTTGATGCCATTAGATGAACTGCATTGCAGAATCTTAGAGTTGAGGCAAAACGTATTTATTGCTCTGGGTAGATAATTTGAGAGATATAGACTCACTTCGAAAGGTACCTTTCTAGCTGAGACAGAAATATACATATCTTAAAACTCATGCCTTCCAATTTTATATTATTCGTCAGTGCGCCTTTAAGCATTTATAATACTAGGTTGCCTCATGTTTTCAGAGAAATGGAGTACCAGTTATTATTTTATTGCTTTAAAATTTAAAAAAAAATAAAATAAATAAAATTTCTATTTAATGACAAAGCTAGGGCATGTTCCTTCTGCTCTATTGATACAATGAACATATAACTATTACTTTAAATTAATTAACAATTAATAAATTAAAAATTAATTCAGCAGGGTTGGTTATTTAGAATTTGACCTCCACATTTGAAAGCCTACCAGAGTGCTTTGCATATGGGAAATACTCAATACATATTTAATAATAATAATGAAATACATATCCATCTGGTAAAAGTATGTTTTCTTCCAGTCACATTAAGTTAAATTATAATACCAGCATGTATTTGTAGCTTTTATGATCTTTTCCTTAAAAATTAAAAAAAAAAGGGCTAATCCTTCTCATTAAGACAAGGCAATAAACAACAAACAAAATGACATTTTTATTCAAAACATATTTACCAATCCACTAATACAGATCAATTTATGAAGCTCATCTGTTGGATTTTCAAGATTTTTACATTTATTACTGCTTTTCCTAAAAACAAGCTCCTAGGATTTGAGGCCCAGCAGATACATATTTTTTATTTACCTCATGTTATCAGCTAATATGATATTGTAAAAACACAGAAAATTTTCTATCTCATTATTTCAAAAATACTGTTTTCCTCTGTTAAGTTTTTTAGAGTTTCTAAATAAAGGTAAGCATCACAGAATAACAGCTGTTAGGAATTGGTAATAGAATTGTGACCTTAATGAATGATACATTTGTTTTTAATTAATATTTTTTGGTTAATAAAGCAAAAGAATCAAGAAGACCAGCCGATAGTGACAGAAATTCCAAAATGGCACTGGCTTAAGTAGATAGAAATTCATTTTTAAGAGATGAATTTCATATAGACATGCTTAATTCTTTTAATCGTAATGTTGAAAAATATTTTAATCAGGATCTAATTATATTTTCAAATCAATATTAGCCAAATTTGAGGTTCAATGTGAATAGTCTCCCTGCTTCAGTATTTCCATTTAAAAATTAGAAATTAAAGATACTGTGGGCAAATATGAGGATTAAATATGATACATACTGGAGAACTGTATAACTTTTGCATTTAATCAAATTAAAATCTCTAAAAGCATGGTGGAAATGCCATCACAGAGTAGCTGGAGACAAACTGATCAATTTTCTCAGGAACCTCAGAATAAATTCTAGACATTCTTACAATTGAGTCTCTATCTGTATAACACCCCATGTATGAATCAGCCCCTCTATCTTTAGTTGTATTTCCCCCTACCCACTTAAACTTGGATGCTCATAGTGACCTGAGAAGCAAATGAAGCAACAGAGAATGTAATTATGGCATGACCTTTACAATTGAAGCCCAGGGACCATGAATACCAAGAGATTTCAGAACTATTTGATACTGGGGATAAAAGGGCTAATTTTCTAGTTGCTAATGGCTAAATGAATTTCTCATTTTCAATATTTGTCCTTATGCCTTACCTTTAAAAGAGGTATCCTTTGATATGTCTCTAGTTTTTTATAATAGAGTAATTTTTTAATGATCTTTTTCCTGTAAAGATCAATATGTACAGTGACTGCCCTATGGCAGGTAGTGTTAGCTCATCTCCAGTTCTGCCTTTTCTTCAAAGGAATAGAACTTTTATCTAGCACATTCAGGTTCAAAAAGTGACTATGTTTCCCAGCCCCACCTCACACACCCCCATCAACCTCCCTACCCAGGCTGCTATCACTAAGCTCTACCCTAATGGAATGTAAACAGAAGTATCATTTGGCAGCTTCATCTTTCCTTAAGAGATAGCTGGCCCCTGACTTTTGATCCTTTGTCTTGATCTTTTGTATTTTTCTGCTGGCAAAAACACCACTGGCATGTTTGTTCAGTAGGCATTATGGATTGACATACAGCAGTCCCCTTGAAACATTATATGATCTTGGAGATAAAGGTGCTGGGTGATGGAGCAACAAGAAGAAAGAAGTGTGGGTATCCAACAGCATAGAGTACAATGCCAGCGCAGGGCTACCCACTTCTAGATTTGCTGGTGAGCAATTGGTTCCTATCTTATTTAAGGAATTGTCATTTTGAATTCTTGTCACTCTCAGCTGAGCCTAATCATAACGAAAACAGCACACATATTTGCCATTAAAGTGGCTAGGGCAATGTCATATTTTCATTGAACCTAAGACATCATCAAATTTAAGAAAGCATCTCAATTTTAGAGGTGTTAACAAGTGAAAAAAAATGTGCATCTGAAAATGAATGAACTGTGATATTTCCCTAAATGAGTTCCTTAGAACATTAGTTCTGAAGAATTTTAATACATAATTACAAAGGGAGTTAATAAAATAGTTCTGAGAAACACCAGTTTTGAAAATTAGATTTTTGACTTCACTCAGTATTTTTTATAAACTGCTAGTGTACGTGAGCTCTAAAACATGGTAATAATGTTCACGATGTTAAATGGTTAGGATCTGGCCCAGTGCAAAATATATTATTTTATTTTATTTACTTCATATCATTTTTATTGTGAAGCAGATCAATGAACTAGTGTTTTATGAAACATACTTTAGGACAAGACAGGCCCAGACATGGGGAGGCCAGACAGTAGGTGCCTGTACTATGAACACATGAAATCACTTTAGGGAGCTACTTTTTAACAACCAAAAACATTTATTCATAGGGAATAAATTAATAAATTTTTACATTTGTTTGTGAAGATTTCTTCTGCAATAATCAATTAGGTCCTACTGTGCCGTTCAAGCCACCCCAATTTTACCACAGTGTTGTACATCACACTGTGGCTAGCGCAGAAAAATCAAACTGGAAACCTGAAAACTGATTTGAGATACATTCATTCTGCTACACTGCTGGTAAATAAGGAGTGAGGCCAGGTGTATATTTTCTAAAGTTTACCGAAGGGTGTGAGGTTCCATTCTGAGAGGGACAGAAAATAGTAAGAAGAAAGACAATTTGAAACTCTTTGAAATTTAAAATTCTTAATTCATTGACAGCAAGAACAACTATCATCCTATTCTATCATCAGCTTTTCCCTACATGGATGAGAAAATTCTGAGATGAGCTGAAGGAAACATATACAAACACAGACTCCACATAGCATCTGGCCCTGTCCCTCTTCTGCGGCACCATCAGTCTTCCTGTATTCCAGAAGCCTGATGCCATTTGCCTTACGTTCATGTGTGTGGGAGCTAAACAACAATTTTGTGGAGAAAATGGTCATTATTGCTCAATATTATATAAAGTATATAACTATACAACTGTGTTTTTCATTTTAATACTCAATGTTTCGGTTTCTAGAGAGGCTTCTGTTCATAAGGGTGGCATACAGTATTGCGATCAAGTAGGAGATATTTATTCAGACAGGGTTATTCTTAGTCAAAACAAAAATTTCAAATCCTAGCTGGGTACCATGGCTCACACCTATAATCCCAGCACTTTGGGAGGCCGAAGCAGGCAAATCATCTGAGGTCAGGAGTTTGAGACCAGCTTGGCCAACATGGCAAAACCACATCTCTACTAAAAATACAAAGATTAGCCAGGCTTGGTGGTGGGTTCCTGTAATCCCAGCTATTCAGGAGGCTGAGGCAGGGAGAACTGCTTGAACTCAGGAGGTGGAGCTTGCAGTGAGCAGAGATAGCAGCACTACACTCCAGCCTGGGATACCAAAGCAAGACTCTGTCTCAAAAAAAAAAAAAAAAAAAAAAAAAAATCAAATCCCATCAACAGTAAAAACTAAACTTGGAAAATTCACTTTGAGATGTTCAAAGGTATTTCTCATGCCTCAATACTTGGCTGTCATTGAAATATATTTCTGAAAGGAAAAAAAAAATCCTTGTATTATAACAAATGACTAGAGAAAAAAATCTAGTCAGTCAGCTGCTATGTGTAAGAATAAAGTGCCCAGATGATTAAAAAAAATTTTCCATTCCTCATCTCAAAAATCAGTAGCTTTAAAAGATTTATTATAAAATAATTCCTTAATTTCCAGCAAACTATAGAAAGCATAAGATTATTTTTCTTTGTTAGCTAATGCCAATATATTGGATGACTGAGAAAAGATGCCATACTGGTTGGCTATGAGGTTGACCCAAACAATTTTAGAATGTTTTACTTACATCAATCTGATATTATATAATATAGTCTACCAACAGGTTTTAAATGCCATACTAGCCTTAATATTTTAATTGTTTCCAAATAGTTCCGCCTTAGACATAATATTTACAGTTAATAACTTTAGTAACCTAATTTGTCTCCTTGGGGAATAAATAATTTCAAAATTGTTAAAGAAACAAATTTTAACGGAGTCAAGCATATAAATGAACTCTTAATTTTCACATTTCTGTGTGAAAACATTATTTTTTCAAAATATTTTTAATATTTATAAGAAGACATAACACAAGTGAAGCTTCCTGGCACTATCTCCCAAATTCAGAAGCACTTGAACATTATGTCTGACAAAACAATCAGGTACAAAGTTGATTGTGATTTGATAGGAGAGCATCACAGAACTCTCAGTTCGCCAGAAATACATAAGCTCTATCAGAGCCAATAAATCCAGGGCTACACCGTTATCAAACGAAATGCTCCAAATAATGAAGGTTTTAATAACTTAGTCCTTACAACATTAACTTATCTCAGAACACTGCTATTCTCCCAAGGTCAATACAAGGGAGAAAGAACAACTTTATATTATATAATAGCATTTAATACTTTACTATATTAAAGTACTGTGCTAAGCATTTCTCATCCAGTATTTGATGGGACTTATGCAACCCTATGAGCTAGATACTACCACCATTGGCATTTTGTGCAGAAGGAGCCTGAGGCAGTAAGTGGAGGAGCCAGTAGACGCATTATGGGAATAATGACTTAAGCTAAGGAATGAAGCCAGAAAAGCAGCCAGGGAAGGAAAGAGCTTTCTCAAGAATTCAGGATGACTCATGGCTCATCTTTCCCACCCAGAGATAATAATTTCCCAAATCCCAACTCTTATTTAAGCAATATGGCCAAGGAGATATTTGGAGACAGAGGTGCATGGAAATTTTTCAGTATGCTTTAAATCATATGTTAGCTACTGCCTAACCCTAGCTATATGCATAGTATGTATGTTGAAAACAGTTTTTTTAAAGTTAGAAAAAATCAGTGGGGGGGCGAGAACCAGTTATCCAGAAGAATTCCCACAAAAAGGAATTCATTGTCACTGTACTTGGAGGTAGTTTGATATCACATATTGGGTTTTTCTATGTAATCAACAGGCTAAGAACTAGCTATATAGAACTAAATAGTAGCTACAGCTTCCTATAGTTTCCAGTTCAACTCAGTTCATACTTCAAGTTCTTCCTAGAAATACCTGCTATTATTTCTGATTCTCTTTCACCTGGCTAGATATTAAAACATCTCTAACATTCAGAAATTTAGTCCTTAACTACTGTGCCCTAGAAATAAGATGCATTTCCTTGACTTATATGCTAAGCGTAATAGAACTCTTATTGGTTCAGTTAAATTTTTCTTATTGCTTTCCTGGAAGTACTTGGCAATTCCAGGACTTGTAACTTATTACAATAATTCAAAGCACTAGGTAATTTAAATTCTTCCCAACTCATAATTAAGAGTTTTAATTTAAATATCACCACAGTGATTTTTATGCAAACAAATCCCCAGGAGCCAATAAATGATTTTGAATTAAATTTCTTTTTTTTTTTTTTTTTGCTATAGTGAGTGGAAACTTGGGAAAGAAATGTAACTCGTTTTCTCTAGAACATAAAATATTCCAAGCTGCAGAAATTAGTTTACAAACGATACATTAGAAATAAAATTTTCAGGAAATATATAGACACACATAAGTGAGTGTGTGGCCCACCATGGCCCTCAATAAAAGCAAGTGAAAGAGCAGACCTTATAAAGGGCTGTCCCTTTTTCTTAAATAATGCTTGCTGCCTATTATTTTTTTCCTGCTGGACAGGAACAAAAATGAGACATAAAACAGAAAAACGTTACTCTTTTTCAGTTGACCATACGGTTAGGTCACTCAAAACCACAAATTGGAGCCACATCTCTAAAGATGTAAATCTTCCTTATTGTAGGGGAGACCTAAAAATAATCAAAGCTGAACATTTCAGAAAACTAGCTTTGGTTAAGAGATTAAGTCTTTTTACTACTTTGAACCTGAATTAGCCAACGCTTATTGACTCTACTGGAACTCTAATAACTTTTTAGAGGGACAGATTTTTCAGATGTGTCCTGGCTATGCAATACAAGTAATTCTGGGGTGGCTCTTAACCTCTCTCAATCTCAGCGTGATTTAACTTCCCAATCTCAATTTGCCTGCCTTTAAAATGTGAGTAATCATAGTATCCACTACATCATGCTGCTGGGGAAATTAAATGAGATCATGTATGAAATTGCTAAGTACTTTAACACACACCTACTCAATAAATGTCTGTTATTAACTTCTCTGATAATAGTTATAATTTAGAGGGCCCTGCTACTGGAACTTGAGTCAGAATAATAACTCAGGTGATGATCACTCAAAAGCAAAGTACATTAAACATTTAAAGAGAAACCCGTGCATTTATAACTCATCCAAAAGCAAACAACAATCCTGCTTGCTAAAGATGCTGAGAGCTTCCAGGCAGCCAGGACCAGATGTCTTCACTGGGGAACGGAGAGTTTACACTCCAGCAGCCTGGAAGCACCACTTTGCCCTGAGCATTCATAACAGGCCTTGAATACAATCAACATCTCAACTGGGAAATACATGTGCCTGGGGAACACCACACACTGGGTGGTAACATTGCAGCTCTGAGAGTAAGAGGTTTGTAATAACAAGTGAGGTAGAAACTTCTTTGTGCAAGGTACCTATTAGCAGATGATGACGTCTCTAAAAAGTGAAAGGGGAAAAACCAGTATAATAGTGTAAAGTATACGAATGTTAGGAAAATTGAGGTAATTTTACAAGGGAGTTTGTGAGGTCATCAGACAAAATCTGAAGATATTCTTTAACAAAAATATTGAGGATTTTTGAGGATCAACTTTTACTAATCATCATAGCATATATGTCTGAAGATACCAACATTTATTTTATTCTGATAATGGATACTCCTACAGACAGGACAAAATGACTATGTTTAGGTAAAAAAGAAAAATAGGAACCATGATTTGCTGAAGCATTGGCATACTGAAAAACCAATAATCTGAAATTGTTATTTGTGTGAAGTCATTGGCAATGTAAATGAACATTCAATTGTGCTTTTTTGGATTATCTATTTTAATTTTTTATTACACTTTAATTTCTGGGTTACACATGCAGAATGTGCAGGTTAGCTACATAGGTATGCATTGCTATGGTGGTTTGCTGTACCCATCAACCCATCATCTACATGTGGTATTTCTCCTAATGTTCACCCTCCCCTTGCCCTTCACCTCAATAGGCCCCGGTGCATGATGTTTCTCTCCCTTTGCCCATATGTTCTCATTGTTCAATCCCACTTATGAGTAAGAACATGCAGTGTTTGGTTTTCTGTTCCTGTGTTAGTTTGCTGAGGATGATGGTTTCCAGGTTCATCCATGTCCCAGCAAAGAACATTAACTCATCCTTCCTCCTTTTTTATGACTGCATAGTATTCCATGGTGTATATGTGTCACATTTTCTTTATCTAATCCATCACTGAGAGGCATTTGGGTTGGTTCCAAGTCTTTGCTATTGTGAATAGTGCTACAATAAACATACATGTGTATGTGTCTTTATAGTAGAATGATTTATAATCCTTTGGGTATATCCCCAGTAAAGGGATTGACTGGATATCACCAGAGGGGGCTGCAGAACAGCAAAAATTGCTGCCTGCTCCTTCCTCTGGAAGTTTTGTCCCAGAGGGAAACCTGCCCAATGCCAGCCGGAGCTCTCCTGTATGAGGTATCTGTCAACCCCTGCTGACAGGTGTCTTCCAGTCAGGAAGCACAGAGGTCTTGAGGAGGCAGTCTGTCCCTTAGCAGAGCTCGAGCATGGTGCCAGGATATCTGCTGCTCTCTTCAGAGCTGGCAAGCAGGAAGGTTTAAGTCTGCTGAAGCTGTACCCATAGCTGCCCCTTCCCCCAGGTGCTCTGTCCCAGGGATACAAGAGTTTTATCTATAACTCCTGACTGGGGCTGCTGCCTTTCTTTCAAAGATACCCTTCCCAGAGAGGAGGAATCTAGAGAGGCAGTCTGGCTACAACGGCTTTGCTGTGCTGCAGTAGGCTCTGCCCAGTCCAAACTTCCCAGTGGTTTTGTTTACACTGAGAGGGGAAAGCTGTCTACTCAAGCCTCAGTAATGGTGGATGGCCCTGCCCCCACTAAGCTGGAGTGTCCCAGGTCAACTTTAGACTGCTGTGCTGTCAGTAAGAATTTCAAGCCAGTGGATCTTAGCTGGGCTCCATGGGGGTTGGATCTGTCAAGAAAGACCACTCAGAACCCTGGCATCAATCCCCTTTTCAGGGGAGTCAGCACTTCTGTGTCACTGGCATTCCAGGTTATGGAAAAAAAAAAAAAAAAAACTCCTGAGCTCGGTGTCTGCCCAAATGGCCACTGAGTTTTGGCCACTTGAAACCCAGGGCCCTGGTGGTATAGGCATCTGAGGGAATCCCCTGATCTGCAGGTTGCAAAGACCATGGGAAAAGTGTAGTATCTGGACCAGATAGCATGGTTCCTGATGGCATAGTCCCTCATGGCTTCCCTGGCCTAGGAGAGGGAGTTCCCCAACCCCTTGCTCTTTCAGAGTGAGACAACACACCACCCTGCTTCTGCTCACCCTCCGTGAGCTGCACCCACTCTCTAACCATTCCCAATGAGATGATCCACGTACCTCAGTTGATAATGCAGAAGTCACCTGCCTTCTGTGTTGATCTCACCTGGAGCTGCCAACTGGAGCTGTTACTATTCAGCCATCTTGCCAGCCCACTCAATCATTCTTAAGGAGACAATGTCTAATTGATAACAGTAAATTTGCAAAGCCCACATGAAGCTTTTGAGGGATTTAACAACCATTAGGGAAAGGATTTTTGTATTTATGTGACAAAATTATGACTCTGAAAGCTGAAAACTCATTATTTTAGTAACTTTAAACTGCTTTTGATGTACACATGAACACACTTATACAAATACATGCACGTACATGAATCAGAAAGAACACTTACTGTCATTTCATTCATGCTCAGGAGCATGGGACTAGGTGGCAAGGTGCCAAGGCGAAATTTGAAACCATCTTCTAAAGTCATTCCCCAAAATTGGCTGTAGTTCTGTGCTGTCCAACTGCCTTACAGATGAAAGAGAAAAATATATACAGGTTATGTGACATCACTTTTGTAAACACACATTCCTTTATATTTCTGAAATTCAACAGCAGCAATTCTCACATAATGAGAATTATTGAAGGCTAGATATTCTTTATGTAAATGATGAATTATAATTTAAAAAATCAAGGGTATGAGATACTCTTCCTAAATAAGATCCATTTTACGAATTTTAGTGACTCATATGAGGAACACAAGGCCATATTCATATAGGCTAATGCTAAGAAATTGAAATTTTTACATACATATTAACACTTAAAAGGGATTAAGTGTTAATAAGGCCAATATATGCAGCTTCCTTTAAATGCCATTAAATGCATCTTAGAAAGAAGCTTAAATATACAGAAATATACTTATACATTAAATAGTTTAATACTTTTTCTTTACAATTTAGATTTGAAAAGAAATTCACCAGGTAAAAAAGTATACATAAGAAATGAATGACAAAATAGTTATAATTTTTAAAAATGACATCAGTGCTGATTAGATATTGACATATTCTATATTATATAATAAATGAATTTATTTAAGTGCTCAGTCATCTCAGTAATAAAAATCAGTTGATGTGAAATTAGGTAACAAAAATGCATATTTTTGTAGAGACATATTTTGTGCCATTGATTAGAAAAAAAACTTTCTCTTCAAAATTTAATATTGAAATTTGAAGACAAAAATTTTTTACAGATGATAGTAGATAAAAAATTAGAAATATACAAGAAACTTAATCATTGGCTATTCTGAACTATCTACAACTTGAGGTCAATATATTTGCAGTACTTTTGTCAAATCTAAATCCTGTCCTGTTATGTTTATCACCAAAATTGTTTATAATGTGATAGGCTATTATGAAACATTGAAAATTTTTTGTTGTTGTTTTGAGACAACTTTATGCTTTTGTTGCCCAAGCCAGAGTGCAATGGCGCCATCTCAGCTCACTGCAACCTTCACCTCCGAGATTAAAGTGCTTCTCCTCTCCTGCCTTAACCTTCCGAATAGCTGGGGTTACAGGCATGCACCACCACACCCAGCTAATTTTTTGTGTTTTTAGTAGAAATGGGGTTTCAACATGTTAGCCAGGCTGGTCTCAAACTTCTGACCGTAGATGATGATATGCCTTCCTCTGCCTCCCCAAGTGCTGGGATTACAAGCATGAGCCACCTCACCTGGCCTACAACTTAATTTTTAATAATATACCTGGCAATCCCAAGATGGCTGAATAAGAGGCAGCTCCAGAAAGCAGCTCCCCGCGAGAGAGATGCAGAAGCCGAGTGGTACCTCCAAAAAAGGTACCATGTTCATTTTGTGGGTCGGGTCAGACAGTGGGTATAAAGCAAATAGGGCATTTTTCAGCAAGGTGGGGCACTGCCCCACCCAGGAGAAGCGTGCAACCAGCTGGAGGACTGGGAGATCCCCCTGAGACCTCGGTTCGGATACAGTGCTTTACCCAAGCCCTCTACAACCCACAGAACAGGAGATCTTCGCTGGGCTGAAAAGCCTTAGCGAGCTGCCTGAACAGAGCAGAACAGCAACTTCAGCCAGCTGGGGAGTCAGCATAGATCTAGGCAGAAGCACCAGCAGACGCTGAGAAAGCCAAAAAGCCAGTGGGATGGAGCTACCCGTCCCGCTGGTAAGAAGGGAAATGGAATCCAGGGAAACAGCCCAAATGGCAGGATCAGTCCCCCTGCCGCACAAAGCCCAGCAGGTCAAAAAAGTCTCACTCCAGAGTTAGACACCCAGAATGTCAGTTAGAGAGTGACCAGGAACTTATCCAGCTCGGCAGGCGTAATGGAAGACGCCTTTGCAGAAGCCAGCCTAATTTTCCTGAGTAAATAAAAGATGCAGTAGCTCTACTGAATCTGTGGCAGCCCAGCAGCACCTCCACAGGTAGATAAAGGAAAGGCTGCCTCCCCAGGCAGCTACCTGAGATCAAAACTATAAAAATTCAAGGGATGAGGAGAAACCAGTGCAAGAAGAATGAAACCATCAAAAACCAGAACGTCTCTCCCCCACCACGAGTTCACAACCCCTCACCAGCAAGGGAACAAAGCAGGACAGAGAACGAATTTGCCGAATTGACAGAAGCAGGCTTCAGAAGGTGGGTAATAACAAACTTCTCTAAGTTAAAGGAACATGTTCTATCCCAATGCCAGGAAGGTAAAAACCTTGAAAAAACATTAGATGAAAGGCTAACTAGAATAACCAGCTTAGAGAAGAACATAAACAACTTGATGGAGCTGAAAAACACAGCACAAGAACTTCATGAAGCATACACAAGTTTCAATAGCCGAATAGATCAAGCAGAAAAAGGGATATCAGAGATTGAAGATCAAATCAATGAAATAAAAGGAGAAGGGAAGGAAAAAAAGAGAACAAAGAGTGAAAAGAAATGAACAAAGCCTTCAAGAAATATCGGATTACATGAAAAGACCTAATCTACGCCTGATCGGTGTACTGGAAGATGATGGGGAGAATGAATCCAAGCTGGAAAACACTCTTCAGGATATTATCCAGGAGAACTTCCCCAACCTAGCAAGGCAGGCCAACATTCAAATACAGGAAATACAGAGAACACTACAGTGATACTCCTCTAAAAGAGCAACCCCAAGGCACATAATAATCAGGTTCACCAGGGTTGAAATGAAGGAAAAAGTACTAAGGGCAGCCAGAGAGAAAGGTCAGGTCACCCACAAAGGGAAGCACATCAGACTCACAGCAGATCTCTTGGCAGAAACTCTACAAGCCAGAGAGAGTGAGGACCAATATTCAACATGCTTAAAGAAATGAACTTTCAACCTAGAATTTCATATCCAGCCAAACTAAGCTTCATAAGTGAAGGAGAAAGGAAGTCCTTTATGGACAAGCAATTGCTGAGAGATTTGTCACTACAAGACCTGCCCTGCAAGAGCTCCTGAAGGAAGCAATAAACACAGAAAGGAAAAACAAGTACCAGCCACTGCAGAAAAAAAAACGACCAAATGGTAAAGACCAATGAGGCAATGAAGAAATCACACCATCCAAAGGGCAAAACACCCAACCAGTAATACAATGGCAGGATCAAATTCACACATAATATTAACATTAAATGTAAATGGACTAAATGCCCCAGTCAAAAGACACAGACTAGCATATTGGATAAAAAGCCAAGAACCATTGGTGTGCTTCATTCAGGAAACCCATCTCATGTGCAAAGATACACATAGACTCAAAATAAAGCAATGGAAGATTTACCAAGCAAATAGAGAGCAAAAAAAAGGCAGGGTGGCAATCCTACTCTCTGATAAAACAGACTTTAAATGAACAAAAATCAAAAGAGACAAAGGAGGGCATTGCATAATGGCAAATGGATCAATACAACAAGGAGAGCTAATAATCCTAAATATGTACTCACTCAATACAGGAGCACCTAGATACATAAAGCAAGTCCTTAATGACCTACAAAGAGACTTAGACTCCCACATAACAATAGTGGGAGACTTTAACACTCTACTGTCGATATTAGATCAATGATACAGAAAATCAAAGAGGAAATCCAGGACTTGAATGCAGATCTGGACCAAGTGAACTTAATAGACATTTACAGAACTCTTAGCCCCAAATCCACAGAATATGCATTCTTCTCAGCACCACATCGCACTTATTCTAAAATCGACCACATAATTGGAAGTAAATCACTCCTCAGTATATGAAAAATAACTGAAATCATAGCAAACAGTCTCTCAGACCACAGTGTGATCAAATTAGAACTCAGGATTAAGAAACTAACTCAGAACCGCACAATTTCATGGAAACTGAACAACTGGCTCCTGAATGTTGACTGGGTAAACAATGAAATGAAGGCAGAAATAAAGATGTTCTTCGAAACCAACGAGAATGAAGACACAACATACCAGAATCTCTGGGACACATTTAAAGCAGTGTCTAGAGGGAAATTCATAGCAATAAATGCCCACATGAGGAGCAAAACAAAGTCTGAAATTGACACCCTATCATCAAAATTGAAAGAGCTAGAGGAGCAAGATCAAAAAAGCTCAAAAGCTAGCAAAAGACAAGAAATAACTAAGATCAGAGCAGAACTGAAGAAGTTAGAGACACAAAATACCCTTCGAAAAATCAGTAAATCCAGGAGCTGGTTTTTTGAAAACATCAACAAAATAGACTGACCACTAGCCAGACTAATAAAAGAAAAGAGAGAAGAACCAAATAGATGCAATAAAAAATGATAAGGGGGACATCACCACCAATTCCACAGAAATACAAACTACCGTCAGAGATTACTACAAACAACTCTATGCACACAAACCTGTAAATCTGGAGGAAATGGATAAAGTCCTGGACACTTGCTCCCTCCTAAGACTAAACCAGGAGGAAGTTGAATCCCTGAATAGGCCAATAACAAGGGCTGAAGTTGAGGCAGCAATTAATAGCCTATGAACTAAAAAAAGCCCAGGTCCAGACAGGTTTACAGACATATTCTACCAGACATACAAAGAGGAGCTGACACCATTCCTTCTGAAACTATTCCAAACAATACAAAAGGAGGGAATCCTCCCCAACTCATTTTATGAGACCAACATCATCCTAATACCAAAACTAGGCAGAAACACAAATAAAAAAGAAAACTTCAGGCCAATATCCATGATGACCATATATGCAAAAATCTTCAATAAAATACGGGCAAAGAGAATGCAACAGCTTGAATGAATCAGAAAGCTTATTCATCATGATCAAGTAGGCTTCATCCTAGGGATGCAAGGCTGGTTCAACATACGCAAGTCTATAAATGTAATCCATCACATAAATAGAACCAAAGACAAAAACCACATGATTATCTCAATAGATGCAGAAAAGGCCTTTGACAAAATTCAACAGCGCTTTATGCTAAAAATCCTCAATAAAGTAGGTATTGATGGTACATATCACAAAATAATAAAAGCTATTTATGAGAAACTCACAGCCAATATCATACTGAATGGGCAAAAACTGGAAGCATTCCTTTGAAATCTGGCACAAGACAAGGATGCCCTCTCTCAGCACTCCTATTCAATATAGTATTGGGCAATCAGGCAAGAGAAAGAAATAAAGGGTATGCAAATAGCAAGAAAGGAAGTCAAATTGTCTCTATTTGCAGATGACATGATTGTTTATTTAGAAGATCCCACTGTCTCAGCCCAAAATCTCCTGAAACTGATAAGCAACTTCAGCAAAGCCTCAGGATACAAAATCAATGTGCAGAAATCACAGGCATTTCTATACACCAATAACAGAGAGAGCCAAATCAAAAGTGAACTCCCATTCACAATTGCTACAAAGAGAATAAAATATGTAGGAATATAATTAACAAAGGATGTAAAGGGCCTCTTCAAGGAGAACTATAAACCACTGCCCAATGAAATAAGAGAGGACACAAACAGATGGATAAACATTCCATGCTCATGGCTGGAAAGAATCAACATCATGAAAATGGCCATACTGCCCAAAGTTATTTATAGATTCAATGCTATCACCATCAAGCTACCAATGACCTTCACAGAACTGGGAAAAACCACTTCAAACTTCATATGGAACCAAAAGAGAGCCTGCATAGCCAAATCAATCCTAAGCAAAAAGAACAAACCTGGAGGCATCACGCTGCCTGACTTCAAACTATACTACAAGGCTACAGTAATCAAAACAGCATGGTACTGGTACCAAAACAGAGACATAGACCAATGGAACAGAACAGAGGCCTCAGAAGCAACACCACACATCTACAATCATCTGATCTTTGACAAACCTGACAAAAAAACAAGCAATTGGGAAAGGACTGCCTGTTTAATAAATGGTGTTGGGAAAACTGTCTAGCCATGTGCAGAAAGCAGAAATTGGACCCCTTACTGACAATTTACACTAAAATTAACTCCAGATAGATTAAAGATCTAAACATAAGATCTAACACCATAAAAACCTAGAAGAAAATCTAGGCAAAACCATTCAGCACATAGGCATAGGCAAGGACTTCATGACTAAAACACCAAAAGCAATGGCAACAAAAGCCAAAAAAGACAAATGGGATCTAATTAAACTCCAGAGCTTCTGTACTGCAAAAGAAACAATCATTAGAGTGAACTGGAAACCAATAGAGTGGGAAAAAATTTTTGCAATGTACCCATCTGACAAAGGGCTAATACCCAGAATATACAAAGAGCTAAAACAGATTTACAAGAAAAAAGCAAACAAACCCAACCAAAAGTGGGCAAAGGATATGAACAGACACTTTACAAAAGAAGACATATATGAGGCCAACAAACATGAAAAAATGCTCATCATCACTGGTCATTAGAGAAATGCAAATCAAAACCATGTTGAGATATCATCTCATACCAGTTAGAATGGCAATCATTAAAACATCTGAAGAAAACAGAGGCTGGAGAAAATGTGGAGAAATAGGAACACTTTTACACTGTTGGTGGGAGTATAAACTAGTTAAACCATTATGGAAGACAGTGTGGCAATTCCTCAAGGACCTAGAAATAGAAATACCTTTTGACCCAGCAATTCCATTACTGTGTATATACACAAGGAAATACAAATTGTTCTATTATAAAGACACATGCACACGTTATGTTCACTGCGACACTGTTTACAATAGCAAAGACCTGGAACCAATCCAAATGTCCATCATTGATAGACTGGATAAAGAAAATGTGGCACATATACAGCATGGAAAACTATGCAGCCAGAAAAAAGATGAGTTCGTGTCCTTCATAGGGATGTGGATGAATTTGGAAACCATCATTCTCATCAAACTGATACAAGAACAGAAAACCAAATACCATATGTTATCACTCATAAGTGGGTGTTGAACCATTAGAACACGTGGACACAGGGAGGGGAGCATCACACACTGCGGTCAGTGGAGGGGTCTAGGGGAGGGTCAGCAGTGGTGGGGAGGGTGGGGAAAGACAAAGAAGGGAGAAATACCAGATATAGGTGATGGGGGAATGAAGGTAAAAAACCACCTTGCCATTTATATACCTTTGCAACAATCCTGCATGATCTGCACATGTATCCCAGAACATAAAGTACAATAAAAAAAAATAATAATATATCTGGCAAGTTAATGCTTTTCTTTTGTATAAGATCTGTTAGTTCATAAAATCTTTAGAAACTCAGCTACAATTTATAATGCAATCTTCATTACCCAAGGTATCTCAATAAAAGAACCTCTGAATACAAGAAATACTGTATAATTCAAAAGGTTGACAGGACTTGCCTTGGGCAAAACTGTGACATCAGTAAAGTATGTTTTTGTTGCCCTACATTAGTAGGTTTCAAACATCAGGTCAGAGATATTCATAGGTTATTTAATTAAGCACTAAATTTGGTGAGCAGGGTGATAATTTAAGAAAATAAAATGGAAGATAGGTGAAATAATAGGAAATAGAGTTTATTACAAATAGTGAGGGTAAGTTCTCTGTGTCTGTGTCTGGGTGTGTTGATGTGTGTACACATGTGTGTGTACTAGATCACAAGTAAAATATATGTTCTACTGTAATATATGCTCAAAAAATGTGAGAGGTGTGACTAACCTATAACATCCTTCTTCATTTAGACTCATAACTTTCATTCTAATCCAATTTAGCACTTATTGAACTTTCTTAATTTATGTATCATATTCTCTGATAAACACTGAGAACATAGATATGAATAAATTTCTCTACATTCAAGAAATTCATACCTTAAGAAAGACTACAAAGATAGAAATGACTTCAGCCTGTGTCATTTATTAGCAGTAGATCAAAATATGATCAAAATATTCAAACATAACTCTGCCTGAAGGAGTTGGCACATTTTTACATAAAGCAAATTTAGTACTCTATCTGGAAGGCTGAGGATAAGTTTGGTGACCAGATATAAAAGAAGAGAGCATTTATTTAAAGAAAAGGCAACTCTTGAGCAAAGCACATAGGTTTGAAGTTGGATGGCATGTTTAGGGAATGACAGATAAGTTAAATTCTTAAACTAAGAGGGAGGATAGGGACACAAGGGCCGAAAATGGTATAAAAGATAAGGTAGTAAAAAAACTTTTGGACCAACAAGTTATTTATGCTAAGGGCAATACTTATATTTCACAAGCAGCACAGTACCATTGAGAATTTCTGGAAACAAAGTCAGGTCATTTCAAATTAGGCTTGATAAAGAAAAGCATTACACTGTAGTCTAGAATGGAAGAAGTAAATATCCAAGAGAAACTTTTAGTATGGCAGTTAGCAATAACTACTGACTGAGAGTAAAAGAAACGCAGAACCAAACTAACTTCAAATTTTCAAGTTAACCAGATAGAGCAAGATGCCAGTAAGTAAGAATAGGTAGGAGTTAATCACTGCAGTTTGGGGTGAGCTGGTTTTGAGAAACCAGTGAAAAATCAAAGCCAGCTTATCCAGTAGATCAAATTTTGAGTTCATAAGAAAGAATCTACTTACTTAGCCTTTGAATGTAAGCTGGTCTAGTAACTTGGTAAGTGGTAGAATTTATATTGTGGAAGTTTCAAGCATGAGCTTCAAGGGAGACTTGTGCACCTTGAACTTGTGCCTCATTAGAACAATAATTATGAGGAAATGCCAAAGCTAGCCTGCTGGAGACACATGGCCCAATCAACAACCAGCATTAACCACAAGACATAGCGTGAGGCCATCTTAGACAATTCAGCCTCTGTTGCGGCTCTATAGACACAAGAGTAATTCCAGAAAAGAGAAACCAAAGAGCCTCAGTTGAACCTATTCCAAATTGCTAATGTGAAAAGTTGAAAAGCTTATTGCTTTAAAATGCTGAATCCTGGAATGGTTTGTTATACACCAGCAGATAATGGAAATACTTATGTGTCTCCCTTTATTCCGCTAACTTGCTGATTATTACTTGTGCCACTAATTTAGCACTTATATTCCGCCCTATTATTAGAAATCCTTTTATAAAGGTAATGGCAATGTTGGCTCCTCAACTATATGGTAAATTCCTTTAAGACAGAAATTATTTGTCTTTTGTTTTGTTTTGTTTAAGACCGAATTTCACTCTGTGGCCCAGGCTAGAGTGCAGTGGCATGATCTCAGCTCACTGCAACCTTTACCTCCTGGGTTCAAGCAATTCTAGTGCCTCCACCTCCCAAGTAGTTGGGACTACAGGCCCGTGCCACCACACTCGGCTAATTTTTGTATTTCTGGTAGAGACAGGGTTTCACCATGTTGGCCAGGCTGGTCTCGAACTCCTGACCTCAAGTGATCCACTCGCGTTGGCCTCCCAAAGTGCTGGGATTACAGACATAAGCCACCTCGCCAGGCCAAAATTATTTATTTGTATCCTCAGCAATGCCACCAGGGGGACATAGGTTTATTAATATCGACTGATTGCACTAAAAAGTAACACAGAGAATAAATAAGCACTGAAGTACATTACATAGAATAAGTAAGGACTTGGATCTAAAATACTGTCAAGATGTGGGAAAGGAATGTTTTAAAGTAAAGATCGCATATTTGATAAAGGCTATTTTGAAAAGCACTTAATAAATATTAAATGACATGATTATATTTTCATGCATAAAAACAATTTGAGCATCATAAAGAGGGAATAGCTGAAAATCAGAACTTTGTATGTTTCCTTTTGCTCCGATTATCTTTCACTTTCTAATCTTTTAAAGTTCTGTGGTGTTTTAATATTTGCTACTAAAATGCAAAGCTCATGCCTGTTAAGTAGTCCTAGAGTATTCTCCAAATAAATAAATCAGAGAAAGAAAGTTCTTCCTTCTAAGGGAGATATTAGGTTGGTGCAAAAAGTAATGGTAGCTTTGGCCAAAATCACCATTACTTTTGCACCAACCTAATAGCATTCCCAATAACTTTTGTAGCCCTAAGTGTACTTTCTTAAGTGTACCACATTGTTTTAGACTGCGGTTTCTCATATGCTTTTTAACAGTGGAAAGCTAGGCTGCTCTGTTTTGGTTTCTTGGAAATGTATGTTAATTAGGTCTAGCATTTGAACCTTTTCAGGAATCTGATTCAAATAATTTCTCAAGGTGACACATAGTCTCATGTTCTTTGAATAATTTAAATATGATTTAGCCTCAGAAAATTATAATTTGTTTTCCCTAGAAATACTTAAAATGTCATCAAGTTATCATCTAAAATAGTGGTTTAACACACACACACACACACACACACACACACACACACACACGCAGAGGAACTGAGAATGGTTTAAGAATATTAATATCAACAAATGTGACTTTCTATATTTTGTATCTTCCAAGAAAAAAAAATGAATACACTGAAATTCAGTGTTCCCATTATGCTGGGAAATAACATGTTATGTGTGGAAGGAGATTATACTTCTATTTTATAAAAATCCATCTCAAGAGTATTTCACTTTTCTAACTGCTTGATAATAGATCTTTTTATGTTAAGTATTTTCCAGAAATGTAGATGTTATCAAGGGTATATCAAGGTTAGATCAATGGCAGCAGAGAAATTCTGAAGCAGATGCCACCTAGCTTGTTCCTCTTCCTTTTAGTTCTGTAATCACAGTCAGTGTTGGTGCCTATATCTTTTTCTTTTTTTTTTTTTTTTTTCTTTTTTTGAGGCAGCATTTTACCCCTCATTGCCCAGGCTGGAGTACAGTGGCACAATCTCGGCTCACTGCAAACTCCACCTCCCAGGCTCCAGTGATTCTTGTGCTTTAGCCTTCCAAGTAACTGGGATTACTGGCATGCACCACCATGCCCAGTTAGTTTTTTTCTGTATTTTTAGTAGAGAGTGTTTCACTATGTTGTCCAGGCTGCTTTTGAACTCCTGGCCTCAAGTGATCCACCCTCCTGCCTCAGCATCCCAAAGTGCTGGGATTACAGGTGTAAGACACCTCACCGGGCCAGTGCCTATGTCTTAATTCCCTCTATTTAAATGGAGAAGTCACCTAATTTATCAGTTTGTACAAGAGCATCAGCTATTTCCAAAGTTTCAGTGTCAATCATCCCAATCTTTAGTGTACCAGCAAAGTAAAGTAGCTCAATCTGTCTTTTGATTCAACTGTAAGTGACATTGGATAGAGAACCATTATTTCAGTGAAATTATTTAGATTGGCTTGTTATTTGGAGGGTCAAGATCGACTACCATCCTTTTCAGGTCAGATTCTACCCATGATAGCTAAGCATGTGATTGGCTTGGTCAGGGCAGCAGCAGAGGGAGAGATGGTTATTACGAATAAATCAGTTTTGCTGACTTCCTGATATTGACTAAATACTTATCCAAAGTAGCTTTCTCTACACTTCCCTTACCTACACTATAACGCTACTCTTTCCCAGATAATTTAGAGCTATGCTCTAGCTTTCTTATTTGTTCATGTTAATTATTCAATGTTATTTAATGTTTACCTTTGCATTCTAGTTCTAAATGTTTTCTATCTCCCTTCCTATTTCTCTCCCACTCTTTCTTTTTAAACAATGACCATTCATAGAAACCAAGCAATACACTGAAACCTGAAGAGTAAATGGGAGTGTCAAGAAGCATATAAAGCAAGATTTCTCTCACCCATAGTCTCCTTTATTGACCTGTTCAATTAATTCTGGACGAACAAGGCATATGTGCTGGGAACATTTCCACTGCTGTCCTGAGCATGTGCTGCAAAGACACGACAGTTACAAAAATGGCTTGGTCTTTATGAAGTATATTTCATTTAGTAACAAGAATTACACATTGTTAAGGCATAAAATGTAATTTCTTGATTAATGTTAACCATATGGTTATTTGATTCTTGGCAAAAATAAACGGTAAAACATACGTTAGCTACCACTCACGATGCTGTTATCCTCTACTCCAGGCAATTAACAAATGATATGATCACACATCCGTAAAGTTTGAAAACATAAGCCAATTTGGACAGTAGATTCAATGTACTTGTATTTGGAAGCTTTCTGCAGGCTAGTCCTTTTAAAGCAGCCTGCTTTTATATAGTTATTGTGCTTAAAAAACACAATTTGCCTGTAGAATATCAGAATATTATAATTAAGAGGTATAATGAACGCAGACCTGCTGTATGATGAAGATTTATTATCTAGAACATCAACCTCAAACATTAAAACACATTCATGATTAAATTTTCAAAATTCCTTAAAATTAAATATACTTACAAAAAGGTACAGGTATATGATGTCTTATGACATATGATTCTGTCTATATGTACTTAAATATATGTTTTGTTTCACAAATATTTCTTTTATTGGAAGAAAACATACACAGACAGTAGAACTCAGTTCTGTGCCACTTAAATTTATTACCAGGAGTTGCAGTTTTCTTTAATTACTGATCCCTCTTCATAACGTTGACCATCTTTGAAGCAACCTGTCAAAGTAACACGTAAACAAATCAAAATGCTAAACTAAGTAATAAAGTACATTCACATAAAAAGTAATCAAAAATCATGGTTAGCTTTTCAAATAGGCAGAAATGTTTGGTGCCAAGCTGATAGAAATCCATGTCTGGTTTATGCCAAGGTTTGTGTATCAAATTCTTCTGGGCCTGTTTCAATACTTTTATCCTTAAACTGCATATTATGTTCCAACAGGGAGGATTTGTAAAGCATGAAAACAGGATTACCAAAGAATTAATCACTATGCTCAAAAAATACCGCTTTTAAGTAAGTAAGCAATATAATAGTATTTGAATTGATTTATGGCATTTCTCATTTTAAAAAACAACTAATCAAGTCTCATAAGTGCTTAGTGCTTATAATTAATTGGATATGACTAGACCAAATAGCTCATAACTTTGGACTCAAAATATCAAGTAATTTCATGGAATTTATGTTACAATGACAAATTCTATTTTTTTTTTTTTTAAGATCTGAATAGGGACAATTCATGAAATCAATAAGATTGTAGCCATTTGCCTTCCAAATCCAAATGTTTCTTAACTATTAACTGAAACTAGTTATTGTTTTATGAGAATATATCAACTATTCAAAGATGATGAACAATGAATTATCATATAAAAACCTTTGGTAACATATTGTAAAAATAGTGCTCTGGTTAAAAATTTAAATTCCTTTTGAAAATATGATCTGCGCAAATTTAAAATTAACACTGAATTAGCAAAAGGGACTCAACTTTGTCTAGTGAAACTGTTTTTGACAGAAACAAGTAATTGATATTTTATGCCAATGGCCTCTAATTAAACAAAATGAGTTTTAATCTTTTATTCATAAAATCATAGGGCAAACTATAGGATTAGAAAGCATTCTGAGAGACCTGGTTTAACTTCTAGCCACAACGTTACAAAGTCACTTAGGGAATTAGCTATCCTTGGATTTTCCAAAAAATATTTTAATAGGAAATATTTCATAACTGCCCCTCCCCTGAATGTTTTACAATTCAATATTTTACTTAATACATCTAGTGATTTATGTATTTGCATCTATGCTTCCCTTCCACATGGAATTTTGATAGTTCACAATCATGGTATAAGAAAAGAAACCACCTCTTTCCTGACCACAGTCTTCCTCATGCAGCAAGCCCAAGATGGGGGAAGATTGAACTTCACATCCAATTCATGGTTTTACTTGCTACATAAGATTAGACACCTATCATAACTGAATTCACGGTATGTTTCTAATCTCAAGAGATCCTAGAATTTTTTAATCATCTAGAAACAACAGAAAATCCATGCAACAATTCAAGTTTTCATTCAAATTCAAGAGAAGTACTTTGTTAACCATTCTGAAAAATCAAGAGTGTGGGATAAAAACAAGGCTGATTTTTAATCATACTTCGTGAATCTTGAGTGTTCAACTTATGAATTCCATGGATAAATGGAACAGAGCTCTCAAGAGGCCTTAAAGAAAAAAGACTGTCCTTTCTCTGACTTGTACTCAGCTAATAATTTTGAAGACAGGAGAATGCCATTACCAAGCCACCCAAAATCATCAGCACTAAATTTAATGTTAACAAAACCTCCATTTCTTGGTCATCCATCCTTAATGTCGTGTAAGAGATAACTACGAGACACTACATTCGCTTTAATCTCATACGAGAATTAATCTGTTGAACAAAAGCCATACTCGGTTACACCTGACCCCGGTCCAGGTGCTGACACAAAACCCAGACACAGTCCACTCTCTGCTTTACTACAAATCCTTCCCAACTCCAACGGATCCCTCATTTCCCACACGGCATCTACAGAGATCTTCAAAAATATATATAATGCTGCTTCCTACTTAAAATCTTTAAGTCGTTTCTCATCAAATTTAGAGTAAGACCAAACTTCTTATTGTAACCTATAAGGCCTTACTCAAAATGTCTCTGCCCTAATCTCCGCATTTATCACTCCTGTTGAACTGACTGGGGTGGAGGTTCCCAGAGGAATGAAGGATTAGCATAATAGTAGTGAGGATAGAGGGAAGCAGATGGATATAATTTGGAGGTAATGCAAAGGGACTCACTCCTGGATTGAGTTTGGTGAAAAAAGAGAAAAAGGAATCAAAGTTATCTCATTAGGACTTTGGTTTGAATAATGGAGAAAAACGGTGCAGCTATCACTAAGATAAGAAACAGGTTTGTGTCAAGAAATCAAGACTACTACATTGCATATTTTAGATTTAGATAAAACTTAGGCTAGACATCCTAACAGAGATATCAAGTCGACAGCAGTTTATAAAAGACCAGAGTTAAGCCAAGGCTGGAGCATGAATTTGGGAGACACCAACATCCATATCTACTTTTTTAAACTGAAGACTAAGAGTCGTTTGGATAGAGTGTATGTAGATAAGAGAAAGTGGTCCAGGACTGAGCTCAAAACACCACATTTCACAGACATTCAGAAGAGGAAACTGGGAAGAAGTGGCCTGTGAGGGACCGGGAATTGAGGAAAGGGTGGTGTCATCAAAAACAGGGTTACGAAAGTGTTTCATACACTCAAGGTGGTCAGCTGCATACAGTAATGAGGAGAGGCCAAGAACCAGTAAACAGACATCTGAGTATTACATTTGGTAATGTGGGAATTGCCGAATAACCCTGCCAAGAGAGATTTCAGTGAAGTTGCAGGAAGTTCACCTCCTGTAGGAATGGGCAGATGAGAGACTTGGAATAAGAAGTGAAAGTTTTCTTTCGGTTACTTTGCCACGCAAGGAAAGAAGGGGATGAGATGGTACCTGGTTAAAGGCATGAGTTAAGGGAGAGCTTTTGTAAAGTTGGGAAAGAAAAAAACACATTTTATAAATTAACGGTTAATCCAGGTGTATTAGTCTGTTCTCACACTGCTAATAAAGACATATCCAAGACCGAGTAATTTATAAAGGAAAGAGGTTTAATGGACTCACAGTTCCACATGGCTGGGGAGACCTCACAATCATGGCAAAAGACAAAGGAAGAGCAAAGGGAAGCTTCATATGGTGGCAGGAAAGAAAGAGCGTGTATGGCGGAACTCCCATTTATAAAATGATCAGATCTCGTGAGACTTACTCACTACCACGAGAACAGCACGGGAAAAAAACCTGCCCCACGGTTCAATTACCTCTTACTGGGTCCCTCCCATGACAGGTGAGAATTATGGGAGGTATAATTCAAGATGAGATTTGGGTAGTAACACAGCCAAACCATATCACCAGGAGAAAAGAAAAAAAAAAAAAAAGATTCTTCAGGAGAAAGAGCAAGAAAGGGAGAGAGAATGGTAAAGATGGAAGTACTGAAAAGACAAGAGAAGATGGGATTCAGAGGTCAAGACAGGGAATCAATTCAAGGTAAGCAGTAACCCAGATGGAGGTAGGTTGAAAACTCTGATTGTGAAGAGATGAAAGAATTCCTGTCTGGTAGTTTCACTTTCTCAGTAAAGTATGTCTGGGGCACCTCCGAGTGAGTTAATTAATCAATTGGTTACACACACGGTATATTGACCAATAAAATAAAACAAAGCAAAAACTAATGACTGTTGAAATTAAGGCAGTTTTGCAATTTTAACAGCCTTTAAAGTAATATTAGGCAAATCAAGTATTTGGAAAATTAAATAGTTTATCTTCTTGAATTGAGAAAAGATGATAATACATTGCCCATAATTTATTTTAAAATAATTCATCACAGTGTATTATAAGTATCTGTGCTGGTCTAAACGTCACTTCTTGAATTGCAAAAAGATAATAATATGTTGTTTATAATTTATTTTAAAATAGTTCACCACAGTGTATTACAAATATTTGTGCTCATCTAAACTTTAGTGCAGGAAAGGCAGTTACTTGCTCTAATCAGGATTCCACCCCTGAAGGGTTGTTCAGTGGCATTCATTCTCAAAGGTAAGACTTTGGAGCAGCTGCTACAAGTGCTTCCATTATCCATATTTTGATCAACACTAAAGTATTAAAATAATAAATGTCAGAAATGAGTTTTACTGTTAAAATTTATGACTTGTTAATCAGCATAATTTTGATAAGTAACTACCTCCGATTGGTTAAATTATAATTTTTACTTATGAGGATTACCTAAAATATGTCAAAGTCACACCCCACCTTCATATCCCATAGTTTATATGTATCTGTTAAACTCAGAAGCACCTGCACTCTTAGGCTTGGTGCTCTAGGATTGATGTTTGTCCTGTGTACTGTGTCCAGTCAAGTAGGTAGGAGGAATTGTCATTCTCTGATAGCCACTGTACAGGTAACAGAGTCATACCGCTGAAGTGTTATCACATGTGCCTCCAATAAATTTTTAATGCAATGTAGATGTGGGAACACCTAAAAGGACAGAAACTGGAGACTTCACGAAGCTTGCAGAGGTTGTATAAATTGGTTTGTGTCGTATTTTTATAAGTGTCAGCATATGTGGCAAAGAATGGACTGCGATTTATTGTCATTGTAGTATAGTTAAGGAGGCTGAGAAGAAGTAAATAACCCTTATCTGATTCAAACATGTCAGTGACTCACACACATTTTTTATCTTTTTTCTTTGATTTGGATTATACACACACATATTGTGCATAATCAAATTAGCTTAGGTCTGTTCATGACAGATGGTCTACTAGACTTTCTCCTTAAGATCTGCTGCACCAAAAGGTTATGTCTAGAAAATTCACTCTAGCTGTTTTCAACTCTACCACTGGTTCTCCATATCTGATATTTGGTGTTTTTTTTTTTTTTTTTTTACTTTGAAAGGGTCTCATGCTGTCATCCAGACTAGAGCACAGTGGTGGGATGATAGCTCACTGCATCCTCAAACTTCTGCGCTTCAGGGATCCTTCCACCTCAGCCTCCCATGTAGCTGAGACTACAGTGCATGCCACCATGACTGGCTAATTTTTATTTTTTTATTTATTTTGAGATGAAGTCTTGTTCTTTGAATATTTTTGGTAGAGATGATGTCTCATTGTATTGCCAGGTTGGTCTTAAACTCTTGGCCTCAAGAAATCCTCCCACCTTGACCTCAAAGTGCTGGATTTACAGGTGCGGGCCACGACACCCACCCTGACATTTGAAACACTTTACTGGAAATTACCATCAGATATGGCAAAGAAAACATAGGATGAAGAAAGTAAAACATATTTACCAGTATTTTTATTTTTCTAATCCTGAAGATAATGTACATAGTTTTAAATCCTTGATTTAAAGAGCTCTTAGGACAGGAAAAATAAGAGGAACTAGACAATACCCATATAACTAAATATCTGAAAAATAATATCTACGAGATCAGTGAGTGATCATAGAATCTCAGAGGAAAGTTCCTTTATAATGCAAACAATATTGTAAATAATATATATTGTATTTTTATCTTAACTACTTTTGCACATTTTTTCAATATTGTATAGCACTATTTTCTTTTCAAGTAGCTACTTTCAAAAGGAAGATAAAAGAAGAAAAATTATCTGAATAGAAGTGCTTATAGTCTAATGTGAACTTTTTGCTGCAAAATGAAATGATTAATTACTTCCTTTCATAGTGAATGGAGCAAAATCTATACCTGTAACATATGTTCTACATAAAACATAACGCTAAATTAAAGTCTTAGCAAAATTCTCGCTCTCAAGCAAAATTGGGTATTGAAAAAGTGGATATTGAAGAAAATTGGATATAGCAACTACTCTTTTGTATGGGCTATATGTCTCAAATAAGAAAAACTCGAATACATTTCAGCACATTAAAAACATTACAGCTCATGCTTTTAAACTGAGACTTGAAAAAAAATTAACAAAAGGCAGACATCCAAATAGTCACTGTGTTGTGATGTGGTTCTACATTCTTAATTTTTGCCAGAGATTGCTGGTTATTCCCAATACCATTCTCTCCTTTTTTTTCTTTTGTATCAGAACCCCATTCATAGCTAAGCACATTACCACACAGCTAAGCAAAACATCTCTTTGATGATTGGCATGGCCATGTGACTATGTTCTGGCCAAAGAGATAAAGCAGAGGTGCTGGTGTGCTTTAGAATGTCTTCTCAAAATGTGAAAACTAAATTTTTATTTTCCCATTTGTTTTATTGGGACTCAAATATATTTTTGGAGCATGAAGAGCCAAACTAGATAATGACTACAAGGGCCATTTTCCAGCATGGTGAAGAAGACGGCTGCATGGAGCCTGGTCTCTAATGACAAAGTGAATCCAGGCAAAATATCCTATGTGTTAGAAATATGTATTTTAGTTAGAGTTGTCACCAATCGGACATATTCTTACATGGTGCATAAACATTAACCATTTTAATATACTCAGCTTTCCAGGGTTTTTTGTCTGCACATGGCATACTAGTCACACAATGCTTCCTAATTGTTTCACATACCTAAGTCTCTTTACCTATGTAGATGCTAAGTTTCTCAAGGTCTGGAACTTTATAATACTGTTTTCTTATGACCCTCAGTGCTTACCACAATCGTGGATATATGAAAAGTTTTAAACACTATCAATTACTCCTGTTAATGTTCCAGCATCCAAAATAATAAAGAAATTGCACATTTAAACTACAGACAATAATACTTTGATACTTTCCAAATATCTTTTAAAAACTACTTTATGCATGAAAAGCTACTTATGAAAATATTTTTATTCTTTTAAATCATATAAGTACATTATTATTTAATTTAACAAATATAAAATTTGAAAGAAAATTAAAACCCTCTAAATATCAATTAATCCAAATTCAACCAATATTTACTAGGCCTCCCTCTTCATGGCACCATAGCTAGTATACAATAAGTAAATCACCACGTTTGCTCTCAGAAAGCTGCTATTTAATTAAAATAAAGTAATATTCAATTAAACGATGAATAATTAAATAATGAATAAATGAATAACTGAAAAGTGCCTGGAACAGTTGTTGGCTCCACAGTAAGTATTCCATAAATCTTAGCTTGCAGGAGGAGGAAGAGTGGGTTCATTAAGACAATGGAAAACTTGCTACTCGGCCTTTTGGCTAAGATCAAGTGCAGAAAACTTGCTACTCCGTGTATGTTACAGAGGGGTCTGCTAATTAAGTATCTACCATACGCAGGTTCTATGAGGGATGAATTTCCTTGACTGCCCAATCTTGTCACTATTAGAAACTACACTTAAATAAGTACACTAACTAATCCTAGGCACAGGACTCCTTATGATGCCTTATGTATTATCATCATGTTATTAACATATATTAACTTCACCTATTATTTTAATGATCATACCTACTTGACAAAATAGAGAAGTTCAACATTAAAATCACATTTTAAAGGTGTATTTTCATTGAACTTCTCTCTTTTGTCATGTGACAATACATGCGAAATACATGTTTAATAGAAAATATTTTCTATTTTTAAACATACATTTTCTATTTTTCTGTGAAATATACCTTCTATTTTCAAAGAAATCACCTTCTTTCAATTTCAAAATACATACAATAGGAATGGCCCAAGGGACCATGCGCAGTTGTGCAAGTTGTATATTGTACAAAAATGAGGAGCTCCACTTACAGAAACTACAGACATATTAACCCCTGGCAGAAATGAGAGAAGTGGGTCAGAGAGGAAATAGCAAGGGGTGAGGTATACGGTAAAATAGAAATTTACCAAAAGGTAAACGTTACCAAAAGGTTTCATTCACCACTCATCTCTAACTGATGGTTACCATACAAGACCCTGGACCAAGAACTGTCAGATATTTCAACTTTACAAGAGTAGCTAAACATCTGGATTTTTTAATAAAAACCCCTGGTTTAAATATTTCTAACTCATATTAATGCTATTTTCTGTTGGTTTTATTTTTTCTATGTAGAATGTCACATTATCCACAAATAATGAAAGTTTTATTTCTTTTCTTCAAACTCTTTTACTTCATTTTTTCTCTAAGAGCATAACAAAAATCTTCTTGTTAAATGTAGCAAAAACGGTAGACATTCATGTTTTATTACTAGTCTTAAAGGGAACCTATACATAATTTCTCCATTATGTATGATGTTTACTTTGGAGTTTTGGTGTAGACATCTTTACAATGATAAAGAAATATGCTATCATTTCTAGTATTAGAATTGAGAAAAATTGCCGCATAGGACATGAGCTCTCATGAATAAATAAGACTTATTCATAACAACAGCCAACCAACTATAAATTATATTTTTAAAATATGTGATACAATGCCTGAGCTCACGAGTTTGAGACCAGCCTAGGAAACATGGAGAAACCCAGTCTCTACTAAAAATGCAAAAAACAAACAAACAAATAGCCTTGAATGGTGGTACGGGCCTATAGTCCCAGCTACTTGGAAGTCTAAAGTGGGAGAATCACTTGAGCCTGAGGAATGTCAAAGCTGCAGTGAGCCATGATGGTGCCACTGTACTTTAGCCTGGGTTACAAAGCGAGACCCTGTCTCAAAAAATAAATAAATAAATAAAGCAATACAAAATAAATCATAAAATATCCAGGAATAAACAAAGAGTATTATAAGGCTACTATGGAGAAAAGTGTTCAATCTATTTAAGGATATTTTTAAAAATCAGAGTAAGTGGAGAAACATCCTATACTCTTTGATGAGATGTCATCACATTACAGAGTTCAACTATGTACAAATAAGTCTATAAATTTTATGTAATTCTATTCAAAATTTTAGCTAAAGTTTTTTGAGGAACTAGAAAAGTGTATTCAATAACCGTTTATGGAAGATTAATGTCTACATGACCTAAGTCATCCTTAAAAAAGAGGGTTGAATAAGTTAACTTGCTATACCAGATATTAAGTTGTATTACAAGGCTGTGGATGGGAAAAAGTAAATCACAGGAAGAAGAGAGCAAACATTAATGAGCATATTATGAGAAGCTCAGACCCAGTAGATATTAGAGAAACTCAAATTAAAATGACAATGAGAAATCATGTTTTACTGATTATGTAAGTAAAGCTTACCCGTCTGGATAATACTGTTAGAAACGTGTCCCCATATAGTACTAGGGGAGTATAAACTCATGCACCTACTTCTGAGAGCTATCTGGCAAGACTTAGATTAAATGCATAGCTGGGACTCAGCAATCCAAGTGTTGCCTGTGTCATGCAAGTTGATGAGAAGGCATGCATGACGCTGTCCTTCATGGACTTCTTTATGATGGCAAAGAGCTGTAGACAACCTAGGTGTCCACCCACCATGGAGGAAGCAGGGAATTAGATGAGATGAAGGGATATCATAGAGAATTAGGCATCAGGCAGAAGGTACAGACTAGTCATACTAGCCCGTGGAGACATGGGAAGAGTTTTAAAACATGCTGCTGTCTGAGAAAATCAAGAAACAGAATGAGGCCTGTAGCATAATATGGTCTACATAAATTAATAATTCAAGCACATGCTCTCTCCTTTTCTCTGTACAAGATAAGACTACATGCTGTAAAAGGGTATGTAAAATTTTTTTAAAAGGAGTTTCCCATTGGGGAAAGATGGGAATGGCTCATAAACATTAAAGGAATAAAAGGAAGGAAGGAAGAAAATAAAGAAGGAAAAGAAGTAAGAAAGGACATAGGGAGGAAGGAAGAAAGGAAGGAAAGGATGGATGTAATGGCTCATTCCTGTAATCCTAGCATTTTGGGAGGTCAAGGCAGGAGGATTGCTTGAGACCAGGAGTTTTGAGACCAGCTTAGGCAACATAGCAGGACCCCATCGTTACAAAAAAATAAAAAAAAATAGCTTTGGGTATTGTGGCACACACCTGTAGTCCTAGTTACTCAGGAGGCTGAGGGAGGAGGACTGTTTGAGCTCAAGAGTTCGAGGCTGCAGTGAGCCATGATCCTGCCACTGCACTCCAGGCTGGGTGACAGAGCAGCAACACACATACACACACACACAAAGTGACGGGAGGAAGGGGAAAAAAGGGAGAGAAGAATGGAGGGGTGGAGGGAAGGAAGAAGGAAAAGCTATTTATTGGAAAAATGTAAAGGCCTCGGATAAATAACAGTTAGGTGGAAAATATAAAATAATGCATATGTAAACACATAAAGAGGCATTTCCTAAATTTTACAAACAAGATGACATTATTGAGAATAAAGGGTATGGCATCTGGATTTTTTTTTTTTTTTTTTGACACAGAGTCTTGCTCTGACTTTTTAAATGACATCAGGATTTTTGAAATAAGGATTCCAAGCCCCTAGTTTACCCTAAAGTGTCTTCTAACTGTGATTTCTAATCACCATCGCCCATTTACCACAGTGTGACAGAGACCTCTGATTAACCCTGAAGTTCTGCTGAGGAGATTTAATACAGTAAGAGACAGAAAAATAAAGCCTCATCTAAATGTAGTTGTAGAATTTTGTTTGATTTTGTTGCAGAATTTGGCTATATCAAATGCTCAAAATCCATAGTCATTCTCCTCTAGATCAATAGTAAATACTATCATCCTCTTTACGTTGTGTTTATCCATTTAACCTTAGATATTTTCAACGACTTTGTATGAAATCCTCTTTTTTGATAATTTTAAAATTCCCAGACTAGAAAAAAAAACGAAGCAAAACAAAAATACACATGAAGAATATATTTGCTATTACTTAGGCAGAGTAGTACCACTTACTACAGTTAGGTGACTGACTTTATTTTATTTTATCCTAGTTTTAATAGCATTACTATTACCACAGTTTCTAATGCTAGTGCGTCTATTAGCCCCTTGAAATAACAACTAAATTTACAGATAATAAATCTTGTGACTTTTTTGAGACTAAGAGGTTACAAACAAAAAGGCTTGAGAATCCTGATGTCAATACAAAGCAGAGAGAGAGAAGAGAAGAAAGAATTGTAAGTAATCCTTATATAAATTGAGTGAGTGTTCAAAACTCACTGATCAGGATTCCAGTCAGCACTCAGGACTGTCAAATCAGAACTTACCTGAAGGTGCTGGTATTACACAGGAACCCCATATCCAAACAAAAGCACGTTAACAATCCAAATAAATTTATTTTCTCAATCACAGTAGTCGTTTTTATTTCATTGAAAGAAGGAAAAAAATAAAGAAGAAAAAAAGAGAAAGTTTTTCAGATCTTGTTGTTATGAACGAGGATAATGTTGAAACACATTCCCAAAGCCTACCTTCTGGATACCAAGGCTGTCTGTGAGGATCCCATTCTTTCTCTTCACGGCAAAAGGACTTGTAATCAGGACAGCAATCAGAATTTTCCCTGTCACAGAATTTATCACAGTAGCACAATGCATTTGCCTCATAGAACTCAGTGACACAGCCATCATCTCTGTCTTCACAACAACCAAAATTCCTACAGTATCTCCCTTGGAAAACGGATCTTTTGAATCGGGTACCTTCCAAAATGGTGTGATTCCTAGTGAAATAAGCTTCTAGATCCACTTCTCTTTGAGATAAATACTGCTTCTCCATCCAGATTTCTGTAGTAAGATAAGAGAAGATTAAGATCTGATATCTGGTCCACATTCTCTAAAAGTCAGGTATAGCTTCCACTTCCGTTATATCCAGTACCCTTGGCCTTGTGGGCTTCTGCTTGGAACCTGAATTCCAGTCATCAAGACACTTCAGCCTGAAACCTGAAACTGATCCTTTGCTTGAACTGAGTATACTTCTTATAGTTAAACATTAATCAAGAATTTCAATGTTTGACCAAGATAATGTATGTTAGAAATAAACTATTCTCCCAAAGTTAAAAACGTATATTTCGTAAAAATTTTGCATCATCAATGTATCTACATAAAATCTTATGCATAGAGGTACAATGAACATTGCATGCCTCTCAAAAAATCTAGGTTCTTAAATCAAAAGCCTCCTTAGAATATACATGGCCCAGATTATGGCTGTAATAACCACTGGCAAGGTGCAGGAAATTCAAAAGTCAAAAGTGCAATTATTCATTTCACCTGCTTGCATTGCAACCAAAATCCAGGCTCTCATGAGGTTGCTTGCTAGGATCTGTCATATCAATAACAGTTGCTCTAAATCATGCCCAGTCACACACTGGTTTGATTTCCCATCTGTACTCCATTTACCTACCAGAAACTTTTTGATTTCAAGGCTTAGTGGAACCTAATTCAGCAAGAAATTCCCTGAGGGTGACCTTAGTTCCCTCCACCTGAGTCCCCACTTAGTATAAATACTGGGATGCTTCAGTATCTTGAAAGCAGTTTATAGTCAAGAAAAGTCATTACTCAGTGCGAATGAGCTGAGGGGAGGGCATTGTGAAGGAAACTGGAAGGACAAGGTGTCTTTTGTGTTTTATAGAGCTGTGCGTTTACAGTGGGTTTTGGCTACACTGTATTTATTCATTAACTACAATAATTTCCTTTGGAATGAGGATAAGTAACCAGCAGAGGATGATTCAGCAGGAGTTGCTGGGTGAACTAGTGGAAAGCACCTGTCTTGGCAATCAGAAAACCCGGACTCTGGTCCCTGAGCTACTGTTTGTTTCTGTAACCTTAGGTTCACCATTCATTTCTCTGGTCCTCAGTTATTTGTCTATAAAATGGAGTATTCCTTTCCCAGGCTATTTCATAACTCCAACCGTACAAACTTGTTCCTTGACCTTGCTCTATATTTTATTCAACTCACACTTTTGTCTTCATTGTGCCATTTTCTTCTGGCACCTTCCTCTCAGGCTATAAACCAATGTAAGTCTCTCTTTAAAAAAAAAATCTACATTATCTTGATGTCACTATCCATAACGCCCCTGTCTCTTCAATCCAACACCTGCTGCCTCCACTTCCTTGCTATCTACTGAGTCACTAAATTACTACAAAGTACTGCCTCCATTCCCATCAACTCTTACCAATGACCTCCTACCAGCCACTTCCCATGGATCTACATTCATTCTAGACATATAGGTGTCTTATGAGCATTCAAGGAGGGTAGATGTTATGTGTGCTCACCAAAAAAAAAAAAAGAAAGGAAAAAAAGATGAAAGAGAGGGCGGGGCAGGGAAAGAAAGAAGAAAATGGAAACTATATGAAGTGATGGATATCACCATGAGCTTGATGGGGGTGATTATTTTACAATACAAAGCATATCAAAACATCAAGTTGTACACTTTAAACACATACAATTTTTTTTTTTTTTTTTTTTTTTGAGACGGAGTTTCTCTCTTTTTACTCAGGCTGGAGTGCAATGGCGCGATCTCGGCTCACCGCAACCTCCGCCTCCTGGGTTCAGGCAATTCTCCTGCCTCAGCCTCCTGAGCAGCTGGGATTACAGGCATGCACCTCCAGGCCCAGCTAATTTTTGTATTTTTAGTAGAGTCGGGGTTTCACCATGTTGACCGGTATGGTCTCGGTCTCTTGACCTCGTGATCCACCCGCCTCGGCCTCCCAAAGTGCTGGGATTACAGGCGTGAGCCACCGCGCCCGGCCCAACACATACAATTTTTATTTGTCGATTATACTTCAGCAAAACTGCAGGGAAAAGAGGAAGGGAGCATAAAAGTTAGACTAATAGAATTCAAATCCTAGTTCTGCCACTGACCAGCAGCATGTCTTTGAGCATGTGGCTTATTCTCTCTATGCTGCAATTTGCTCATCTGCACATTTGGAAAATAATATTTATTACCACATCAGGTGGGTGAGAAATTTAAATGTGATAATAACACAAAGTACTTAGAACATCAGCCACGCTAAATAAATGTTAATTTTCATTAATAAGCATACCCCCTACCTAGAAACTCTTCATCCTTTGCTTTCTATGTTTTCATTCTCCTGATTCTCTTCCCATTCTTCACGAGGCTCCCAATTTACCTGCCCACTCTTGGATTCACTTCCTTCCCTTCTCAATGATCATTTGAAGTTTACTTTCACTGACATTCTCAACACTCCCGTGCCCCGTCCTTACACCTCATAGTCCCTCAAACTTTCAACACTGAATCAATTGAAAAGCTATGGGCCACAAGACCCTATCCAAAGTGGACTTCCAACCTTCTCTCTCTGAACTTAATTTATACCATTTTACTCCTTGCACACATTGGTCCTGTCCTCATACTGGGTTTCTTGCCCATTCCTCAAACTTACCACGGACACTCCTGTCTTAGCACCTTTGCACTTGCTGTTTCCTCTGCCTGAATCATGCTTTCCAGAAAACTGAATAGCTCTCTTTCAACCTCTCAGAGAGGTCTTTCTCACACTCCCTATCCAAAATGAGAAACCCTCTTCTGTCTCAACAAGCTCTATTCCCTTCTCTGTACTTATCATGATATACTATAATATTATTAATTGGCTTTATTTTCTGCATTTCCCCTCCAAATGTGAAGACTAAAAGACCAAATAATTTTGTCTATTCTGTCATGGTTTATCTCAAGCATCTTACACAGTGCCTAACACATAGTAGATGCTCAATAAATATTTATTTGATAAATAAATAAATCCTGCAATTTGCATTTGCCCCCTCTACTTTCTCTATTGAGGGCTGCTGGAGATGATATACTAGAGCATAAAATTGCTGACACCATAAATTTTGGGTTATTTGTTTTAGCAGAGCTTTTAAGTGCTACTTACATTTCTTTGTCTCCCCTTTCCCTTTGTGACTACTACAAACCTCCTTACCTTCCTAACTCACTTTCTCATTTTCTAGAGATGACCTCCTCCCAGAGGTTGCCAAGAAAACAAACATAGCAAATGTTAATCCCACACCTTCCTGTCATAAATCCCATAAACCTATCTACATTTTCAGCCACCTTCCTTTCTTCTAGACTCCGAAGATAAGGTGCCAGGGTTCCCAGATAATTATTCCATCTATGATTTTTATTCTGACACCATTTACCTTATTCCTTCCCTTACCTCTTAGGTCCCATACACCATCAACTTTCCTCTCAGCCAGTTCCTTCAGTCCATTGGTAGGATAGTAGCAGACACCCTTGACCATTCACCTTGGATGAGGGACATTTTAGGGGAGAAGAAAAGTGCTGCAGTCCCTCTCATGATTACTTTTGCTACCTCCATTGCACAAGAAACAATGGAGGAGATTGCAACCTCCTGATTTTATCTTGGAAAGAATGAAGCTTATCAAATAACCTCCTGACATAAGATCTTAGCTAGATGCTGCAAAAATGGACTGAAAAGTAGAAATTGCAGTCATGTTTATAACTGGCAGTTTTCAGATATATTTAAAGATGTAAACTGACATAAGAACAGAAAACCAAACACCGCATGTTCTCGCTTATAAGTGGGTGCTGAACAATGAGAAAACATGGACACAGGGAAGGGAACATCACACACCAGGGCCTGTTGGGGGTAGGGGGCTAGGAGAGGGATAGCAGGAGGTGGGGGGATTGGGGAGGGATAGCATTAGGAGAAATACTTAATGTAGATGACGGGGTGATGGATGCAGCAAACCGCCATGACATGTGTATATCTATGTAACAAACCTGCACGTTCTGCCCATGTACCCTAGAACTTAAAGTATGATAAATAATATATATATATATATATATATGTAAAATGTAAACCTTAAAGAAGAAATATCATGGTCTACGAAGCCACTTTCTCCTATCTGTGTTTTTTGAGGGACATAATACAGTCCCTTTTTCAATGTAGAGCAAAACGGGGTGTGTGTGTGTGTGTGTGTGTGTGTGTGTGTGTGTGTGTGTAAGAGAGAGACAGAGAAAACAGGAAGATAGGCTTGCTAAAAACAATATATTGGATTGTCTTAATTTCTATCACTAGAAATTTATTAATTTCAATTACGGGGTGTGAAAAAATTTTATTTGGTAATAAGTGCTGTTTGGTAAGATAAGTAATATTAACTCACCTATGAAGGTCAAGGCTTGATCTCTTCAGCTTCACAAGATATCTAGGATGGTCTCATGAGGAGGTGAGAAGGATTGGTGGGAGTGGCACCAAAGAGTAGGGAAAATGCTTGCTGAGCACCATGTGCTCATTCCTCACACATGGGGCCATACATTAATTATTTGAAGCTGCCTTCTTCTTATTTCTATTCAACTGAGTTAATTCAAATTTTAGATAAAGAATTTTAATGAGATATAAAAGAAGTCTCTGTCTATAGGATGCATTTATCTTTGAATTAAGCTGTTATGGGAGACTGGAAGATTGCCCACATTACAATTACAACATATATCTGTATATAGATATATAAATGCCTATTTTATACACAATACACACTAGGTATTAGCATGTATATATAAAATCTCACGTAATTGTTGCAACAGTCTGTGATGGCAAACAGTATGAGTACTGTTCCTGTTTTAGGTTTTACAGATGAAGGAGTGGCTCAAGTGCCTAAGCAGTATCCTACAGCCAGTAATGGAGTGTTTGTCAGCAAGCTCAGTGAGCCTTTCCCTGCTCCATCCTATGATTGTTTCTGTCTACATATTTACCCTGGCCTCTTGTCTGAAGTCTGGTCTTAGCCTATGACATGAATAAATTTTCCAGAACCTTTTCAAATGCAGATATTACTCAGGTAGAGGGAGTATGGGAAGGCGAGTGGGGGACAAAGGTAGAGATCTAGGGAAAGACTGTGGAGTTTTTCACTGATTGGTTGTGTGTTATGCACTCAAGTGAAACTCCGCTCTTCTCTGAAAGTTTACCAGTTAATGCAAATTTGGCCTCTAATCATACATTGCTGAGAAAAGTTTTAAAAAAATGAAGAACTTAACAGACTCATGAAATGGAAAAGAGTTATCGTGGAGTAGGTCCAGGCTTTTTGCAATTTTGCTCAAGGCCTTCTAACCTCTCATTATAACTAAACAGGTACTTTGAGTTCTACTTTCTTCTTGTTTTTCACTTTTTTTTGCAACAGCAATTTCAACATCTTTTTCCGTTTTTTATTTCCCAACACAGAACTGCACAGTATGGTGATTTGTGTAGTATGCATTTGCAAATTAAGACCGCCTGGAGAGGACATTCGGTTTAGACCATCAAGCACCAAAGAAAACTTCAAATAGGCCAAGATGATACATCCATTTGAGTCTGGAAGAAAGAGAAAAAGAGGCCCTGACAAAAACCTCATTTCACTGCCCACCTGACCAATCTCCACTCTGGTTCAAGGGCCTCCCACAGAGATTATGTTGCCAGTTCTTTGCCTCCATGTAGACTGTGTAGGAGCCATTCAAACTTGCTAATGACAAAACCCCAAAGAAACCAAAAAGTAAAAAATAAAAAATGAAGGAAAATGCATGAAGACGAAAAGACTAGCAATAGAGTACAATGGAGAAAAAGCTAACAGAAAAAAAGTTATTATGGGAAAAAAATATGTGCATATAAGAATATCTCTTTTTACATCAAAATCTAATTTTAATATGCTTAAATGGAAAACATTATGGGAAATACAAAAACATTACTTCTAGAGCTAATAAAAATGTTTATTTAGTGCTTTATTTCACAAGAGGCACTTGAAAATAAGAAATAGGCCTGCTAGCTCTTTCTCTTAAGGTGCTTGTAGTAGTATAATGTTTTTGGGAAAGAAGTTCATTTTATTTACTCATTCTTTTATTCAAAAGCGTATGTTGAACTCCAAATGTATTGCAGGACGCATACCATATTCTGGGAATATACTGACTAATGAAACCTGATTCTAATCCTCAAAGATCAAGCCAGTATGGCCAGAGATGCCAACTTATAAAGAAAGCATTGCATTGAGGCTTGATAAGTGTTATTACTGGCATATGTAGAGGGCGAACAGGGGCACAAAGAAAAGAGTCGTCAATGCTTCCTAGTAGCATTAGGGAAGACAATGCTAAAGAAACGGCATTTCAGTTCAATCTTAAATGGTAAGTAGGATATTTGTAAAGTAGACAGAATTTCTAGACAAGAAACAGAATATAACACATAGCATATTTGAAAAGCTGGTAGGGGCCAGATCACTTCGGGGCTTGAATGACAAAGATATCGTATAAAGTATAGACTTTACTCTAAAAATGAAAAAAAAAAAATGTGAGTTGTTTGTTTTTGGTCTCCCAACAATTCCTATGGCACATGGCCTTCTTTGGGGGATCTGTTCTTTTCCCACTTTGCAAAGTCCTGGTGAGACCATCAGTAATCGGTCTTTACCTTTATCACTTCCCAGAAGTGTCTGCATATGACATAAGCTAAGCCAATCACTCTCTCCTGACAATTTGAATCTTCGGTGGAGTGACTAGTATATAAAGCAGGAAGAGGTGAGTCATTCAGACACCAACACTTCCAAAACTCATCATAAGTTATAGACCAAGATCCTTGGTCATTCAACTTTTCTTTAATTTCTATGAATATTAGTGTTCTTCTAACAAGTTCCTTTTCTTTTCTTTTGGTTTACATTGACCAGAGTCTGTGTCTTCTTTTAGCAAGCAAAGAATCCTTGAAATAGAAAGTTATTTCAAATTCATAACAAGGCAAGGATATGGTCAGAATGGCATTTTCAATAGATTATTATGCTAGCAGAATACAGGATGCATTGGATGATACTGAGCTGTGAGGCTGGGAGTGAGTCAGGAAACTATACAATAGTCTAGGCAAAAGATGATGATAACTTGCCCTTGAGAAGTGGTTCTGGAATAGAAAGTTAAATAAGAAAAGCATTAAGTGGGTCATATGTCAAATTGGCTATGGGGATAAAGGAATAAGGGTTGCCTAAGGTGAGTTTCATTTTCCTTTCATAAATGACTATATAGTAACATTAGCTTAGGAGAAGCAGTTTAAGACACAGATGAGCTCAGTTTGAAACCTATTAAGTTTGATATTCTAGTGGGTTATCTGGATGAATATGTCTAATGAAAAACTGACTTCCATCATTGCTACAGTGTAGATTTGGAAGCCGTCAACACATAGCTGATGATAAAAGCCATGGAAATGAGTGGCATTACCCATCATCAGCCAGGACTGAAGCACGACTCTGTCAGTAAGATGGTTGAATAGTCTTAATGCAGTGGTAAGTCTTCGGCAAAGAGTTTTATTTTAGAACTTTATGGGCTCTATGGGAAGTTTGGGTTTTAAAAATAGTTTCTCTCAAACTATATGAAAATTCCAAACATCCCTCATGTATTTGTTTTATGAGAGACATCATGACATAATGGAATGATTCTTAGCTTTGGATTCAAATCAAATCAGATTGAAATCCCTTCCTAGCCAGGTGACACTGGTCAAGTTAGGTATTTTCGTAGAGGCTTGGTTAACTCAAATATCAAAATTGGAAGTATAATACCAAACTTAGGGAGCTGCTTTGAGAATTAAATAAGATAATAGATGAGAAAGTACTGGAACCACACAGAAGCTCCTTTACTTGCAAAGAAATATTTTGCCAAAGGTTGATTTTAAATTGATGAGTTTCAAAGTCTGAAGGGACTTTGGAAAGTTTTTGACATGTGACCTCTAGATGCATTTACACTAAAAGGACTTAAAACCAAACATAAGCTTCTCCTCTTTGCTGATATATGTTCAATTAGGAATCAGTAATATTTTTCAAAACATGACAGTTTTATTTATATAAAAATATAAATAAAAGTGGCTGACTACATGCAGCCAGGAGGAGCATCTGCCACTGAGGGATGGGGACATCAGGAAGACTGAACAGATTTTTGGAGAGAAGGCCTTGAGAATGAATGAAGGGAGGACACAGATGCTGGGCTTAAGAGGCAGAGAACTAGGAACCTGCATGGGGCTACCATGTCTGGGACTCATTCCTGGCTCCCAATGACTCCTGGGGAGAGAAGTGAGTTGAAAAGGCAAGGAAGGACCCACTGTCACCAGGAACTTCTGGAATCCTGGCAGCAAGAGACCCCTACACCTCCTGTAGACACATGAGCTGCCAGAGAGAGCTGCTTAGAATGGTGGTAGGGACAGGACTTCAGCCTGTGCAAAGCCCAGAAGATTTGGTGTGGGAATGTCTACAGTGGAGAATGGCCAGGGATGTCCTTCCCCAAAGGCTTACCATGCAGAGCAGTCTTAGCAGAACTGTTGGACCTGAACAGAGCAGGGTGATCTTGCCCATGAGATGGCAGCCAGTTCAACCTGAGTCCCCGCTGTCTGCTGGCCCTTCCTGGGGTCCTAGCCTGGCTGAGTCTACTTGAAGTGCAGCCTCAAATGCCCAATCAGGGTGCCTCCCACCCCATTATAGCTCATGTGCTGGCAGACCACACCTGACCATTGGAGAGATCCAGCAGAAGGGCCCCAGCCTGTGTGCACCAGCCCACTGGCAGCCTCCCCCAAATGAAGCCTCCCCCATGCTTCTTTGCCAGCACACACTTGCCCACAGTCACCCCCTCCCATAGCAATTTCTCAGCACACATGAGCGTGAGTGGACCTCACCTCCCATTCCCTACCAGGGCACATGGACATGTTCACCATACATGCCACAGCTGCCAGCATGCGTGCACCTTGCTTTCTCCCAGCATTGCTGTCATAACCAGCAAGAATGCATGCACACACACAGAGACCAGTGGCCCAGCCTCTGCCCTGCACCACCATTGCCACCAGTGTAGACACACACACAGACAGCAACAGCCTGGCCCCTTGACCCTGCACCGCCACCACCGCTGGGGTGAACGCATGTATGGAGGCCACCAATGCCCCGTGCCTGCACCAACACTGCTGCTGGTGCAAATGCACAGATGGATGCCAGCATCCCTGCCTTCCTATGCTGCCACCAATGCCTCTGTGAACACCAGCATGCAGGAAGGTGCCCTCTGAACCAGCTAGGCCCCATCCCACCAGTTGAGTGAGCAGCCCACCACACTGCCACTGCTGCTACTTCTGCTGCCGTGTGTGAAAGGGCATGGATCCTGTTGCTACCACCCAATGAAGCACTTCAACTGGCCCTACCCGTCAGAGGGTTGTGGTCAATGGTCCAGGAACACCTTGGCCCCTCTACCACAGCAGGTTCCTAAACTCAAGAGGCCTGGAGAACAAAGCCTAGGGGCCCAATATCAGAACCCCACAGTTAGAGTATACAGTTCAGGAGTGCTGATCTGAACCTTTTCCCCCTAATGTCTTCTAGTAATGAAGCCACTTGACTGAGCCCACTTAATACCACAAGCAAACACCCAAGGAAATCAAATAAGATAAAAACTTTGATAAATTCATCCAAAGAATAGCAACTTCAAAGCCTGAAAGAACATCAGCCCACAAAGATGAGAAAAAACCAGCACAAGAACTCTGGAAACTTAAAAAACCAGAGTGTCTTCTTATTTCCAAACAAGTTCCTCAGCACTAGTTCCCTAGCAATGGTTCTTAACCAGGCCAAAATCAGTGACATGACAGAAATAGAATTCAGAATGTGGATAAGAAGGAAGATCAAGATTCAGGAGAAGGGCAAAACACAATCCAAGGGTTCTAAGCAATATAACAAAATGATATAGGAGCTGAAAGATGAAGTGCCCGTTTTAAAAAAGAACCAAGCAGATCTCATAAAGCTGAAAAACTCACTTCAAGAATGTCACTATATAATTGTGAGTATTAACAGCAGAATCAACCGAGCTGAGGAAAGAATCTTGGAGCTTAAAGGCTAGTTATTCAAAATAACTGTCAGATAAAAATAAAGAAAAAGCAACAAAGAAGAATGGATGAAATCTCCCAGAAATATGGAACTATGTAAAAAGACCAAACCTGCGACTCACTGACAACCCTGAAAGACAGGGAGCAAAACCAGACAGCTTGGAAAACATATTTCAGAATTTCATTCATGAAAATTTTTGCAACCTTACTAGAGAGGCCAACATGCAAATTCAGGAAATGCAGACAACCCCTGTGAAATACTACTCAAGAAGACCGTCTTCAAGACACAGATTCTTCAAAGCTGAAATGAAGGAAAAAAATTTAAAGACACCTAGGGAGAAGGGCTGGGTCACCTACAAAGGGAACCCCATTAGGCTAACAGTGGACCTTTCAGTAGCAACCCTAAAAGCCAGAAGAGATTGTGGGCCTATATTCAGCATTCTTAAAGAAAATAAGTCCCAATCAATAATTTTATATCCAGGCAAACTAAGCTTAATGAACAAAGGAGAAATCTTTCAGACACACAAATGCTAAGAAAATTTGCTACATCCGCATCTACCTTACAAGAGGTCTTGAAGGAAGTGCTGAATGTAGAAAGACCATTACCAGCCACTACAAAAACACACTGAAGTGCAGAGACCAGTGACACTATAAAGCAACCACCCAAACAAATCTGCAGAATAACCAGCTAACAACATGGTAACAGAATCAAATCCACATATATTAATACTAACCTTCTGTGTAAATGAGCTAAATGCCCCAATTAAAAAGCACAGAGTGGTAAGTTGGATAGAGAAACAAGACCCATGGTGAGATTCTTTCCTCAGCTCGGTTGATTCTGCTGTTAATACTCGCAATTATTTAGTGACATTCTTGAAGTGAGTTTTTTGGCTCTATCAGAGCAGCTTGGTTCTTTTTTAAAATGGGTACTTCATCGTTCAGCTCCTATATCATTTTGTTACATTGCTTAGAACCCTTGGATTGTGTTTTGCCCTTTCCTGAATCTTGATCTTCCTTCTTATCCACATTCTGAATTCTATTTCTGTCATGTCACTGATTTTGGCCTGGTTAAGAACCATTGCTAGAGAACTAGTGCTGGGGAATTTGTTTGGAGACAAGAAGACACTGGCTTTTCATGTTTCCAGAGTTCTTGTGCAGGTTTTTTCTCATCCTTGTGGGCTGATGTTCTTTCAGGCTTTGAAGTTGCTATCCTTTGGATGGGCTTATCAAAGTTTTTATCTTATTTGATTTCCTTGGGTGTTTGCTTGCGGTATTAAGTGGGTTCAGTCAAGTGGCTTCAACAGACTTACCTCATCTACACTGGCACCCATGGCTAAAAGTGAAGGGATGGAGAATAATCTACCAAGCAAATGGAAAACAGAAAAAAAAGCAGATCCTGTTATTTTAATTTTGGACAGAACAGACATTAAACCAACAAAAATTTAAAAAGAGAAGGAAGGGCATTATATAATGGTACAGGGCTCCATTCGACAAGAAGACCTAACTATCCTAAATATGTACACGCCTAACACAGGAGTACTCACATTCATAACACAAGTTCTTAGAGACCTGTGAAGAGACTTAGATAAACTATACAATAATAGTGGGGAGACTTTCATACCCCACTGACAGTATAAGGCAGATGACTGAGGCAGAAAACTAGCAGATATCCATAACTTGAACTCAACGCTTGACCAAGTAGACCTAATAGATGTCTACAGAACTCTATACCCAAAAACTACAGAATGTACATTCTTGTTATGTGCACATGGCACATACTCTAAAATTGACCACAAAATTGTACATAAAATAATCCTCAGCAAATTCAAAAAAACATAGGAACAGAAAACCAAATAATACATGTTCTCACTTGTAAGTGGGAGCTAAACATCAAGTGCATAGGACACAAAGCAGAGAACAACAGACACCGAGGCCTGCTTGAGAGTGGAAGGAGGGAGGAGGATGAAGATCGAAAAACCACGCATCAGGTACAATGCTTACCACCTGGATGATGAAATAATCTGTACACCAAACCCCAGTTACCTGCAATTTACCTATATAACAAAACTGTACCTGTATCCCTGATCCTAAAATGAAAGCTTAAAAAAAAGGAAAATCAATGTAGTTCACCACATTAACTGAATAAAGAAGAAAAAATTGCGTAAGTAAGATCACTTTCTCAATGATCTCTACATAAGTGAAAGGGAACTCATGGGCATATGATAACAGCATTTATTGCCTTGTCACTGGTTTTAATGTGAGAATTTGAAGGGGCTCCGAGCCTATGGAATCCTTACTAGCTTGGAAGAATCATCCCATATTTATATTATCAGCACACTCTCAATGCTTAAAAACCCTTTCATTCACAAACCCATAATCTCAATTCAGAACTTCTAATCCACTGTTTTTCACACTGGCTGAAAATGATAATTACCTGGAAGTAAAATAAAAAAAAATAAAAATTAAACTCTTCTTTCTCTATATCTCATCCTAAGGAATTATGATTTCATTTTTACAGGAGAAGATGGAATAGGTTGAAAAGCAACTATTGCATTTACTCAAAAATTTCTTTGTTCCGGTCACATTTTCTTCATCTCTTTTCTATTAATTTCAGTAGTACAGACACAGGGTCTTCATGTATTATTTCATGATTTGTGATATGTCATTTGGATTTATTCTTATTAAAAATGAGTTATCCCATACACTTATACAATAGCTATTCATTTCCTCATCACTTTTAACTTATAAAAATTATCTCTATTTTCCATCCCACCATGCCTTTTCTTTCTGGCATTTATTTTGTACTTATCAACCATGGAGTCATAGGAGGTGTTTCTTGAGTCATAGGATGCTGTCCTCCATGTGTCAGTTTTAAGGTTATGTGTGTTAAATTACCTTAACTACCCTAAAACTAACACATGGAGAGCAGCTTTCTCTAACTCAAGAAACACAATGACTAAAATGACCTAACATTATTAATAATCCATTTATTGGTGATGAGCACAATTAATTGCCAAATAATTTTACTCAAACAGTGAGCGTTCATAAACTGAAAACGTATAAGTTGAAAAGCTTCCATGCCAGATACATAATAGGTGCTCAATCTGTATTAGTTTCCCCTCCAAATTATTTCCTTGATTTGCCCCTCCCTTTCCCATCACTCACCTTTGGATAATAAGATCATTAAACAGATCTTGTGTAATCTTAAATTTTAATTCCTAGTGGGCTATTAATATTCAGCAATCATATTTCTTCCTTTTGTAGAATAAAAAATAGTTTGTATTCATGAGTGGGAATCCTCAGAGTATTCACATCCCATTTGCTCACAGAGATGATGATAACAACCCATTAAAAAATGTTGATGTTCAATCAGAAGAGAATGAGGAAAATGACATGTAACACACTGTGTGAGACAAATGCACCCAGGTTGAGCAAAGCATGATAATCCAGACAAGGACAGCACTCCTTGTTTCTCACCAGAAGCAGGCACCTTTGGGCATATTGTTACAGAGAGGGTATTTTGTGGGTCCTTTCCTCCCTTCCATAAGGCAGGAACCATAGCTGACTGGAAAAGCTGAGTCATTTGGAGCAACTGCTCTAGTGAACAGCAGAAGAGAGAAAGGAGAAGTGTTTCCATTATCGCAAGCAAACAGACTAATGCCTTTTCTAAAATGTTTTGGAGCTCCAAAGGCCAAAAAAATGGGGATGGGAGGCAAAGTGCATTCCTTATGCAACTCAGAGGAATATAAATAACAGAGTCTGGGATTCGGAATCAGAAAATTGAATGTGGGTTCTGGCATTAGCCTTATCTTTTGACATACTCTTTTTAGAGGTCATTTAATCTTTCCTTGACTCAGTTTACAGGTGAAATGTTATATTTTCTCACATTTAGATTATTTGTACGAAGGACCTCCGCAGTCTAGACCACATTAGGTTGAACCAAGCACAATGCACTTCCCTGTTTTTGCTCCCCTTGCACATGGTGCAAACCTCGTGCTGCTGAACTCAGAGTCTTACATTAGGCATCTAACATCTGACTGTTAAGTGGTAACACACACATTTATCTGAACAAGAATAGGCAACAGCTCAAGCACAGTGCAAGCTGAATTCATATTAGATTCCATCTTATTTTATCCCCTCAAAGCAACAGAATCTGCAGAATATGAAATCTGGTTGAATCATATAAAATTTCCATTATGAAATATCTTTTACATCTTCTGTGTGCAAAGTAGCAACATTCAGATTACTTTGTAGCTATCAACAATAATGTCCTAGTTTATTTTATATTTGTGTAACCAAAAAGCCCCTTGAAATTAATTTTTCAAAACAACTCTTAATTTGAGTGTGAGACATCACTTCCAGGGAGACAGGAGCGGGATGCAGATTTTTAATACTTGTTTGGCTTATCTGCTCTTCTACGAGGTTGAAGTTGGCTCCTCTACTTTTCAAGCAGGGAACCCAAATGCCTCGCAATCTCAGGAGGCGGAGAATAAAAGAAAATAACTTTATAATGTATGGTGATATTTAGGCTGGCTTGTATAATAAATTCAATTTTTAAAGCAAAAGGCAAAGCTTCCTGGAATTCCATTGCTTTCTTAAAAAAAAAAAAAGCCATTACCAGGAAAAAATTTTCCAAATAATTTTACATTCAAGTGTTTACAATCATCTGTCACATGGCTTCACTTATGGACTATGATATTTTTCAAAATTTTTCTCTGGTCAAGATTTTGCTTAGAATTCTTCACCCATATTTTTAACTGCATACTGGATATGTCCACTGAAATATTTTTCAGTTATCTTAAACTCAACATTTCTAAAACTGAATTCACATTTTGCCCTTTCCACTCCCCTTTTTTGTACACACACACACACACACGACATGCATACAAATTCCTTCTATGTTCCAGTGTTTATTAGAATAGGCTAACCTTATTCTGCAAGAACAAACAACTCCGAAATCTCAAAAGCATAGCATATAAAGTTTATTTCTAGCTCATACAAGGTTGTCGCTTTACTGGGCAACAATTCAAAGCAGCTGTGCTCCATGGGGTTACTTGGGGTTCCCAGCCGTTTTGATTCTGTGGCTCTACAGTCTGAACATATGGTCTCCCTGCTTCTTGCCAAAGAAGAAGAAAAAGACTGAGGAATAGTATAGGAGTTTCCATTGCTTCATCCCAGAAGTAACATGTGTCACTTCCACTTCCACTGTGCAGTTTCTCCTCACTGCCAGGGTATTGCCAAGCATAGTTTTCCACGTGCCAGAACGAAAGAATAGGAAACAAAAAGTACATGGCATTGTATTTGGTCCAGTTTCCTATTTCAGATTCGTGATTCAGAATCTGTGATGTTTATCCATCTTTCTTATCAATCCTCATCCAATTGAATACCATTGATAAGTGGATACCATGAATTCTGCTTTTTCTATATCTCCTTAATTAGTCCATCTTTCTTTGTTCCCACCTTCACTTAAATTCATACTTCCATCACGTCTCCCTTTGATGATCGCAACACCTTTTACCAGGTCTCCCTGCATCCAATATTCTTTCTCTTGAATCAAGTATCTACACAGCAGCCATAGTGATCTTTTGAAAGTACAAACATGGTCATATTGATTTAATCTCCCGCTCAAAACCCTTCTGGAACTTCCCTTTGCTTTAAAAAATGCCAAAACCTGTAACTGTGATTTATAAGGCCTTTTATTCCCTATTACGTGCTTCCTTCTCTAACTTCATCTATTGCAAATGTACATGTTGTAGTGTGTGCTGTGCTGTGCCACCCAGTCTTCCATCCAAGTCAAGCCTGCGTTTCTCCAGCCACCGGATATTGCTAGTGGCTGATGGCTCACAGCTGAAACGCTTTTCTGAGAAGTGCCATAAACCAAAAGCAGCTCTCTCACCCGTGATTACTCCAACCTGAACTTTTGTCCAAGGTCAGTGAGGGATAAAAAGGACTTCCTCTTACCTCAACTGGGGACAAATGTGAAAGGCCATCCCAGAACTCACTATAGGGTTTTCTGAGATCTCTATTGTAACTGCATCCCAGGCCAACTTCTCCCACTATCCAACCCTGTCTTCTTTTTTACTCCCTGATGAATGTTGTCCTTGGAAGAACTTCCAAACAACCTTCTCCACTGAAATCTCTGTCCTAGAGTCTGTTTTCTAGGGAACCCAAGAGGTGCCTCACTCTCTGTGCTATAGCCATTTGAAATACAGCACCCAAATTATGTTTGTGTGTTTGTTCCTGTCCACACATTTACATGTGTGGTATCTGAGGTCTGGAAGGCCAATCCTACCTTCCTAACTTCATTTGGGTCTTTCCTACTTATGCTTTAGGACTGGGTTTAAACATCACATCAACAAAGAAGCCCTCTTATCAATTCCATATTAGGCACTGCATGTATATCCTCTCTCCCCCATACCTACTCAGACTCAGAGCAGTTCATTCTTCTTGTCAAACTACGTTAGAACTCTCTGTGTAGTGGGGTTACGAATATCCTCAGATATGCAATGAAAATGCATTTAGGGTGATATGATGGACCCATGATTAAAATCTGTGACCCTGGTTATTTGGCTCAGGCTCAAAGCCCAGAATTCTTAGCCCCTTATTTCTGAACATAGGCCTCTTCTTGCTTTCTGAGCTCATTAGCATCTCTGATTCACCTAAGAATCTCTGGGTCACCTGAACTCTGAACATGGACCTTGGGAGTCAGAGGGCTACCTGGTTTTCTTCTGCAGCACCCTCATCCAGCCATGAGGGAGTCCGTTTTGGTGTGGGAGAAAACTGAAGGCTAGGATTCTTCCAGGAGTCTTCATTTCCTCCTATATTACATCTTTCTCTCCTGTCACCAAACTCAAGGCTGTAGAGGCTGGTTTTCCATATTCTCTCCTTATATTCTGAGATGTCTATAGCCCTGGCACTACCTCTTCAATCCAGTCTTTTAAATCTCCTCATGTTCTAAGGAAAGATAAAGTAATTTAGAAAATTATTTCCTTTCTCGTGACCTCTTTTAGAGTTACTAACTCCCATAAAAGGTCACAAAAGTCAGCTTTAATATTTAAGACTAATTAGTGGCCTCTTTTCTGAGCAGTATCCTTCTTCTCCCTCTTGGGGAAAAAAAAAAAAAAAAAAAAACCTGGTGGCTTAGCCTAGGAGAAGGCTACAAGAAAACACATTTAGAAAGGTCATGAAAATGTGTAAGTTTAATATTTGCAAAGAACTGTCCTTCATCTCTCATTGTAGCTATTCACGTATCTGCTGCTCTACAGTGGGTTTTCTGTCAGTAATAAGCATTTTTATTTATCTTTGCAAATTCAGTGACTAATATAGTGCATAGCCCATCATAAGTGCTCAAACGTTATTTGTTGAAAGACACTCAGAACATCTCCACCTCCTACTCCAGGTTTATTAAGATTCTTCTCCTCTAGTAAAGAACGCCACCTGGTTCATCTTTTTTAACTTATACCTCTATTCACTTTTAGTTTCAAAAAAATTTTTATTTCCTGAGACACCTTTCTTCTCTGTGTTCACCAATAATCCATATATTTGTATATTTACTATAAGAAAAATAGGCTAGATCTTCATACATATGGTAAATATACTATTACTTTTAGTGTTAATCTGATGTATGGTATATATTCTAATTGCTTTTTTGATGTTTATTAATTATTTTTCATCTTCTTTAAGGACTGCTCCAGCTCTTTCATTAAACATTAAACTACAAAAAAAAAGAAAATCAAATTATTTTCTTCTATCACCTATCTTTGCCATATATAAAAATTTCTGCACATAATTAAAAATATGTCAACCAGCATGCAAAAATTTATAAGTAAAAGAATGGGATTTTAGAATTATACATAATTTCAGGATATTGATTCCAATTAGGGATTAAGACACACAAGAATTTTTCAATTGGGCTAAGGCTACATATCTATAATAATAAAAATAATGGTTAACCTTTATTAAGCTGTTACTCTAAGCCAGACAACTTATTTTATATGTACTGTTTTATTTACCCTTCACTGCATCTTACAAGGTTTCCAATAATTTTGTTCCCTTTTTATTGCAACTGAGACACAGTGAGTTTAAATAACTTGCCCAATGTCATACAGTTGCTAAGTGTTGAAATCATGATTTAAACTTAAGAGAATTTAATCCAAAATTTATACTTTTACTTATGGACAGTACTTCCAACTTTCTAAATAGTTGAGTAATCTTTTGGTTATTGTTTTGAAACACTGTTTCTACCATACACACTAGTTTTTCTAATGGGATCAAAGAGTTATGGTTGCCACACTGAGACTGTTCAAATTGATCTTCCAAGTTGAATACCTGATCCCCATCTAGAATCCTCTGCTTTGAACCTAGCCAAACTCTTCTTATGGTGTGCATTGACAGAAGTTTCCACAAAATGTTCCACATTACTCTAATGAAATACACTTTTTAATAAGTCTGAGCAAGTTAGAAGTGAACTGAAAAGCGCATGTATAAACATCATCAGAACATGGACAGAGTTATTAGGAGTAAAGAATGCTGCTGGAAACACAGACACAATAAAAGCTTTGCTAAAACACCAAAAGCAATGGCAACATAGCCAAAATAGACAAATGGGATCTAATTAAACTTAAAAGCTTCTGCACAGCAAAAGAAACTATCATTACAGTGAACCAACAACCAACAGAATGGGAAAAAAAATTTTGAAATCTACCCATCTGACAAAGGGCTAATATCCAGAATCTACAAAAAACTTAAACAAATTTACAAGAAAAAAACAAATGTGAAAAAGTGGGTGAAGTATATATGAAAATACACTTCTCAAAAGAAGACATTTATGTAGCCAACTAACAAATGAAAAAAAGATCATCATCCCTGGTCGTTAGAGAAATGCAAATCAAAATCATATTGAGATAATCATGCAAATTAGAATGGTGATCATCAAAAAAATCAGGGGACAACAGGTGCTGGAGAGGATGTGGAGAAATAGGAATGCTTTTACACTGTTGGTGGGAGTATGAATTAGTTCAACCATTGTGGAAGACAGTGCAGCAATTCCTCAAGGAACTAGAAATAGAAATACCATTTGACCCAGCAATCCCATTAATGGGTATATACCCAAAGGATGACAAATCATTCTACTATAAAGACACATGCACATGTATGTTTTTTGCAGTACTGCTTACAATAGTAAAGATTGGAACCAACCCAAATGCCCATCAATGATAGGCTGGATAAAGAAAATGTGGCACATATATACCATGGAATACCATGCAGCCATAAAAAAGGATGAGTTCATGTCCTTTGCAGGGACATGATGAAGCTGGAAACCATCATTCTCAGCGACCTGAACAAGAAAAGAAAACCAAACACTGCATGTTCTCACTCATAAGTGGGTGTTGAACAATGAGAACATATGGACCAGCGAGGGGAACATCACACATTGGGGCCTGTCAGTGGGTGGGAGGCTAGGAGAAGGATAGCAGGGGGTAGGGGGATTGGGGAGGGATAGCATTAAGAGCAATACCTCATGTAGATGATGGGGGGGATGGGTGCAGAACATCACCATGGCATGTGTATACCTATGCAGCAAACTTGTACATTCTGCACATGTACCCTAGAACTTAAAGTATAATAAAAATTAATTAATTAAAGCTTTGTGAAGAAGTTATTTGTCTCTAAGTGCTACAGTGGCCAATCAGATTTGCATGCTGTAAGCTTTAATATTCTATCAATCTGTTAAGCTTCATTTAGTTATATATGCAAAATCCAACTTGAATTAATTTCCGCAAAAAAAAATGGGCATATTTATTGAAAGGGTGTGTGAACGGAGGGAAGCAAGTGACCCTTGGAACTAATGAGTGGCTTCAGGCCAGGAGAAATTCAGGTTAGTCCCTCTTATCCGTATTTCTCTCCATGCATTTCCCTCATTTGTGGCTCTCATTGCAAATCACATTTCTCAGTTTACCTGTAACTGCTCTGAAAGCTTCTGTAATTATTCAATATCCAGCCACCTATTTAGAGAGATGGAATTAATTCTCTCACATCCAAATTTTTAGGGGAAAAGTTTATTTGTTCTGCCTGAGTTACGTGCTCATCATGACCAATCAAATGCGGACCAGGCTAGATTTTTGAGCTGGGGTTTCATTTCTGCACAGTTCCACTGTGGTCTGTGTGCTGCATTAGAATTGCACATATATCACAGCTCTTGTAATGGCTATGTAGATGGTGGATCATTTTGCAGGTAGACCAGTTGGGGGAATTTCTAGAAAAATGAGTATGTGATAAATAATCAGATGTTCACCTCAAACAAGGAAGAAAGTATAGCTGTAATTTTTTGAACATACACTGAGTATGTCATAGATCTTGAAGGCAAGAAAAAAAGAACAATATTCTAAATCAAAATCTCAAACATCAGTTGAACTGAGCGTGAATTGGCATATATATGATATACTCTCTCCTTCACTTGGATCCACAGTTTGGCTGAGTATGAGTAAGACTAAAAGAAAAACAAGGGTTAAGGACACATTTGGGGCTTATTCTTAGTAACATAAAGGAAGACACAGAAAACTAATATTTATTGTGTACAGTGTGACACCAGCTCTTTTCACTTATTATCTCATTTAATTCTCCCTGCAACACTGTAAAGTAGGAATTATATCTCCATTTCTCAGATGCGAAAACAAAGGCTCTAAAAGATAACTTTCCCCGAATAAATTCTAATAAGTAGGAAAGAGTGTTTAAAGCTAAGTCTGTCTTATTCCAAAACCTGAGCTCTTCTGTTTTTACCACAGAAAAGCATTTTAGAATAAGAAAAAATAAAACTCAAGCATAGGAGAATTTTGGTGGCAAAATATAAAATGTAAATTACATAGTAAATTATTTGAATGAAGAAAATATTACTGGTATCTGGACCAAGAACAAAAGGGGAAAAGCTCCAGATAATAAAGCTCATAAGCCAATAGAGGAAAAACAGATTTATCACATAGGTAACCACGTGCATTGATGAAATCTGGACCATATACTTTTTTCACAGCTGAAAAATTCCACTGCCCATTTCCTAAGAAAATAGTATCATATAAAGCAGTACTTGAAGATTTTGGTTAATGAATAGTTTGTCAGTGAACTTTGAAGCCCTGACTACAATTCCTTGGGCCTACATGTCAGGGTCAACAACCTCACTCAATAGTTTTTATTTATTGTAATATTAGTTGGTACATATTAATCAGAGAATCTCAGAGTTTAAATACCAAAAGGGCTTCTGAGAGATTATTAGCAGGGAGGTCAGGGGAATCTTCATTTTATAGATGAGAAAACTGAGGCCCAAGGAGGGGCAGATACTGTGAGAGAAGAGAATGAAGCCCTGACAGAGCCCCAGGCAGTCAGAGCTGAGCCGAAGGTAAGGCCAGCATGGCCCCAACAGAGACCAGTGCTAGCAAGCAAGGGGCCTCTGGACTCATGGGCCGTCATGTGGTCAGAAAGGACTTCCCTCATATCATCTGCTGTGAGTTTAAAGCCAGTTATCAAAACTTAGCTCAAAGCCTCCAGATGCACTCAGACCTAATAAAATAGTCATGTTCAATTGTTGCTCAGTTCTGAGAATAGTCTAATGTTCTTATTTAAAAAAAATTAGAAAGAGTTTGAGTTCACCAAGGCCAACCTCCTCCTCAACATAGACATCACTGTCATATTAGTGATCTAGTCTGTCATACCCTTCTCATGATGGAAAGCTGTTACTCCTGTTTTCTGAAACTTTAATAGTGCACTAAAACATGACACCTTGAACTCTCACACTGACACTAATTCAGCCTTCGAGTGCCACAGTGAACAAACCCAGATGTAGTTTAATTTTAGTTCACATTGTTTCAGAGCCACCTACCCATTCTTCCTTAAATTTATTAACTCTGTATGTTATCCAATTAAAATGAGAGAGAGAGAGAGATTTTTGTTCATTGTAAGTTGAATTCATTCTAGATTTACAAATGTTTGGATTTAGTTTTGGTCTGGCTTGGTTTGGTTTGGTTGTTCTAAGGTCACTCATCCTTAATTAGGATATGTGTGGATTCAGTTGAAGTTTAAATACTGGAAAAACTCAGAAAACCTTTTCCATGTTTTTGATATGTACCCCCCTCATTAGTGATTGCAAGGCCTTCTTCACAGCTGCAGTTCTCTATCTGCTAAGGCTTCCATCCTCCTCGGCCTGGAGAACTGGTCTTTGCCCTTCTGTCTCAGCTTAAAACTCCATTCCTCACTAAAATCGCACCCATCCCATTGCTAACCACTTCTATGGTACCTTCTGTCTTGCAGCAGTGTGAAGGCACATGGGGTCACTGATAGTAATGCTCCTAAGTGCCACTGCAGCACAGTGCCTGGGCACAGAGTAGGTGCTCAACTACAACAACAAATTTGTGAAATGAATCCATGACTAAATTAATTAATAAACCCAAAACAGTCTTTCTGCACCATCCCCCTTGAAAGCTACTTCTGCTACCTGAGTCAGCTGGAAATTTTTCTTAGATAAATAATATTCAACTCCAAGATGGCTTAGTATCTGTGTGAACTTAAGTCATATTACTTAACACCTTTGTGCCTTAGTTTTCTCACCTATGAAATGAAAAAAAAAAAAAAACAAAAAACAGTAAATCACGATATAATTAAATAGATAACTTAGAGTGACGAGTGGCACATATAAAAAATTCAATTAGTGTTAGCTCATCGTTATTACTGTGGTAGTGGTAGTATTACTCTAGTGAATGTGTGATATGCTTAGAATTTATGATTAGATGTTTAACCTTTCCATTTTTTCCAAGCTTACTGAATTATTATAAGACGAATACCCTTATAAACACCCATGCCAAAAATTAAAACTTTGGCAGCTGCACTAAACTCCTCTCTACATGTTCCATTCTAATCACAGCTTCCTCTCTCCCTCCAGGAGTAACCTGACTGCTGTAGTCATTGCTTCTTTGTGTTTCTTCCTGTTTTTATCACCCAAATTTTTATTTATAAACCCTATTATTGTCTTTTTAAAAATGTTTTTACTGTCTATTTTCACCTATAGGCTTCTTCTCCATCTCTTTCTTGGTTTCTTTTTATTACAATAAACACGCTGAAGAGCTCAAGTTTTTTGTCCTATACGGTTTCCCACAGCCTGCATTTTGTTAATTGCATCCTCATGGGACCATTCAACTCCTTCCTCTATCCTGTCTGGCTTGGACACTGGCAGCTGCTTGAAGAAGCTTGATCAGGCTCAGCGCCTATCCATTCAACGAGACTCTAGGGCTGTGGTATATTCTTGAATCAGGAGGCACACTATGTCCGATTTTTCTTCCTTTTTTTTTTTGTTTTTACTATTGCCTAAACTTTAGACTTTATTTGGATTTTCTTCCATTTTGAAGTTCATTGCCAATTATGCTCAATTTCTAGATCCCCCCATTCATTGGGAGTTGCAAAAATGATAATCTATTATTTTATTTTTATGTAATACCTGAAATAATTTTATAAGGAGAAGCTTTTCTTCATCGACTACTTAATCATCCATGTTCAATTCACATACGAGGGCCAGAATAGAGCTCTGATTCTTTCATTTTATTTACCCAATTTTCAAGATACATAATTCAAAACTAATTCAAGATAATAAATTAGTTTTCTGACATCTTCTGACATGATAAATGTACTTTTTAATATCATTATAAATGCCTGGGTTTCCATCCATTTCAGTTTCATCCTTATGGAAACTTAAGTTATTCCATCTTTGGTGAGTGAAAGCCTCTTCAAGTTGGCTTCTGAGTCCTTTGACATGACTCTAGTGGTCTTTGATAGCTTTCTTGCACATCATATAGTCATCAGGTACAGGAGTGTGTGTGTTTGTATAAGGGTGTATGTATGTGAGGGAGAAAAAGTGATGTGTGTGTCAGGAGGGTGTGTGTATTGGAAAGTACGTTGGGAAACTCAGAGGCTGGGGAAATGTGACTAGATTAACATGGAAGACTGATTTGACAACCCATCTACTTTATTCCCCTGCCCAGACCCCGGCCCTGAAACCGGGAAGGCAGTAGCAGGCTGTGACACTTCCAAAGCCAAAAGCCCAAAATGAATATCTAATCAGCTATCATGTCTGAGAGTTGGCTGGGAATGTTTTTCAGGAAAGCTTTCACTGAGGTTGCGTCTTTCTGGCCCTGACAGCAAAAGGAAGCTCTCTTTGTTACAAATATCTGAAATTCTTTCCTCAGGGCAGTACAAAAACATAGAAGCTTATCAGGTGTACAAAGCATTTTTTTTTTAGTTAAATTCCTGCTCTAGGTATAAATGGAAATACAATGTGAACTGAAAGGACAATTCAGCCAGCTGCAGGTTTCCATTTATATCTTTTATTAATTGTAGAGATAAAACCCTCACTTAAGAAATGGCCTGACATGTAAAATTTTCGTAAGCCTAAGAATATATCTTATGTAACCAAAATGACTTTGGGTTTTAGGGCTGATATGCAACCTTGGCCTCATATATTCTGCACCATTTAAATCCTCTAAAGGAAGTACAACTTTCACATAGCCAATAGAAGCTAAAAATTTTTCTGGTCATTTTCTCAGAAAGTCAAGCTTACTTTCAGTGAACTGCACATTTCAGTGTTTCTCTGAATATTACTGTCTACATCTAAGAGTAGAAAGCATTAATTGCCTTTGCCACAGCTTGTTAATCCATGCATGACCACCAACGGAGACTCCCAAACAGTTCCAGTCTAGTGAACCCCTACTTTTTTCCTGTATAGGTTGGCCCTCAGGCCTGAGATCTCCACAGCTGTACCAGAGACTCGAATAGGATAGAGGATCATCAAGCGGAGGGATCAGTCCCCCAGGGGAGTGTCATATCAGAACCCAGGATGTGGTCCAAACTCAAGTTGTTGATATGAAAGGGGCCTGGTAATGAGAGAGTTAGTGGCCAAGAGTAACTGAGAAGATAGGAGGTCTGAGGATGTAAAAGGAGCTGAAGAGTAGCCCATCTTGGGAGCTGTCTCTGGTTGTCTCACCTTGGGTAGGGAGTGCCTGAGGAACAACTCCGGAAGGGACCAACACAACTGTTTTTGGTTTGGGTTTGGGGGTTCTTTTGTTGTTTGCTTTACTATGATAATTCCAATTTGCTCAAGTTTTGTGATATTTTCACTTTCTTTAAAGTAAGAAGGGGAAAAAAGCTGTGGTATACTTTTTGCTGAAAATTTTGGCTACTACCTTCTGAGGACTCATGGCATTACTTGTTATTATTGTACTTCTTGATATGGCTCTGAGGAAAGAGACTTTTTGTTTAGAAAAATCAATAAGCTATTTAGATGGATAGAGAAAAGAATTAAGAAAGAGATATTAAAACAGTTGTATAAGAATTAAGACGTAATCTGTGGATGGAACGAAGCTAAGGAGAGAGAAGATGAGAGAAGGACTCCAGACACCAAGGTGGAAATGGAAGATGCCAATTTGTCATAAATAACTCATTCCTTTTTAAGAACCAGAAAGTCTAAAATACAGTTTAAATAGTCTGTCATTTGTTACCATGTAATAAGTCTTTCTCTCTCAGTGATCACAACAGCTCACAAATCTCCAGTAAAAGTCTAGCTTATACCTTGGTGGAGGGGACTTGTAGTTGGGGATTCTCAGGTAAAGGGAATGTGACCCACACTGAGGGCGTTCTAAGGGGCTATCAGCAAAATGCAAAGTATGACATGAATATTCCACAGTAGCTAGAAATTTGCTCTGGAGAATGTGAAGAAAAATATAGTCTTTGGGAATTCGCAGAAATCTTGGAGAAGGCACTGAATTCATCTTAGCAAGTAGGGATGTGTTAAGCCAGTCTTAACTAGACGCAGCATTCTACATATTACTATTGAGAATGATTTAGCAAGTGTATTCGGAAGTGGTGAACAAATCACACTAGGTTTTCTCAATTCCTCAGGGAATCGTGTGATATAACAGAACTTTTCAATATTAGAGTGGTAAAGCACTAGCATGTAGAAAAGAAAAAGGGCAGAGCAGCTGGCGTGCCACTGAAACACATGTAATCTCTAAATCCTCCTCTATCGTGATGGAGTGTCAAGTAAGGCAGAAGTTTGAAAAGAGAAATCAGAAATACAGAACTATGTCCATAGTTCAAGAAACAAGTCTCCTTAAAGCAGATTTTGTTAATTTAGGAAGAATTGCTTGAGCAGTATGGTGCCTATCAAGATTGTCTGAGAGAAGTGGACCTTCCTTCCCCAAAAGGAGTTTCATCTTGCATAAAGGAGGCTTTGGGCAAGGGGATCCAGAGGACAATATCCAAACATAGTTATTAAGATTTCCTGCTTGTTGGACAAGTGGAGACTTGAACTGTTAATCTGAAAAATCAGACTTGAAGCTATTTGCAGCCCGAGCTGTAATGAGGCTCCTACCTGTCATGAACTCCATTCATAGCTCTTACTGATGTACCCTTAGAGAAGAGACTGTGCTTTCCAAGGGAGCATTATCTGTTTGACTCATAGCAAAAGAGAAATGGAAAAATGCCTGTAGAAGAAAAAGACTTTTGGAGCAAGAAAGACCAAAATTCAAATCCAATTCTGCCTCATCCTAACTTTAACGTTTAATTTCCCTTACTATGACTACTGAGGCAATAATGCAAGCACAGTCTGTGAGCAGTGATAGGACTAGAAACTTAGAAGAAAATATACATTTTTGTTTTCTTCCTTTTATAGAAATATTATTTGTTTTATGCAAAAACAAAATTTTGAAAAATAGAATTTTCCCCCTAGTATATGATAATGAATGAAAGCTTCAGTCCTGGGTGGTATACTTTCCTAAATTCAGTTGAATCTACTTAATATTAACTAAGCACCACTTCTTAAAAATTCAGAGCCTAGCCTACTACACATTCTTCAAAATCTACTTCTTTTTCTAATCTTAAATGACTTAAGTAAAAGGTTTTACAAACTTTATCTGTTCGTTGGAAAAGAGAAGCTGCTAACTTTAATTTCTCCACAACTTCTGCTATTTTTACCTAAACTAGTATTGATTTAAAAAGAAAAACACAAAGACCGAATGGTGAATCAAAAGCAGAGTTGGCAAAATCTCTGGAATTTCTACTCCCTTAAGTGATTTAACTCAGCTCAAAGTTGAAAAGGCTTCTAAGCCTTATGAGAAATATTATCCAGTTCTAGTCACATTATTATCAGAACATTTTGCCTCTCTCTAAGTTCTTCCACAGAACCTGCTCTTGGCTAAACATATTTTTTAATTGAGTTTTCCGTTGTTTTAATTTAGATATTCTGTTCAATATTTTAAATCACAATCTGTAGCCTCCTGGGAAAATTTGTCTGTTTTTTCCTTTCCTTATTTTTTAGCATTTATGAATCTTCCTCTGCCTGTTGTGAGGTTTCATTTTTTGAATTTATCCCCAGAGTTTTCAATTAAGTAAAAAACGGACTCAAGTGCTTAAGTGATATTGAGCAACTGCATATACATCCACTAGAAAGCTTTTATAAGAGATTAAAGCATTTTTATTAAAGTATAAAATGAAGAGAAAAGCCTATTTCTAGTCAAATAAATTGAAAATAATAAATTTTCAAGTATATGGAGAATATAACATTTAATTTTACAACCTGCCACAGGAATATTTGGACTGTCCCCCAAACGTACTATGTATTTTAAACAAATCCAGAAATATTTTCTAATTACTAGTTGATTATTCTAAGACCTCTGGATTTACTCTAAGCAAAACAATCTTTCTTTTTTATAAATCCAGTCATCGTCTCACACAGTTGATTTAATGTCTAGCTGATAAAGAATTCACATGTAGAAATCCACAGCAGTCTAGTTAAAGTAGAATTTTTGTTCCTGGTCTTAATTGCAGATTTTTCTGCTGGCCTAATAGAAAAAATTCTGAGAGTATTCCCTTGTTACTTAAGTTTTCAATTGGTTCTTTGTTTCTGTACTTTACTTCAGAGACTATGAAGAGCAATATTCAAAAGACCATTTTCACCAAATTAAAATTTCACAAGAAAATAATGGGTTCCACTGGTGATGCATAATGAAAAGTCCGAAAAAACCAAAAGCTTTATAAAGAAGGAAGTCACAGCCATAGTCACATAAATGTTAATAGTCAGGCTTTAGAATTACAAACCCAGTTTCCTTTCCTCTAAATTGAATGAACTCTGAGGGCTGTTCAACCTGTGTCCTCAAATTTATTAGTGGAAATAAACTACAGTTGCCCAATGTAGTAACCCGCTTCCCTAGCTTACTTCCTCACTTCTTTATCAATGTTTCCAAGGATCATTTCCCAAATAAACTACTTATACTAAATCTTTGTCTTAGAGTTCGCTTCTGGGAGAAACCAAATAAAGATGCGGTCTCAGTACCTGGCAATTCCATATCATCTGTCCCCATCTCCTGCCTCCTCAGAAACATACATAGTCTTCCCAACCTCCTTAGTGCACCAAATGCACTGCTCACCCACCTGAAAAGTCACTGATTCATGTGCCATGTTCTCCCTACAATCAACACTTGCCCTTCCTGTGCTCATGCTCTTAAGACTCTGTTCTTTACTAAGGAACTGAACCAATAAATTAGACCATTATGTTCAGATGCAGCAATTTGTAGAAATAACATAGTAGGAAAATCAAATGACTTGTGCTAGATTTGCCATTCACCAATTGGTGTCCTCGGTCAAATAACCCATCAGATTCAAGTGTTTCAGCAACATGTGAGTTGTCAGAATAAAAATGGAGTCGCAAACATTTAAAAAAAAAATCTGACAGACCCAGAAATGGCCATGAAGAGAGGGCTTTCCTGCTAGTATGCCTGACAAAAACTACTACAGAAAACTCTACAAAAATCACAAGCATGTGTAAAAGCCATGGAAACCTTATACCAAAAAGAAATATTTCTACAATGACAGCAACTGCCTATCCAAACTTGGACTGATGTCACCTTTGTTACTGATTTTTGTAGCTAAGGATAACTATTTCAAAATTATCATGTAATCCTCCTCATTTTTTCCTCCAAAAATCTTGGCTGTCCTTTACTTCCCTTAGTATGCATGCAAATAGTTTACTATAGCATATGTAAATCCACTCCAATATTCTATTCCCAAATAAATTTATTTTTCTTTTAGGAGCCTCTCTCTGTTATTTAGTTTGAGAAATGAAATGAAGATAATAATACTTAACTGAAAATTGCAATGAGTTAAAGGGTATAAAAGTCTTTAGAATTGGAAAATGTAGGATGAATGGGACACCATGTCAAACAACCTTCCCATTTTAAGAGTTGCCGCCAATGACAGTGGTGCCTAATGTTTCAAAGCTCAGACCTTCAAAGATGAAAAGGAACTTGGGGTTAGAAGAGACCTAATGCATTGCTGATAGGAATAAAAATTGGTGCACTCATTCTAGTAAGCAATCCGGGAGGATTTCATCAATTAAGCATACCGCGAACTTTAGGATTAAACAATTCTATTCCTGTGTATATATTCCAGAGAAATTCTCACAAAGGTCCACAAGGGGGCACATGCAAGAATGTGCATCACAACAGATGGTACAAAAAAGCAACCTGAGAGACCAAAGCTGGGCAGGTAGATAAGTAAAATGTGATGAGACTCCACCAGGCAGCTGTGAGACCACAATACACTAGATTTCTGTAGAGCAATGTGTATAAAGCTTTAAAAACGGAGCTGAGTAGAGAAAAAATATAACAAATGTAAGCAATACTATTTACATTTATTAAATATATATGCAGACAAAACAGTGTACATCTTCAAAACATATGAGCAAAAGATATACGTTAAATAAATATGAATGTGTGCCTACAGCAAAGAAGGGAAGGTAGAAATTATTATAAATGATGGTCACTAATCAACAGGTATACATGAGGGGGGCTTGCCCAAACTTACGATGGAAATCTGCCATGAACTGAGAAGTGTAATCGAGTCACCCTTTTACGCTGGAGATTCAAAAATGACTGCATAAATGACTACACAAATGATTGAGTAAATCATTATCATCTAGTCTTAGAATCAGATTACCTGGGCTTGAATTCTGCCACTGCCACTTGCTAGCTTAATTTAACCATTTGGAGGAGTCTGTTTTCACAAAAATAAAACATGAATAATAATATTACCAACATCACAGGCTCATTGTGGAGGCTAAATTAAATTCATGTAAAGCACTTGGTGTGGCGCATTGATCATAATAAGACCACAGTGAATGCTAGAGATCATTACTAATAATCTAAAGTGATGCGTCACACAATTTAGCAGGTTGATAAATAAGTGGTTTTAGTTGGAGGAAGGAGAGATGAGCAGAGAGCTTCACTGTGGCTCCTTTGCTTCTCTAACACCAACAAAGGAGACGTCGGTAAGTTTCTATTTCCAGTTGTCAAATAATAGCTGAAAACGGAACATTCTAAAATGGCTATTAGAGAATGAAGGAGCCTCACTGCTCTTCTATAAGCCACTCTCCCTGCTTGGGTTTGGGGTATGGGATTGGGCAAAGAAGCATGGTTTAGGATCACTGTGGCTCAGAGCTGGCTCCAAGGGGAACATGGACAATGTGCAAAGAATGAATCAAGCAGGTTTTCCCAAGGCTCCTTTACCATCAGGGGTTCACTGTCCAGACTGCTTTTCTTTGTTAATGTGTGTTATCCTCAGCTTCTCAGATGAACAGAAAAAGGAAATCACTTACAGGACGCTAGGATAGGCTGCCGGGGATGACAACTGGGAAACAAATTTAAGACGGTCAAGGTGGGCACATAGTGTGCCTCTAGGGGACTCTCAGGATTATCATCAAGTATGCTCTGTGGTCTCTACAGCTCTCAGGATTTGGGGTACAAACTGACTCAAAAGTAGCCTTCACAAGAACCATGTGGTGACAGGCAGAGAGACAATGACATCCCAGACACTCCAGTAACACAACGTTCATCAGCATTGGGTTGCTCCTGGCACATGGTCTGTCCCAGCAGCACAGAATTCCAACAGAACAGGAAAGCAGTGTTTGTTAAACAAAATACCAACTTTCTGGTGTTCAAGATCTTACCAGTGAACATCTGAATATTAGCATCTTCTGAAAGCGAATGATTTACTTTGGTAGAAGAGTGTTTTTTTATGTAAAAAATAAAAAGTGAAGCAAAGGGGAAGTAGAAACCTGACTCAATTGGTAATGTATGCATTAAATAAAATTTGTATTGAAAAACAGTCACAGCCATTCTTCTATTTACCCATGATTCTTCTTTATTTGGCTGCTAAATATAGGGGAATGTTAGTATTGCTGTCAGCTTAATATTAGATAGAAGGCATTAAAGGCTTAAACAGTGGTGCAAGAAGCTGTAGGTAAATCTCTCCTATGCTGGCTGTTAGCAGAGCACTGAGATGCTATGTAACTGCAGCAAACTTTTTTTTAGTTCTGCTGCACTGCAGCTCATAAAGGGAGCACACATTCTGGAAAAAAAAAAAAAAGTTAAATCTAGCAAGTGGTTAGCACCAGCACTCCAAAAAACTTCAGCAGCCTGTGTTTTCAGCCTCTGCTCCAACTTCATTGCTGCAAAATAAGAGAATATACTAGTCAGGTTAAGACGAATAAATTTAAAAATATACACCTGAAAATTATACATTAATATTTGGGCATAGCATCTCCTATAAAAAAGTGGTTTATACTATGATAAGAAAAGTTTATTTTTATTCCCTAAGTAGATCCTTCTTTGTTTCACTATTATTGGCATAATAAAGACACACAGCTGTACCTTTGCATCAGACTCCAATCTCTTGGAGCAGACCAGTTCTACCCTCTTACGAAGCATCATGACGGTTTTGACGGGCTGGGGGTACCTTAAGGAACAGCACTGCTATATCCCACCCACACCTTTGCCCTTCCACTATTTGGCTGATGACTTCACTTTTGCATTGACTGCACCATTCCCCAAAATGCATCACCTAACAAGGAGGTAAAGTGAATAGGGACTGAATTAAATCCCAGCTTTTGCAAAAGGGAACATTACAAAAGACCAAGACCAAATAATCTCTTGCTTTTCCTTCATATATTGATTTGCTTGGCCTTACAATTTTGCTGTGTGGTAGAGGAGTGATTCCAATAATTTCTTTACCCATTCAATCTCTGTTCCTATGTGATAAGGTTGGACTGTCTGGAACAGATAAGATAAACTTAACGGAGTGGAAGATGGGTATTTCGTACTGTGAAGGCAGACTGCACAAAAGAGAATATAAAAGAAAGCATCAGAGATGAAGCAAGAAGAAAATTTAGTTCTGAGAAATTTAGTTCTAAGACATGACTCTGATAGAACAATGTGATGGAATAACACCAATGGAGGAAATGACCAGAGCTTTCTATTTCCAGGTTCTAACTTATGACTAACAAGGGAGCCCTCCGAAATTCCCAGTAGAAAATAAAGGTGGTCAGTTGCCTTTCTGTAGGCAACTTTCTGTGCTATGTCTTCAGCCAGATCATGAGGTGAAGAAGTCGTGGTGGTGACTTGGAGCTGGCCCCTATGTGCAAGGTGTATGTCATAGCCAAGCAGCCACACAGGATTGTAAAATGTGGTTACATTCTGCATTATTAGAAGAAAGTACATTTTAGACTAAAAGAAGGAGACAGAGAACAAGCACTAACACAGGGGGTGGCTCCATGACTGCTCTGGTTTATTCTGGCCATAGAAAATCAATAGGCAAAAAGTAAGAAGAAAGCCGTAGCTTTCACCATCTGGAATTCTCTGAAGCCCTGGAACAAAGCGAGGAAGTGACTCAAGCACATCTCCTCATTAATTATTCTAATAAATAAAAATTATCATTATTTTGCTTTTTTTGAAAGCACCAACATGATTTTTCTGAAAGTACCAGCATTTAGTAGTTAATATTACAAGAGATTTAAGGAGATGATCATCATTTGGCCAATACTTTTTAAGTACCATGTATTTTATACACTAAGCACTTTACATACATTAAGGCAGATCTTCACAATCATTTGATTCCATTTTACAAAGAATAAAACTGAAGTTCAGAAAGATTCAATATCACACCCAAGGTCATAGTGCTCCAAATTAAACCCCAGCGTATTCTGTGTTTTCTATTTGCTTTCGTTGTTCACATAGCCGTTACTTAGTTTGTCTTAGTCAAACTAAAACATATATTGAATGTGGCTTGTGAAAATGGTGAACTCTGTCACCGGACAGTTTCAACAGAAGATATATAAGCATATATGTTGTAGATGGGATTATAACATTAAATAAAATACTGGAACAAATACCTTCTAAGTTCTTTCTCAAATATAAAATTTTATTATAATGGGAATCATTAACTCAGATTGAAGGGCAATAGGCAGATCATCCTCTGACACCATGCCAGCAAGCTCAGCACTATTGCTCAGCTCTTCCCAAACCCACCAGCAGATCAAAGAAATGTTTGGCCCCACAATTTAGCGGCTAGTTGGAAATGATGTACTATGCTATGACAGCTAGAGCCATCATTTTATAGACACTGTGTGAAGTTTTTACTTTTCTTTGCCAATCTCAGTATAGGTAAAGAGCTAAATAACTTGAAAATAACAAAGGTGGACATATAAGGAAAGTAAGAATCATTAACAAATAAATCAATCCTATTTTCAAACTAGCTTCCTGGCAGTTAAGGCTTAGTATTTTATCATATTGCCAGCGAAACAACACACTTATTTTGGATATAAGAAAATATAATTAAGAAAGAACTTAAGATGTTTTGAAAGTCATAATTCTGGAACACAGTCAAGCTCAACATCTTGTTTTTTTTTTTTTTTTTTTTTTAATTTAGAGTTAACTTCAGGTAATGGGTAATATATTCTTGTGAAACGTTAAGCCAATGTTACAGAAAGCATTTTTTAAAAGAATGTGCTGTGTGAGTTGGCTTTTCATTCCCTTGAAATGCAAAACCAAATATGCATACTCTTTCCCGCAAAATGAAAGCAAAATAATCTACATATATGTTCTTGTGAATATGAAATCAGGCTGCATGTATTGAGAACAAAAAGCCATTTCCAAGTAATGTATATAATATGATTAATACTGCATGTCCATTCTTTTTTCTGAAAGATTTTAACTATTTTGTATATTTATGTAACTATTGACTTTGGTGTAAAAAGACAAGATCTGGTAGCAGAGTTTATTATCCATAAGCCAGAAGCCATAAAACGTTCAGTAATTAAGGTCCTATAAAGACAGCCTCATAGACAAAGAATGCAGGTAGAATGGACTCTAGAGAGTACAGTGTTGAATCTGGAGCCAAAACCATGTGACATCTGGATGATGTGAGTTCCAGATAATTACTAACCCTGATCTTATTGTTTTGTTTGTTTCTCTTGGAAAACCAGAAATAGTCTTCCGAAGCCACCACACAGAGGACTCATAGGTCTTTTAGTTCCTGACTTCTGCTCAACTTTGCAATGACTCACTACAATATCAAACCCAATTTTCATCTACTGAGATGACTTTGAGGAGAAACCCCAAAATTGTCAAACACCCACTTCTATAGATTTAACTGAGTTTCTAGAAAAGAAAAATACATGAGACCTGTTTCTTTTGATTGGGTACTTCAGAGTCAGACTCCCTCTGATTTTAATTCTGGTTCTTGCCAACCAAGTGCAAGGACAATTGGAAATTCAAAATGAAAAGCTTAATTCTTTCCGCTGAACAGAAGGGGACAGATTTCCCTCCCACTTCTTTTTCTTACAGCATTTACTTTAGAAAACTCATTGTAAGTACTTTCTCCTGTCTTTGAAATGTATATAAAGTCTTTTGAAAACTAGGTAGGCCTTTTGTCAGGCCTAGAAAAGTCTCTTTCAAGAACTTGCAAACTATCTCTTTTAAATGTAAACAATCAAGGAAGACAGCATCCCTTTCTGAAAGTTTCCAAGGAGGGTAAGACTCTAAGTTTAGCTCAAGTCTGGCTCAAAGTTATAAAATGACCCCATGTTCTAAAGATGAGAAGTTTACTTTGCCTTGTGTAAAGACAGGCATAGATTGTCACCCCAAATTCCAGGTGAATTTAATGATGCTCTCATTTTTTCTTGACGGCCAATTTAATTATTGTTGATCTTGAGAATATGTATATAATGGAGTCTATCTACTTGGCTATATGAAGGGTGAGATTTTTTCTTCTCTGCAATCTCTTAGCAGATTGCCTAAGATGCACATCACATTCTGGTTCAATGTTTATTCACTAACAAAAAGGGTTTTCTTTCTCTACTACCCTTGCAAAGGGAACTTCAGGGTTAGCAGAAAGGTTTTGTTTTGTTTTGTTTTTAAATTACATTTCCCCAACGTAGGCTGCGGGCTTGTAACACAAGAAAGTCATTTTGATGGGTCTATTGCTACCAAATCTGAATATAGGAATATTCTTTCCTTTATTATTTCCCTGCCCACCTGATGCCTGGGAAAGGTGGCTATCTACCCAGGTACTATATCAAGTATCTTTATTTTTATAAGACAGATTTACCCTGGTCCTGTAGTCATTTGTCTATCAAAGCATAGAAATCTTCTTTTAAACAACAGGTAATAATATCAAGAGTCCCAATTCTCCCCTGGGATTACAGCCTTTAACTCTCAGCAATCCAAGACGTATCAAAACTTCATTTTGAGAAATAATGTTTTTGGAAAATTGCCTGAAAAGATAGAGTGGGCCTTTTTCTCTTGATAATTTTATTTTGACCCTTGAATCAAACCAGAATATGAGAGTGGCTTCCACGGGCAAGTGACTTATTTTCCCTTTTCTATGTTCTCATCCGAAGAATAGTCAGAGGAATGGGATGCCTGCTTTATAAGATTGGAATCTTAGACATCAATGGAGGTTCTGAAATTCAAAATAAAATAAACTCAGAAAGCTTATATACCACCAAAGTGGCAAATAAGTCATAGTCACCTTGCTAACAGAATTGTTATCTTGTTAAAAGTTTATAAAATATCTGCAAAGAGAAGGAATAAGGAAAGAGAAGAATTTGCCTAGTATGTGTTTTATGAGCAGCTAGTGAATGATTAGCTCTCAAGTTGTGTTAATAACAAATGAACCTGAAAGGTCAGAACCAAATGCATCTAATCACATTTTTGGTAATCAATTGACCTTCAATTTGAAAATAAAATACAGTAGTCATAGGGATGCACGTAGCAGGTAATATAAAAAGGGACAGTCTGTTTATATCTCACTCTGCAGTATGACTTTCACAATTAAGCCTTTAGAAGAAGAAGTAGGTTATGGAGTGCTTGTGGATAAAAGAGTTGCTGAACTCACAAGACAAGAAATACAATAAAACATAATTGTCACTACTAGAAATTAATTTTCTCCTAAGTAACTCAGAAATCATTCATATCAGTCAGGGAGTATGCTCTGCCTATATGATGTTAAATACTCACCTACTCAGAGATTACTGCTTTGGTGTGAACAGTAAAAATCTATGAAAGTATTCTTCTTTGAAAATCAGTCAGCTGACACAATGGTCAAATCAATTATTTAGGGATTTCATCTGCTTGCATGAAGGTGGATAGTGATCATGTATTTCAAGTGTTATATAAAGTACAAATAAAACATTGTTTGGAATGCACTAAGCCTCCAGACTCAGCTTGCACCAAATCCTATGCCAGCCTCATCCAAAGCAATTTCCAAACCTTGTATGGAATGTCAAGGAAAATAAAAATAAAGAATTAGACGTTACTAATGAAATTATAGTGAATCTCAACATAGAACAGATCTCTCAAAATTAATCTACCACAAATTAAAGCATATGTTATTCCTTCATGCCACTGGACAGGAATTTGTCACCCAAGTTTTTAGTAATTGAAATCATTTATTGGAACAAAATCTTTTATGATCCTCCTACTTTTACTTTCTATTTTGTGTTTTCAGAGTTGAATGACCGATTTATTTGATTGGCCTGCCTAGGCTGCCAATGAAGGAGCAAAAATTTGAACATTGCTACCCTTGGTACATATTTGAATAACCTGAAGAGATTTTAAAACATACCAATACCTTTGTCACCTGCAAAGTTTCTTGATTTATTAATTTGTCTGCAGTGGATCCCTGTCATTGGTGTGTTTCAATAGTCAATTACAGGTGATTCTCACGTTCAGCCAGAGTTGAGAACCACTGAGCTAGATGATAAGTGAAACTGTTTTTTTTTTTTTTTTTTTTTTTTTGAGTTAGTTCCTTTTAAATGAACTTTAGGAAGGATGTGAGTTATAAAAATGATGGGTAAGTCAAATCAGATATATCTGACACATGTTTGTATTTAAATGAATTACTGAGTTAATTTTTAAAAAATAGTATCTATAAATTTTCTGATTTGATTCAAGAGATGACAGTCTGGTGGTAAGTAAGACAAACTAATGTCTTTAGGATATGAAAGAAAGACCAAGGGGAAAATTGTGAGATACCATCAAGGGCTCTTCCATAATTCTTTATTTGCACTGAGTTTGTAACTGAAATGGTTTATTCCTTTAGGCCATAGAATCTTAAGAACAGAATTGCTTTATAAAATTGATGTTTCTTGGTTGACTTTGAAAGTAAATAAATAACAGGGAAAAGGATTGGGGGAAATATATGGGTCAATATTAGTCTGACCACATATTATAAGAAGCTGTAAAAGTTGTTAAATTGCTCCAAAATGTGCCAATATTACTGAGAAGTAATATACAGCACACTGGAAGCACAAAAAGGCCTTTTGCTTAATTATTTACATTTCTTTTACTTCTAACAGTTACTGTGTCTCACAAATGTTAAACTTCAAACTCTAAATGACATTTTTCAGATATTCCAAACCTGAATCAAAATCATTTTATGGCAATCTTATTCACTATCTTAAGTTTTCTCTTAGGGTTGTGATAATTGGTGTAAAAAATGCAAATACTACATCTATAATGTTCTCTTTAGTTCACAAAGTCTTTTGCATTGCCTAACATTCAGTAGTTCTCAATTTGTTAACTGAACTGGCTGTCTTTGTAATTTAAACAACCATTGATTTTCTCTTTTTTGTGTAGAAACACTCTTGTTGTGTAGTTATAGCCTATGTGAACTTGAACCAAAATTATTGTATTTGAAAGAAATACAAAGCTTCCTATTTTTTATATTCATCTCAATGTGCAAAATTTACATAATAATTCTTCTATTTTTGGACATATATGTTTGTCTAATTTTTCACTATTATACAATTTGCCACCATTATACTGAAAGAGCTAACATATTTGACAAAAAGTTATTAACCTTAATATATAAAAAGGGAGTTTACTACTCAATAAAAATATATTACCAAACCAATAAATTTTGTTTTTGCACTATCTTTTTGCCTAAGATAGTGAAAAACAAAATACATAAACAATAAAGACAAAAATAACAGAAGAAATACAGAATTTTAACATGAAAGTTAATATTGAAACATAACTTGCCCTTTTAATTTGGCAAGTATTTTAAAAGGTGATTTTCAAAGGAAAAGAATTAGATCACATAGGTAGAAATATAAATTAAAAAGAGAAATTTGGATAAATATATTTATCTAAATTAAACATCCTAATTTAGATGAATATAGACACTAGACAGAGAATAGTAGAGCACCCAAGAGGCATGGACTGCAGGCTTTCAGATTTGGATTCAATTTCTGATTGTGGACACCCTTCCTATCTATTTGACATCAGGCAATAGACTGAGCTCCTGCAGCCTTAGTTTCCTCATCTCTAAAAGGAATTATAATAGTACTTGAGAATATTTTATGAAGATTCAGTAAAACAAAGTGTATCACACTGTTTTTAATGTATAGTACCTCTCAATACATTGGCAATTATAACAATTCTCAATGCTGGCAAGACTGCATAGAGACGGATATTGCTAAACACATTCCTCAAAGGGTAAATTACTACAATTTTCCAGGACAGAAATTGGGCTACATATGTTGAGAGTCTTTCATATATTCATACTCATAAAACCTATAATCCTATTTTTAGAATCTTATCTTAAAAAGTAACCAGAGATGTGGTCAAGGATATAAATGCATACCTATTCATAACACAACTTTATATTTTAATAACTAATGTTACAGCAGAAAGCCACATCAGTCTTCTATGACAGAGCTTTTTAAATTTGCAGAAATCAGGATGCCAATTTAGGAAAAGTAGATAATATGCCCTAACTTGTGGAAAACATGATTCAGAAAAGAAAATTCAAATGATATGTGGAATTGTATCATTCTTACTTCTCTTTCATATTATGCTTGTTTCTTCCTAAACTTGGAGGCTGCAAAATTAAGCATACTTCTTTTGTGAGGGTATTTTAAATGAATGTGTGAGCTCACTCAGTCCCTTCTCAGAGATAAATTTTTCAAAAATCACTTTTTTTCTCCCATTTTCCACTATATCTGAGGGGATGTATAAGAAGAAAATATTGTTCAGTTATTCTTGCTCTTGATGAATACAAAAGTAAACCATGAAGAGAATATTTCTTTACAGAAGTTTCATCTTTGTTTCTAGGATATAGCATTTTAAAAAATTTAAGAAAGTTGTTTGAATTTACTTGTTACTTATCAGCTCAAAACATTAAAATAGATAAACATTTACATGAAATGTAGAGGCTATCATTGAGCTAGTATGCCTTTGTCTATATACTGCATGGCATATATAAAATTCACTTGGGGAAGGTGGAGTTGTGGGTACTCAGTGAGCCTAGCAGTCACCTTCCTATGAACTGAAACTGAGGTACCATGAAATATCGTGTCTCTGACCCCAAAACACACCATATGGATTATGGGACATTCAATGATCCTCTAGAGAAAGAAGACAACAGTGATGTCACATATGAACCCAAAAAGGAAGTCACAAAGACAGGCACTCAGAGCAGGAGTTGATATGTGGTCCAGCTATCACACACAGGGAACTCTAGTGCTACGTTCTACATTGAGAGGCAGCATAAATTTGCTTATTTCACTGTCAAATCCTTCTGACCTACAGAGTGGAAGAGCTAGTAATAATTCTTTCTTTTTTTTAAAAAAAAAAAAGCACAATTTTGTTAACATTAAAAAAATAATATTGCTTTATTTCTACAATCACATGGGAATGGATAACTAGATGTCCAGTCCTATCTTACATTTACCTCTTTGGAATCAAGAGCTTCATGTTCAGGAATAACCACCATTGGATGACTCAGCTTCACAGAAAAGATGCCCAGGATATGATCAGAAGTAAAAGTGAGAAAAAATAAATGTTTAAATTTCATTTAAATAGACTGACAGTAACATAAATATTTCATTGCAGATAATAGTGGATTATACCAAGTATAAACATTAAGATTCAATCGTCACTAAAAGACAAAGGAAAATATTTTGGCAGAGGGTGAGTACTTTGAGTATAAGACCACATCTTATTTATTTTTGTGTCACACATCAACTCTAACAGTGCTTAGCATATAGCACAGACCCTCATTAATTATGTATTTAATGAAGGAATTGTCAAAATGCACTAACAGATTTCACAGAGAGGAAACAAAATTAAATTTATGTTTCACCCCTCACATATAGGCCTCTAATTGAAAAGCTCCAAAGCAACAGCAACAAATCAAGTCCAGACCCACAGTAAATGTAGATGCATCTATAGACAGTACTTACTGGAAATGTAAAATATTGTACTTTATTGTGACTATTAATAATCTCAATACACCGGGACTTCATAAACATTGCAATCTCACCAGGTGATGTTATTATAATGTAATTTATATCATAGTGACACTTTAACAGAAGAGAAGTTCTTTTAATGTGGGAATTCTAATGTGGGAATCTTTATTATTGCATGGGTCTTCTGAGAGCTACACATAAACTTTATAAGATAGAAGAAAGTCATCAATACGCAAGAAAGAGAGAGAGACAAACTAAGACACACAGAGAAGGGGAGAGCAAACATTTGTAATGAAATCTGTTTACCCTTTTATTTGGTATTAACCATTTATCCTAGCTCCAGCTTTAGAATAACCACAGATCCAGTTTGTCAGGGACATTTCTTATTTCGGCTATCGTCCTGGGCAAACCCTGGCTATTGAAATGATTGGACCCCTTTCACTTTCAACAGGGTCTTTCTTGGGCAAAAAAGTCTGTGGACAAAGACCAGCTCTTAATTCTCCAGAGCAATTTGGAGGAGGCCAGTAATTTAGCCTGCCTTAGGGAAGACTCTTACCTTGGCTGCTAGGGAGGCCAAGGAGGTCTCCACCTGACATTTCCTTAGGTTTCCCTTCACTCCCACAGATATTCAAGAATGGAGCTAGTTTTTGTTTAAAGTTATAGGTTCATCAAATCCAAGCCCTTACACTCTGTTCCCAACTATAAAATCCTTTGGGTATCATAGCAACAGGACTCCTTCTAGCTGAGACCCTTTAAATAGAAGTATGATCTGGCCCTAGAGCCAACTAGAAATCTAAATAGCATTCCAAAAAGCAGCTGGAAGCACCTCCTTTCACCTGTTCATCAGAGTCTCCTGAGATCCTAAGTATGACTTAGGGTCAGACTCTAGGTACTGCCTCAAACTTCAAATCCAAGTGATTGATCCTAGAAATAGCATAGTCATTAGTACACCTAAGTTAAGTAGTACAAAATTTATGTGAATCATCAGTTTGTACCATGTCAAATGTCCAACCTCCTAATCTCCTAAAACAGAAAAGAATCATCTTTGAAATTTTAAAATCTTGGTAATATCCCATTAAAGCACTCAACTGAGATTAGAAAAGCAATTGAGTCATTATGTGATGCCTATTGTTATATTCCATTCTTCCTTTCCAATACAGGTATATTCAGTAATTTTAATCCACTTTATTTTAATCTTGAATTTCAAAAACTATCTGTTGATTATCCCAATCAATGAAAGATAACCGAAAATGACTGATCCTAATTAATTGGTAATTCTCAAATCATTTATATATAGCTTTGGAATGCTTTCTTCTGCTTATGATTTTTTGTCACAGGTTGGCCTTTTTAATATTCCTAAGCTGACTAAAAATGTGATATTAATGTAATGTGAAAATTTATGGATTTAGTCATAATAATTTATTACATACTCACATAATAAATTCTTTATATGGGTTTGTTCATTTAGTTTTCACAATAACCTGGTAAAGTGAGTACTAGTAATACCCTGTTTCACAGATGAGGAAACTAAAGCACTGACAGGTAGAATAACTTGTTCAAGGCCCAAAAGTAGTAAGTGGAACGGCCATGCTTGAATCTAGCCTGAGAGTGTAAGAGACTGTGCTCTCAAAGCAAGTGTGATGTGGCAATACACCCGTGGGAAGATATGCAGTAAAAGGAAGTGGGGAAGATAGACAGAGAGACGGAAGGGAATGGAGTATGACTATGACATTTAGCAAAGGGAAAAGCCAGACACTGAAGTCAAGGATGTCCCATTCAGAGACCAGGAGATCTCAGTGATGGCTGGTGTCTCCATGAAAAGCCACAAGGAGACACAGTATAATGGAACTTATATATCAGATGAGGAGTTTGAGCTTAATCCTCTTAAGCAGTGAGAAGTCCTTCAAGTACTTTAAGTAGGGGACATGTGTGGTCATATTTTCATTTAAAAAAAAGTCATGTGGCTGATGTACAAAATATGGAAATATGTGGATTGGAAGATATTTAAATAATGCATGACAGAAGTGGTGGTAGGACAGGAAAGTAGGAGAGGAGAAGAGTGGAAGGGAGGGGAGGGGAGGGGAAAAAAGTGAGGAGAGGAGAGGAGAGGAGAGGAGGGACGGAAGATTTGAATAAAAATATAATCTCAGAGAATAGAAGACACTCAAGTTTTCTGGGTAACTCTAGGCTTCCTACTTTCTAAGATGAACAAAGAAGCAGAGAGTAGATATGTTGCAATTTTGTTGACTAAGGAAGAAAAACTGGGAACAGAAAGAAATAATGAATGCCAAAATCTCTGCTGAATACAGAGACTTTGGAATGCGCGAGGACTAGAGATGTCAAATGGGGAGGACAATAACACATAGTATGAAAAATTTGCCAGTCAGAATGGAAACATTGAAACTAAGCATTAAAACAAGTTCTACGTAGGTGAATGGCTTGCTATGCAGAGAGTAGATGAACATTACAGGGCAGAGACAGTCATCCAAGCTGGCATACCTGATGGTAAACACTGTGAAAAACTACTATGTTGCCTCAAAGAAAAAAATAACAAAAATGTTACTAATGTTAGCATCAGAGCATTATTCAACATGGAAAGATGAATGAAATAGAAAGTTCAAGTGAAACGGGACAAAACATACTTTTATCCTGGATAGAAAATCCAGTCCTAGGTGCTATGTAAGAGATTAACTTGACCTTTGTTCACTCATCACTGTTGGATAAACACATTTGAACAAAACATTCAGTTGATTTTCATTACACTGCTGGTCACAGCTGCCACTAAACTAACATAAAGCCTTGTGAAGTGTTTGTTACCACTGTGGGGCTTTCTCATATATATCACTGCCTCTTCTAAGGTAATATAAACAACTCCCACAAAGAGATAAAATCCCCTCACACCAACTGAAGAAATGAGAATGTAACAACTAGAAAAAAAAATGCAAAATGTCATTCAATCAGTTAATTAAGTCTTTAATGTACACAAGAAATGGAATTTAGAGCTTTAGCTTTTGTGAAACAGTTCCCTCTTGAGTGGAGATAAAATATGTTTTCTGGACTGCCAGAAATTGTGAAGCTGAGGGAGTGTTACAAGAAGTTTTAACATTTTAAAATCACCACCAGTGCCATACATTCCATCCAGAATTCACTTTTTTGGGATTGCTTTTATGTTCAACCACATCCTCTTGTAAACCTCCTTTACACCATTTGTCTGCAGTCATCTGTACTTTCTGCTTCTGTCTCTCCACTTAGATTTGTGAACTACAAAGATAGAGCATAACCTTCTTAAGACTCTCCTTCAAAAGTAGACATTACAAATTATTGTAGCAATACCCACTCAGAATACTGTCTGTTTCATAAGTATAATGTTGTCATTATGAGACTAGAAGCCATTGGAAGTCACAGATTACATGTAAAATGAACTCATGGTTAGTTGCTCTGTACTTGGCATAGGACCCAGCCAGCACAGAGACTGAATGATTGAATGAATAAATTAATAAAAGAAGGGAAGAATTAGATGACTTCAGAAAAGAGTTTTCTGACTTGTAAAATTAAAAAAATCTGAATTAGCAAAGCCTTAGGAAGTATTAACTGAATTCCTAAAAGGTATCCTCCTTTGCTTGAGATTCTGCAAACTGGAGACCCTTGGAGTAGAGCTATCACACAGGGAGTTCTATTTGATCCTCAGATTTCTTTTGCTTTAAAAAGAATTAACTTTAGTTGTCAGTGTTTAAGTCCACAGATTATATATGCAGTTGTGTATTTCTGGTTTCTCTTGAACTGTTCAAATCTTCCAGCACTAATCTTGCAATTATGTGACTCTGGACAGTAGCCTGTGCCTTTTACATGAAGCTAAAGATCTCCATATGAACATAGACCCCACCATTCCTACTATGAGGGACCAAAAGTCAGAGGTTACTGATTATCATGATTTACATAATCACGATAATAGGTAACCTCTGACCTTTGGCTAGATGTTAAAGATGTAACAATCAGTGAACAGACATTGTGACGCTGCCTTGAAGAGTACAGTCTAGCAGGAGAGACAGATAGTAATTCTATAATTAGGACTATATAGGTACAAACACAAATAATGTGTTAGGAAGTACAAGTAGTGAGTCCTATCATGGTTCAAAATAAATGAATCTAACCTGAACTAAAAGGATAAAGAAATATTTTTCCAAGAGGCTGAAATCCCAGGGATGCCACCTCATAGGAATAAGAGGCATTATGAGTGCATATGGAGCTAGATGCTGAGAAGAAATTACTCAAATTGGGCTGATTGAAAGAGAGGGAGTGGATATTCAGTGTGGATAGGTAAAATGAGTGAGAGAGAGATGTCAGGAACCAAGGACAGAGAATTACTGTGAGGAATCTGTGTGCATCAACTTCACTTCAGAGTCATCTGTAAGCCCTTGAAAATGTTTATTAAATGAATGAACACTGTTAAATATTAGTTGTCCTGCAAAGGACAGGATCTCATTCCTTCTTATGGCAACATAGTATTCCATGGTATATATGTACCAAACTTTCTTTATACAGTCTATCATTGATGGGCATCTGGGTTGATTCCATGTCTCTGAAATTGTGAATAGTGCTGCAATGAACATACTCATGCATGTGTCTTTATAACAGAATGATTTATATTCCTTTGGGCATATACCCAGTAATGGGGTTGCTGAGTCAAAAGGTATTTCTGCCCCTAGGTCTTTGAGGAATCTCCACACTGTCTTCCACATGGTTGAACTAATTTGCACTCCCACCAACAGTGTATAAGCGTTTCTTCTGCTCCACAACCTCACCAGAATCTATTATTTTTTTACTTTTTAATAATAGCCATTCTGACTGGTGTGAGATGGTATCTCATTGTGGTTTTGATTTGCATTTCTCTAACGATCAGTGATGCTGGACTTTTTAATCATATGATTGTTGGCTACATCATCCTTTGCAAACTATAACACAGGAACAGACAACAAAATGCCACATGTTCTCACTTGTAAGTGGGAGCTAAATGATGAGAGCACATGGACACATAGAGAAAAACAGACACTGGCGCCTATTAGAGGGTGGGAAGAGAGAAAGCTTCAGGAAAATCAACTAGTGAATACTAGGCTTAATACCTGGCTGATAATCTGTATGACAAATCCCCTTAACATACATTTACCTATATAACAAACCTGCACATGACCCCTGAATTTAAAATAAAAGTAAAAAGTATATATAAGTTTTTCTCATTTCCCCAAAAGGCTGCAAGCTGGTTGAGAATAGATTTCATCATATCCTAGCAGTTGTGCACCAAACACTAGTTGATTGATTTTACTACTCACAATTCTACACCCTGGAATAAAACATGGGCAATGCTCTGATTTTTTTCTTTAATAACGCCAGTTCATAATATTGCTATGTGAAAAAAGCTGCTCTCAATAATAGTTAGAAACATGCTTCTTGCATCAAAAAAAAGAATTGGTTATATGTCTTAAAGCTTTAATCTGTATTAGGCCAAACAGTTCAAAGAAATTGCAAAAATTTGGAAGTATAAATATTTATTTTTAGAATTTAAAAGTAGAGCATCTATTTGTGGTGATGCCCAAATGTTCACAAGTTTGTCTATCTCATTAATTTCCTGTGTGACCTGGGGAAAATCACTTTGTGTCTGGGCTTTTGTTTTTTCATCTTTAAAGTCTGGGCCCTAAATAGATGAGTTTCAGTTCCTCTTTTACTCGGATAATTCATTGGCTCTATGATGATTAAGCAAAAAATCTATTGATTGATAAACGATCCTGTCTCAGGAAAAAAAAAAAAAAAAAAAAAAAAAGGCCTTCCTTTATGGCATCTCCTGCACTGAGCCACACTGAGGTAGAAGTGATGTCAGTGGGGATGGTAAAATGAACTCCTCAATCTTAACTGGAATCCTTAATATCAGTTCTTAGCTCTGCTCATTTATTCCTTGTATGAACTGTTACAAACACTACTAAGCTTCACAACATTCTTTTGTGTATTTCCTGGGTTATTACATGTTCGCTTGATAATGCATGTTAATTGATATATTCTGTTGAAATGCATGTTAATTGTTTTATAAGCCCACCAAACACTCACTGCTGAATGCTGGTCATTAATATTGTTATATTAGAGTCTCAATTTTAAGAACACTAATAAGAAAACATAGGAATTTTCTGTTCTGATATTTGTAATAGATCTGAAATATTGCTGAAAACTCCCAAATTATACTATCTTTATTCTTGGCCTTTTCTGTTCCATCCCAAGAAAGACAGACTTAGGGCATGTTAGAATTTCTTCTTCCAAAGACCACTTTCTAGAGGACAGTGTAATAGAATTTTTTTTCTCTCCATTATTATATGTCCAGCCTGTTTAAAAATAAATACCACATCCTATTGCTGACTTACATTTTTCATCTAGAATTGTTCTTTCTCAACTAGAAAACCACTTCCCTAAGGGGATTAACTACACCATTCACTTTTTTTCAGTGCACAGCTCCCAGGTTATAATGAAAACAGAGCAAAAACATGTTTCCTAACACCATTTTAGGACTCAAAACAACTTCCTGAAACTGAAATTGGAATCGACAAGGAAGCATATTTATTGCTCTTTTTGTCTATCCTTTAAGAGAACAATTCATTGCTTAATACTACAGGCAAAACATCATTTTCAATTGTTTTCAATATCATACCAGTCTAGTACAATCATAAATCAAATGTCTGTTTCTTCACAGAAGAAAGTATTGGTGGAATATTTTTCTCCCTCTGTTCTTTATCTCCTATAGATTATGCATATTGTACCTTTTATTCCAGTGTGATATAGAATAGAATATAAACAGCTATATATTAATACTCCCAACTTCATAAATATTTTTGGATTCCTGCCCCTGCCTTATTCCCATCCAAGGTCTTCCTAATTTGCTACCAGTTACATCCAAGTTGCAGGAAATCTATCCCAGATCCCAGGTGTAATATCAATAGATGTTAATTGGTGTGTTGCAAGGATTTGGAAGTTTTAAGGAAAGAAATAGGTATAACTGTGATAGGGTCAAGCCATCCTCTCTCACCTTACACACCCTACCAGATCCCATTCCCTTTCCCCTAACAGTAAAGCCCCAAGAGCATCACTAAGGATATGGGGCCGAGAGTTAGTTGAGGAGGGAAAGGGTATGTGATTGGTTGGCAGGCATGTAAGCTAAGGACTGTAGGTCTATAGGTAACGCAAGGGCTTCTTTCTATATGGTGCCTGCCAGCCTCATCTTCCTGGCACTGGGCCACATTCCTCCATTCCCACACTTTCCTATGCATTGTTTCAAGTACACTTCAAAATTATGTAAGCTTTTCTCGACCCTTTAACATTTCCTTTATATATAATACTTTTCAACTCTCAACATTTCTTTCCATCTCCACTCCTTGCCCTACATGGTCTAACTATATGGTCCTGCTAGGCACTATAACTTGGTCTTAGATTGTGGCCATTTCTGAGCCACCTGATAAAGTCCAAAATCTTCCTTGTGGAAAATCTGTCTTGTTTTACTTCCAGCTATGTTCTTGCTAGAACCACAAACTACCAGCTATGGTGGTTCTTTATTCAAACTTCCAATGATAAAATAAGCGAGGTATTTACTGATTGCCAAGAAGCCCTCAGGAGAAAACTCTCTACTGTCAGTAGGTTTCAGTCATCCCAGAGTGAGATCTTTTGAGAATTAGAAGAAAAATAGTCATAATACTGCCAAATTTGCTCACAATATCACCTGGGATTTTATAAACGGTTAAAAGGTCATTCAAATATGGAATCATAAAATATATTCTCAGGCATTCAAGGCCTTAGAATATTTGCTAAATAGAAACCTGTCTTTAAAACTTCTTGGATAACACCAGGTGAAATGCCTGATGTAGGGGATGGCAGGGGGAAGGGGGTGGGGAATGCAGACAGCAAACCACCATGGCATGTATGTACCTGTGCAACAATCCTGCAGGATGCAGGATGTGCACAGGTACCCCAGAGCCCAAAGTACAATTAAAAACAATCTACCTTGGATCAAGGACTTAAATAAAAAGAGGAAGACATACAGGAAGATGCTACAGGAAATATGGAAAGGAAGGGTAATAAAACAATTTGATTAAGCATGTTGTTGCCATAAAAACAAACCATTCATTACTGTGAAAAGGAAGGAAAGAAACTATAACCATAATATGCCAGTAATAAACACCTAGAATTGAACAATATCCATATGATGGGAGGTAATGGGAGGGACCAAATGGACTTCTCTTACTAGAAGAAGATACAGATACTGATATAGGCATACAAATATGAATATGGACATTAAGTTAAGGACAACCCACAACAAAACAGGGTTGAATACATTTTAAACCAGTAAATTAAAACTACACCTTTCCAATAAAAAAATTGGAAAGCAGAGATAACAGATAAGTTATCAAAAAGGTAATAATGTGGCAGAATTGAGGTTATGTAATGAGATAATCTCAGGTATTAAGAGAAATCTCTCAAGATTAAAAAAAATCAAAATTAGAAACTATCTGGCCAACAAGAGACATACGTACAAGTAAAAGTCATACAAAGTTGAAAATCAAAATAGGAAAAAGATTTGTCTTTCCAATATGAACCAAACTAAAACTTGAATAGTAATTTTATTATCTTAAAAATGGGATTCAAGAAGAAATGCTATAAAGGACAGAAAAAAAGATATTATGTACTGGTAATAAAATCAACAAACCAGAAAATATGACTATCACAAATATAGATATCTAAAAACAGAGCCTCAAAGTATTAAGATTTTCCAGTGTTTGACTTCTAATGCTTTGAAAGCAAGTCGTGGCCACTTCATTTGAATGCCTTCATAAAGCTAAGAAAGTGTTTAATGTTCAATGGTGGCTAAATAAATATTTTTATAAAACCTGGGGAAGGACCCAACCTCACAGTCATATCCTTGTTCCCCAAAAGAGATTTCCATTTAATTCACAGAACTTATGGAACATATGGCTTATATGAAGGCAAATGGGTATCATTATTTAATAGCTGCAAGTTAAAAGTCTGAGTTGTGCTTTCATCAGTCACACGGGTAAACCTCAACAAATTCAGTAATCCGAAAGAATTTTATGTTCATATTTTAGTGAAAGAAGTAAAACCATGGTCACATCAGGCAAGATAAAGCAACATAGAAAAATTTACCCTGAAGTTTCAAAATAAGAGACTCCTCAACTGTGCAAATTCTACATGGTAAAAATTGACTTTGCTGCATGGGATAAGTTGAAGGATCACAAAATACATTAAAGCAATAAGAAAATTAGGTTGAACTGTATGAAATTGATAAATTTGATATTTGTATAGGTAAAGAACTAATGAATAATGACAATTTCATGTGGTTCAACCTAAAGAAACTTAAAAAAAAAAAAACAAGTAATAGCTTTTCAAGAAGGCCAGATAAGCAATTATGTTCAGAGGTAGACAAAATATATATTTTTAAAACTCAATTTGCAAATATAAAATACATCTATCCTGGTTTTCCTTTCAGGGTTAATAATGCATGGCTCACAGCTGCCTCCTCCTACAGAGCATTAGCTCAGCTGAGACTATTGTCCTAACCCTGTCCTACCTGACTCTCTGCCATCCTAATGCCCGCAGCCAATGGCTGACTGATAAAGGGCATAAATGGGTAGCTCCTTTGCATTAGGTGAGGATAACTTTGCAATTTATTCTCTAGAGCCTTCTCCCTGTGAATTAGGCCAAGGCTGGCCTTGACCTGAAGCCACATTTGCTCAGCTCTTTGCCCTTCTCAATTTGAATTCACTTCCTTCCTTTCAGGATGCTTTTCTGAAAAACGCTCCCTCAATAAATCACGAATACCTGAACCCCCATCTCAGGCTCTGCTTTTAAGGAACTTGATCTAAAATAGCACATGAAGGAGAAGGAACAGGTGGCAGATGTGTGTGGTGAAATACAGAGAGCTTATTATCCCTTAGTGCATCCATGGGAACAAGGTGCAAAAGGATGGCAGTTTGTTTTCCCTATGCCCATAAAATACAAGCATAGCCAATAAATTCCAAGGGCTAGCATGTTATTTTACAAAAGCTTTAAAAATCATGTTTCTCAAAGTATACTTTTCCTCACTAAAAATGTCATCCTGTCTACCTACATCTCTTTCCTATTATCGAATTCCTAATTTTTAAAACGATTTTATTAAAAATGTTACAATGGAGAATCCCCAACAACGCATGAGCTCAGGGGCGGGTGTTCTTGCTACTAAGATTAAGCCAAAAAGAGAAATATAAATAAGAAATTGATTGTTCTCAGTTTCCTGGAAAAAATTTAAAAGTCAACTGTTTTATGATTAAGTTCATTACACTTTAAGAAAAATGACTGGCAATTAGATAACCAGAAATATGCCCAGTTTCAAATTCCGGCATGTCATTAAGACATGTATTGCGTTGAAATGCTTTTTGCCCTCTAGTGGAGAGCCTATCTGAAAATGATTGATACTTCATTTTGCAAAACCACTTCTCTTAAAATATCTGCTCATTGACATTCATTTTTTAATGTTAAAACTCTAATTAATTTGCATTTAGTCATTTTTGAGTAGAATGTTCTTTGTGGATGTATTAAACAAATTCATTCATTTTGAAAACAATTTGGCATCGTCAAATAGTGAACATGTTTTGGTTTCCTGAAAACTCTTAATTAAAACAGTTTTTAAAATTCATTTTAAGTTTGATAAAGTCTTTTTTCCAGTTCCAACTATCTCAAATATTTTATGTTTTAAATAATCTTAATAGCTATCTAATCTCCGTTATTTTTAAAACCTGTCAGAAACATTTTACAATTGAAAGCAAAGCTGTTGATTTCTTGTTTTTTTTTTTTTTTTTTTTTTTTTTGAGACGGAGTTTCACTCATGTTACCCAGGCTGGAGTGCAATGGCGCGATCTCGGCTCACCGCAACCTCCGCCTCCTGGGTTCAGGCAATTCTCCTGCCTCAGCCTCCTGAGTAGCTGGGATTACAGGCACGCGCCACCATGCCCAGCTAATTTTTTGTATTTTTAGTAGAGACGGGGTTTCACCATGTTGACCAGGATGGTCTCGATCTCTTGACCTCGTGATCCACCCGCCTCGGCCTCCCAAAGTGCTGGGATTACAGGCTTGAGCCACCGCGCCCGGCCCCAAAGCTGTTGATTTCTATGATGGATGGCAGTTTGTTTTCCCTATGCCCATAAAATACAAGCATAGTCAATAAATTCCAAGGGCTAGCATGTTATTTTACAAAAGCTTTAAAATGATGAATGAAAATAAATTACCTTGGTTTATTCACACAGGAAGATTTCTAATCATACATATGGTTAGAACATAAACAGACATTATTAATGAGAAGGTTTGAGGGATGTTTTTCCCTCCAAAATTCAAGTTGACCTTTTTTAATAAATGTGGCTTCCTCAGTACAATTTTGTCAGATTATTAGATGTTTAATGGTTCTCTCAGCCACTAACCTTTGGAAAGTGGAAAGTTCTGCCAAAAGAATGTTGGAGCCTGGAGATGAAATGTGAAACGCATTGTGAAATTCATAAACCCAGGCTCTGCCAGTAACTCATGCCGTGACCTTGGGTATGTCACTTTGCATCTCTGGGCTTCCGTTTTCTTATATGTAGACTGAAGGAAGTCAGATAGCCTCAGCAGTTAGTTCTAGATCTGACTTGCATATATGGTGCTGTGTTTGACGAAATGGAAGCCTCTGCATGATTCCTGAATGGTGATGGTGAAGGTGGTAATGCTGCTTTATTGATAGATTTTAGGGAGGTGTCTCAAAGAAAATCAATTAGGCATTAGCTTTGAAGCTAATCTACAAAATTTTTTACAAATTACTTATAGTTTCTGAGCCTCAGTTTCTTCATATGTAAAAGAAAGAATAAACCCTACTTTATGATTGTTTTAAAATCTAAATAAAATGCTGCATGTGAAGTAAGTGGCATGTTCTCCACCTTTTCTAAATACATTTATTATAAAATTTCAGCGGCTGCTTCATTCATTCCCTGCTTCCCCGCTCCCCCTCCTCCCCACCACCACCCCCAGTTCAGATAACTCATAATGCTCAGGAATGTGGAAGCCATCTAGTAATCTTAATTGTTGCTAACTTCACATTACAATTTCTGATGCCAGTAGCTTCTTCAATGCTGTGGCCTGCTTTCCTTTCCTCAAGTTTGCCCTGTTCTTTTTCTTTCTGTCTATGCTTGCTGCCCCCTCTAGCTGAAATGCCCAGCCCACCCCAAACTTTCACCTCTTTTCGGGTCTCAGATTCAACGCCATGTTCTCATTAGGTCTTTCCTGATTCATCAGACTGGATCAGGATCTCTGATACATACATACATCACTCATACCTGCCCAGATGTCTTTCGCATGGCAGTTCTAACGGTTATCACTAAGTATTGATTTTTTTTCTTAATTTCTGTTTTCCCCATGTAGAAAATAAGGACCTGGCAAAGGGCCCTCATGTCTCTGTCTGCTGACTTTCCAGCGTGACCAGCACAAACACAGTGCTTTGCACCTAACAGATACTCAGTACACCTTTATGAAATGAATAAATAACTGTGTTTTGCCAATTTCCAGACTCCTGAGTTCCCATACTTTATGTTGTAACAAAAATGTTGCAAAATCTATGATTTTTGTTTTTAGTAAGGAATTAGGCTATTAGTTAGTCAAGGTTTTGGTAACCTTGAACCAAATTACTTAATGTTCATTTTTCTAATTTTGAAGCTATGTACAATTGCAAACTGCTTATCTCAAAGACCTGTTTCTTTATTCTTAATGTGTACTCATAAAAGATTTTTCACATCTTTAGATTTAAATAGTTATAGCATATATTAGAAAAATAAATTGTTATTTCAAAGTCCTCTCAGCCTTTGAAGCAGTAGGGGAAGGTCAGAATTACTTCAGATTTTCCTTTCTCCAGATAAGTCATAATCTCTATTAACTGTTGTTGCTTGATCTTTGTTAAAATATCAGAAGAAACCTCAGGAAAAAAAAATCTTTCAAAGGAGCTACTAACAATCAACCCATGCTTAAAAATACACCTATAATATTAATGTTTTAGTTTTTATTGGATTTCTGCAGATTCACATGGTCAATTCTCTGAGTAGCAATGCAACGATAATACCCATTTGCATGCTCTCATAATGTTAACAATAAAAACTTTACACCTGGACTAAATTTGAAAATAAAATAAATAGAAGAACAAAATGAACAAGGAAAATCAACCTTTATAAGGTGAAATATCCAAGGAGTCTAAGAGGAGAATGCTCATGGCCTAGAAAGCAGGCTAAAGACAGTTTGTGAAGGGGCCTCTCCCACCTGCCCATTCTGGACATGAAAGTTTCTTTCCTTTCTCTGTCCTCCTACCTCATTCACACAACATCAGACCACCATGAAAATTCACCAGACGTTCCAGAGTAGGTATGCCAACCCCTAATTTCTCTCAAAATACATTTTGCTAGGAAGGCTTCCTCACTATTCTAATAGATGATCCACCCTTGCCTTATTATAAGTGAAGTGATTCTTTACATAGAAAAGACAGAAATAATGCATATAATTGGACTGAAAATATATCCATTTGTTCACTCTTCTCCCCCTTTTTCATTTGAGACAGCTTATATTCCTTCTTTATTCTTAATCTACAATCTCAAGAGCAGCTGCTTAGAAAAAAAGGCTAAGAAAAAATGATCAATAAATATTTTGTTGACGTGTAATAAAGGTAAAATGTATTATAAGTAAATAAAATGTATTATAAAAGTTCATCATTTTTAAGAAAAGCATAATTATAAAGAATTGCGATAATTTAAAATCCTTTTTATGAAAAAGGCACTTTAATTTTTTTTAAGAAAAGTAAATCATAAGAAAGCATATGTTGGTGAGTATGGTATTTTTTTCAAAGAGAAAGGACTTTTAATAACTGAAGACTCATACCAGAAAAAACTATATACCTTCTGATTCAATAAGTCTACAAATACTGAATGTGTAAACCCTCAGGCCCATCTGTAAATGTTACAAGCACATGGGGACAATTTTGATTAACAGATAAACCCTATATTTTATAACTTATTCTAACAAAAAATCCTAAGCTAGATATATTACAGTATGCCCTATATATGTTACAGTATATATACATATACTCTCTATATATAAATAACAATTGTATTTCCTTTTATTTATTAGGAGTTATATGAAGAAAAAAATAATTATAGTATTTATAAGCATCTCAATATAGTTTTCCTTTTAAGGTTTTTTATAAGGAAATTAATTTTCTTGCTGAATCATTAGAGAATTTAAAAGGCAAAAGAGGAAACATTTGTTATTATAGGGGAAGCACAGAGTTTTCATAAGGTAAAAACTCTGAGGTCACCCAGTCCTTGAGATTTCTAAATTTTTTAAGTTGTAAGTAGGCTTAGGAATCTGCACTTTTCTAAAGCTCCCTAGGTAATTCTGAAGCAACCAGTCCAGTCTGAGTCACAGAGTTAGAATTTTGAAACCAAACTAAATGTCCTACTATCACAGCTAAAGAGACAGAAACCCGCAGGAACACAGTGAAATCTGTGGCACAATAACATTTATATACATTTGTTATATGCACACAAAGTAACAATGCAACTTTTGAAAGAAAATGCACAAACAGATATAAAACATCACATACTTTAGAATATTTCTCTGGGGGCAGAAAGGAAAGAAGAGTGAGAAATGGGAATTAAAGGAAATACATAAGTGAATAAATCAGAAAGCAATAAAACAAAGGCTGTAATAAAAGGAAAAAGGTATTTAAGATGATAGTAATGGCCTACTGGTTATATTGATGGGTTGTTTCTTCACTCCAACACCAAAATTATACTATAATAGCTAAATGCTAAAAAATGTATAAAGCTGAATACTTAAGTAGGAATGTGACTGTTTTACTTTCATATATCATTTGATCCTGGTAACAATTCTATAATAGAGATTCTGTTTTGTTGTTGCTGTTTGTCATTTCACAGATAAGAAAGTTAAAGCAAGAGTTTGAATTACTTTTTCAAATATAGGCATAAAACAATTCATTGATTCAACAAAATAAATTCAGCAACTGATGTCTTATTATAAATAGACTCTGCAGATGAATTTTAATTTGCATTTCACTATAAGTAGAGTGACTTTATACTTACTGATCAAACAGGATACTTCTGATAAAAAGAAGGAGCACTACACATATTGAAATCATATAATTTTAAAAATATTTATTGACTGGAATGGTTTATTCTGGTGGTAAACATAAATATTTCTTTTCAAAACACTTTTTTTGTTTTTTAGTTGGAATCTCGCTCTGTCACCCAGGCTGGAGTGCAATAGTGCAATCTTGGCTCACTGCAACCTCTGCCTCCTGAGTCCAAGTGATTTTACTGCCTCAGCCTTCCTGGTAGCTGGGACTACAGGCATGTGCCACCATGCCCATCTAATTTTTTGTATTTTTAGTAGAGACGGGGTTTCACCATGTTGGTCAGGCTGGTCTTGAACTCCTGACCAAATGATCCACCTGCCTGGGCCTCCCAAAGTGCTAGGATTACAGGCGTGAGCCATTGTGTCCAGTCTTAAAACACTACTTAAAAAATAAAATTCTTCAAAAAATAGGGAAAAAAAACATTATAATGTTGCTATTCATATATATATATTTAAATGGCCCAGACTGATCAGAACACATTATCATCTACACACGAATATACATTTTCCTGTCTATATGAGAGATCTTAAAGGTCAGGTGCAGACCTCTAGCAATGACAGCAGCCTGGGGTCTGCAAGTGAGAGTGTTCCGTTTAAGGGGTTCTGGGTGAGAAGAAGGGAGAAGTAGGAGACTCTCTGGCTATGAAGTGAAAGCTATAGTGGAAGGGATTTTTCAAGAGACTACTCCAGTGATAAATACTGAAATATTCCAGTGGAAAGGCTAGAGAAATGTAGAACTAGCCCTTGCATAAAAACATACAATAGAATTAAATAGCAGTGAAAGAAGGGGGAGAATCTACAGACATGTGAAGAAATCCACCATACTTATCTCTTTCATCAGACAGAAGCAGACTTGAAATAAAATTGTGTATGGTTACAGACAACACACAAAAATAATGCATTTTTAGAAAACTAAAAGTGAAATAAAATGGCTGCATGGTCACAAACTTGGCACCAAAATATATATATATATTTTTTTAAATAAAAGAGAAAATATCCTCAAGGATGGCTGTGAATTTTCTCCTGGGGCTGTAAAGCTGTCTATAAAGATCCTATTTTTGCTTGTAAAACTTCTCAAGCTTTCACTGTAAATACTGCCTTCTTGCTTAAGAAATCTCAGCCTTGCTTCTGCCAACAGATCAGAAAAGTCATCCTGAGTGAAGGCTTAGTCCTCACTCCTCTGGTTTCTATTCATAGATTGGCCATGTGTTTCTGGTTTGTTTGCTGGTGCAAACTGGCAAAGTAGAGACCCAAGGGAGAAAACAACAAGGGATAATATCTTCCTGCCTACATGGTTGTGCTAAATAAAAGGGAGAAAATGTAGCTGGGATAAGAGAAGAGAACAAAGTGCATAAAACTGAGTAATTGAGTGGGAATGTTGACAATAGGCCAGAAGAATTGTAATTTTAGGGTAATTTAAAAAGAGAGGTATATCTTGCAAATTATGAGAGCAGAAGATAGAAGAAATGAGACAGGGAATGAGCGGAGAAAGAAGAAAAGTCAGGGACAGTGATAAGCTTTCTAGGCACTTTATGTGTGTGTGTGTTCCCACCTCAGGGCCAGGTAAGTAAGCTGAGACACGTGGCCACGTATTCGTAATGCCTAGGAAGAATATTACTTTTCTAAATGAGCTGAATTTTTAAAAATAGAAAATGGACTCCAGTAGGCCTTAATCTAGACATAAACGTGTGTGTTGTTCATGGTACTTTGCTTCCTTTGAAGATAAAAAAAAAATGCATTGTAAAATGGAGGAAAAATGGACAAAATAACATAGTAGATTAGATACAATTTTAAAGTAGTAACCCAAACACCCAGATACATCTTTCCTCTGTACCTTTTCTTATTTCAGTAATATACATAGCCCAAGGCATAATACATCAAAAACAGAGAATACCCTTCAGACTTTTGTTTTGTTTTTGTTTGTTTGTTTGTGACAGGGTCTCTGTTGTGCAGCCCAGAGTGCAGTGGCACAATCATGGCTCTGTGCAGCCTCGACTTCCCAGGCTCAAACAATCCTCCCACCTCAACCCCTGAGTAGCTGGGACCACAAATGCATGAAACCATGCCCAGCTAATTTGTTGTGGTTGTTGTTGTTGAGACAGAGTCTCTCTATGTTGTCCAGGCTGGTCTCTGGCTCCTGAGCAAAAGCGCTCCTCTCACCTTGGCTTCCCAAATTGTTGGGAAACAGGCGTGAGCAACCACACTCACCCTCTTAAGTTTTAACAGCCAAAATTTTGATCTACAGGAACCTGGACTTCAACATTAGATCATAAACATAACATGTCATGAATATATATACACATACATATACAGTAATATAAATCACTGAGCCACATATATCCTCTTAGTTCTTATCATTTTAGCAGCAACCATCCTCTGAACTTCAAACTACCTGCTTTTACTTTCCTTTGCCTAAGGGCTCTTTCTGGGGATTAATGCTGCCCCACCCCGTCTCCTCAACTGACTGCCAAAATTTCCCTCCTCCACCCTTCAGAGAGCAGAGCTCTGAGCTGCGTGTCCCTACAGTAGCTCCCAGAGTTCCCCAGTGATATAAAGCTCCAGTCCCCCACAGTGGTCACCTGCTTCCTCACATATGCATTATTAGATGCCTCTCCTCTTTGGCTCCATCCTCACTCCCCTAATTGGCACTTTTTGGAACCACCTCCCCAAATAACTACTCGTAGGTGACAGTCTTCTCAGAGAAAACCAAACAAAGGTACAATCATCTTCATTATTCACAGTATTATGTCCTTAAATCTTCCATGAGAATGGAATTCATGAAAACCTAACCGTTTCTCCTGGGTAAAACCTGGATTAGGTTATTCCAAGTCTCTGGTTACACTGTCATTAACCAATCAATAAATAACCTGTTTTATGAGTGTTTCTGTTTAAAGACACATATTTAATATATTTTTAATTCGTTAACACAAAACTCATGGCCAACAGCACGATAACTCAAGCATAAAACAAGCTTACCTACCATACTTATTTTCTCTTTAAGACACATCACAGCCTTCTTGTGCCTAGGAACATCAGAAAGTCCTTTAACACTATGCTTAGGGGCCATTATAAACAGCGAAATTACCAACAAAATACACAGAGATGCAAACAAAAACATGATGCCAGAGAGATCACAAAAACAACAATTGTTCACAGCATGACAGCAAGAAAGCAGAGAATTGCCGTGTTCAACCTCAGCTGGGAACATTGAGGATTCAAATTTTTCCCTGTTCTGTGAATGTCCACAAATGACTAGAAGAGCAAACACAATAAGTGTTGATTTGGGGTTACAAACAAATTTTAGTGTTAGATGAACTCACAAGTATGAACTGTTTTGGAGTTCCCTATGGCAAAGAAGACATGAACAGAAGAACAGAGAAAGATATGTAGGGCATCCGAGAGGATGGTTCTGAGATAGCTTCACAAAGTTCACCTCGTTCCCAGCAAGCAGGTAACAAACTTCTCCCATGTAAGCTGTAGGGGCACAGAAGTAGCTGATTTACAGTTGATAAGGACATGCCATGGAAGTGAAGAAAAAGTGATGTAACCATGTATTCTACAACTCATGGTTGTATAACAGAAAGGAATAAAAACACCACAGGCAAAGTCAGATGTACCCTGCCTCCACAACACCACCCTATCTATGCTCCCATGCCAAACACTCCATAAGATATGTGGAAACTGGATATTGCCTTCAATAAAAGAAACATCCTCAACTAAGTGAAATTATTCTAAATAAACCAGTAAATCCATAAATTGACTCATATTTAGTCTTTACTTGAAATAGAAATAATCATAATAATTCAAACATGTGGGTCTCTTAGTGAAAAAGTTAATAGTAGAAATTGTTCATCATTAATACATTTATTACCTTGTGTATAAGGTGGGAAATAGCATATTATGTCACACCCTAGATAGATACCAAGACAAGTACAACAAATAAATACAAGATAACCTAAATATGCATGAGATGTCTTGGCACAGGAAAAGAGTAGAAATTAAAAGGAGAAGAGATCGGGGGAAGAGCGCTGACTAGGAACAGCTCAGGATTGCAGCTCCCAATGAAAGTGCAGAGGGTGAGTGGACACCGCATTTCCAGACGGATTTATTGCCCACAGACCAGGAGATTCCCAGGCGGAGGAGCCCCATGGGTCGCCAGTGCAGCTGTTTTGGCCAGCGCAGCTGTTTCAGCCCATGCGGCTGCTTTGACTGCGCCCTGGCCCAGCGGTTCTCCTTACAAAAGACACTGGTCAGGTGCCCTCTTAGCTGGCGATTGGAACCCTGAGACGGCAGAGTCACCCATTCATCTGAAATAGCGAGCCAGGCCAGGAGATTCCTAGGCAAAAAAAACCCACCAGGAATCTCAGCGCTGCTATTTCAGCCGGCACAGTGAGTCCTGGCATGGAAGATCCCGGCGCATTTTCAACAGGCAACTGGAACACTGGGAGACAGTCAACAGTTCAACAACAACAACAACAAAAAAGACTCTGAGTCAGGGAGCCAGGTGATCAGGCTCGGCTAGTGCCACCACCACCACCACCATCACCATTCCCCCCGCCCACACACACAAAAAAACAGTAATTGAAAACACTCTGGGTTGAGAGTTTCACAGCAAGCACAGCTGAACCCCGGACGGTCCAGCTATGAGGGGGCGGGGCATCCACCATTACTGAGACACTCCACCACTACGGAGGCAGTCTGACCATCCCTGTGGCAGCCCGCCATTGCTGAGGCAACCCGCCATTACAGAGAGAGTCCGCCATAACAGAGGTGGACCACCATTGCCAAGGCAGTTCTAACTACACCCATATAAACAGGACTACAGGGAATTTCACACAGCAGCTGAGCAGAGCCCACAGCAGCTCAGCAAAGCCTCTGCAGACAGACAGTGACTAGGCTGCCTCCTCGCTGGCCAGGGCAGCCCTGAAAGAAAAAAAAAAAGGCAGTAGCACAATGGAAACTTATAAATAAAGCCCTAACTCCCTGAGACAGAGAACCTGGGGAAAAAAAAAATAAAAGGGAGTATATGAGTTCTGCTGCAGCAGATCTAAACATACCTGCCCAGCAACTCTGAATGAACAAAGGAGCTGACAGCTCAGGACTTGAGCTCCAATAAAGGATAGACTGTCTCCTCAAGCAGCTCCCTGACACCCCTATATCCAAAGAGTCACCTCATAAAGGAGAGAACAGACTGACATTTGGCAGGCATCCTTCTGGGACAAAGATAGCAGAAGAAGAAACTGGTAGCAACCCTAACTGTTCTGCAGCTGCTGCAGGTGATTCCCCAGCAAGAAGGGCCAGGAGTGGACCTCAGCAGTCCTACAGCAGAGAGGCCAGACTGTTAGAAGGAAAGCTAAGAAACAGAAATAACTTCAGCATCCACAAACTGGAAGTTCACTCAGAGACCCAATCTGAAAGTCAGTAACTACAAAGACAACAGGTGGATAAACTCACAAAGATGGGAAGAAACCAGCGCAAAAAGGATGAAAACACCAAAACCAGAACATCTCTCCTCCTAAAAGGGATCACAACTCCTCACCAGCAAAGGAACAAAGCTGGATGGAGAAGGAGTGTGATGAAATGACAGAATCAGTCTTCAGAAGGTGGGTAATAAGAAACTTGTGTGAGCTAAAAGAACATGTTCTAACCCAATGCAAAGAAACTAAGAACCTTGAAAAAAGATTTGACAAAATGCTAACGAGAATGGACAACATAGAGAGGAATATAAGTGAATTGATGGAGCTAAAAAACACAACACGAGAACTTTGAGAAGCATGCACAAGTTTCAACAGGCGAATTGACCAAGCAGAAGAAAGGATATCAGAGGCCGAAGATCAACTCAATGAAATAAAATAAGGAGAAAAGAATAGAGAAAAAAGGGTAAAAAGGAATGAATAAAGTGTCCAAGAAATGTGGGACTATGTGAAAAGACCTAATCTACGTTTGATAGGTGTACCTGAATGTGACGAAGAGAATGAATCCAAGCTGGAAAACACTCTTCAGGATATTATCCAGGAAAACTTCCCCAACCTAGCAAGGCAGGCCAATATTCAAGTCCAGGAAATACAGAGAACACCACAAAGATATTCCTCAAGAAGAGCAACCCCAAGGCTCATAATCATCAGATTCACCAGGGTTGAAATGAAGGAGAAAATGCTAAGGGCAGCCAGAGAGAAAGGTCGGGTTACCCACAAAGGGAAGCCCATCAGACTCACAACAGATCTCTCAGCAGAAACCCTACAAGCCAGAAGAGAGTGGGGGCCAATATTCAACATCCTTAAAGAAAAGAACTTTCAACCCAGAATCTCCTATCCAGCCAAACTAAGCTTCATAACTGAAAGAAAAATAAAATCCTTTGCAAACAAGCAAATACTCAGAGATTTCATCACCACCAGGCCTGCTTTACAAGAGCTCCTGAAAGAGGCTCTACACATATAAAGGAACAACCAGTACCAGCCACTCCAAAAACATACCAAATGGTAAAGAGCATCAACACAATAAAGAATCTGCATCAACTAATGAGCAAAACAGCCAGCTAGCATCAAAATGGCAGTATCAAATTCACACATAACAATATTATCCCTAAATGTAAATGGACTAAATGCCCCAATCAAAAGACACAGACTGGCAAATTAGATAAAAAGCCAAAACTCATCAGTGTACTGTATCCAGGAAACCCATCTCACATGCAAGGATACACAAAGGCTCAAAATAAAGGGATGGAGGAAGATTTACCAAGCAAATAGAGAGCAAAAAAAAGCAGGAGTTGCAATTCTCATTTCTGATAATATAGACTTTAAAGCAACAAAGATCAAAAGAGACAAAGAAGGATATTACATAATGGTAAAAGGATCAATGCAATAAGAAGAGCTAACAATTCTAAATATATATGCACCCAATGCAGGAGCACCCAGATACATAAGGCAAGTTCTTAATGACTTACAAAGAGACTTAGACTCCCACACAATAATAGTGGGAGATTTTAACACCCCATTGTCAATATTAGACAGATCAACCAGACAGAAAATTAACAAGAATATCCAGGACCTGAACTCAGACCTGGAACAAGCACACCTAATAGACATTTACAGAACTCTCTACCCCAAATCCACAGAATATACATTCTTCTCAGCACCACATCACACCTACTCTAAAATTGACCACATAATTGGAAATAAACCACTCCTCGGCAAATGCAAAATAACAGAAATCATAACAAACGGTCTATCAGACGACAGTGCAATCGAGTTAGAACTCAGAATTCAGAAACTAACTCAAAACCGCACAACTTCATGGAAACTGAACAACTGGCTCTTGAATGTTGACTGGATAAACAATGAAATGAAGGCAGAAATAAAGATGTTCTTCGAAACTGACGAGAACAAAGACACAACATACCAGAATCTCTGGGACACATTTAAAGCAGTCTCTAGAGGAAAATATATAGCAATAAGTGCCCACATGAGAAGCAAGGAGAGATCTAAAATTGAAATCCTAGCATCAAAATTGAAAGAGCTAGAGGAACAAGATGAAAAAAACTCAAAACCTAGCAGAAGACAAGAAATAACTAAGATCAGAGCAGAACTGAAGGAGATAGAGACACAATAAAACCTTCAAAAAATCAATAAATCCAGGAGCTCGTTTTTTGAAAAGATCAACAAAATAGATAGACCACTAGCCAGATTAGTAAAAACAAAAAGAGAGAATAACCAAATTTTTGCAATAAAAAATGATAAAGGGGATATCACCACAGATTCCACAGAAATTCAAACCATCATCAGGGATTATTACAAACAACTATATCACATAAACTAGTAAACCTGGAAGAAATGGATAAATACCTGGACACTTGCCTCCTCCCAAGCATAAACCAGGAAGAAGTTGAAACCCTGAATAGACCAATAACAAGGGCTGAAGTTGAGGCAGCAATTAAGAGCCTACCACCCAAAAAAAGCCCAGGTCCAGACTGGTTCACAGCCGAATTCTGCCAGACATACAAAGAGGAGCTGGTACCATTCCTTCTGAAACTATTCCAAATAATCCAAAAAGAGGGAATCCTTCCCAAATCATTTTATGAGACCAACATCATCCTTGATACCAAACCCCAGCAGAGACTCAACAAGAAAAGAAAACTTCAGGCCAATATACATGATGAACATAGATGCAAAAATCTTCAATAAAATAATGGCAAGCCAATTGCAACAGCACATCAAAAAGCTTATCCACCATGATCAAGTAGGATTCATCCCAGGATGCAAGGCTGGTTCAACATACACAAGCCTATAAACGTAATTCACTATATAAACAGAACCAAAGACAAAAACCACCTCATTATCTGAATTGATGCAGAGAAGGGCTTTGACAAAATTAAACAGCCCTTTATGCTAAAAACCCTCAATAAACTAGGTATCGATGGAACATATCTCAAAATAATAAAAGCTATTTACAACAAACCAACAGCCAATATCACACTGAATGGGCAAAAACTGAAAGGATTCCCTTTGAAATCTGGCACTAGACAAGGATGTCCTCTCTCACCACTCCTATTCAATATAGTACTGGAAGTTCTAGCCAGAGCAATCAGGCAAGAAAAAGAAATAAAGCGTATTCAAATAGGAAAGGAGGAAGTCAAATTGTCTCTATTTACAGGGTGACATGATTGTATATATAGAAGAACCCCATCGTCTCAGCCCAAAATCTCCTGAAACTGATAAGCAACTTCAGCAAAGTCTCAGGATACAAAATCAATGTGCAAAAATCACAGGCATTCCTATACACCAATAACAGACTTAAAGTGAGCCAAATCAAGAACGAACTGCCATTCACAATTGCTACAAAGAGAATAAAATACCTAGGAATACAACTAACAAGGAACGTAAAGAACCTCTTCAAGGAGAACTACAAGCCACTGTTCAATGAAATAAGAGAGGACACAAACAGATGGAGAAACAAAAAAAAAAAAAAAAAAAAAAAAAAAAAAAAAAAAAAAAAAAAAAAGAGCGCCTGCATAGCCAAGTCAATTCTAAGCAAAAAGAACAAAGCAGGAGGCATCACACTACCAGACTTCAAACTATACTACAAGGCTACAGTAATCAAAAGAGCATGGTACTGGTACCAAAACAGAGATATAGACCAATGGAACAGAACAGAGGCCTCAGAGGCAACACAACATATCTACAACCATCCGATCTTTGACAAACCTGAAAAAAACAAGCAATGGAGAAAGGATTCTCTGTTTAATAAATAGTGTTGAGAAAACTGGCTAGCCATGTCCAGAAAGCAGAGACTGGACCCCTTCCTGACGCCTTACACTAAAATAGCTCCAGATGGATTAAAGACTTAAACATAAGACCTAACACCATAAAAACCCAAGAAGAAAATCTAGGCAAAACCATTCAGGACATAGGCGTAGGCGAGGACTTCATGACCAAAACACCAAAAGCATTGGCAACAAAAGCCAAAATAGACAAATGGGACCTAATCAAACTCCACACCTTCTGCACGGCAAAAGAAACAGTCATTAGAGTGAATCGGCAACCAACAGAATGGGAAAAAATTTTTGCAGTCTACCCATCTGACAAAGGGCTGATATCCAGAATTTACAAATAACTAAAACAAATCTGCAAGAAAAAAACAAACAAGCCCATTCAAAAGTGGGCGAAGGTATGAAGAGACACTTTACAAAAGAAGACCTACATGAGGCCAACAAACATATGAAAAAATGCTCATTATCACTGGTCATTAGAGAAATGCAAATCAAAACTACATTGGGATACCATCTCACGCCAGTTGGAATGGAGATCATTAAAAAATCTGGAGACAACAGAAGCTGGAGAGGATATGGAGAAATAGGAACACTTTTACACTGTTGGTGGGAATGTAAATTAGTTCAACCATTGTGGAAGACAGTGTGGCCATTCCTCAAGGACCTAGAAATAGAAATTCCATTTGACCCAGCAATCCCATTACTGGGCATATATCCTTTGGATATATGCCCAGTAATGGGATTGCTGGGTCAAATGGAA